>NC_091315.1:26163222-26193222 GCF_038502225.1 Cherax quadricarinatus
CTTTGATGGACGTCTATAGTCTAGTATGTCTTTGATATGGCGTCTATAGCCTAGTATATCTTAGATGTTGCGTCTGTAGCCTAGTATGTCTTTGATGTGGCGTCTTTAGCCTAATATGTCTTTGATGTGGCGTCTGTAGCCTAGTATGTCTTTGATGTGGCGTCTTTAGCCTAGTATGTCTTCGATGTGGCGTCTGTAGCCTAGTATGTCTTTGATGTTGCGTCTGTAGCCTAGTATGTCTTTGATGTGGCGTCTGTAGCCTAGTATATCTTTGATGTTGCGTCTGTAGCCTAGTATGTCTTTGATGTGGCGTCTGTAGCCTAGTATATCTTTGATGTTGCGTCTGTAGCCTAGTATGTCTTTGATGTGGCGTCTTTAGCCTAATATGTCTTTGATGTGGCGTCTGTAGCCTAGTATGTCTTTGATGTGGCGTCTTTAGCCTAGTATGTCTTCGATGTGGCGTCTGTAGCCTAGTATGTCTTTGATGTTGAGTCAGTAGCCTAGTATGTCTTTGATGTGGCGTCTGTAGCCTAGTATATCTTTGATGTTGCGTCTGTAGCCTAGTATGTCTTTGATGTGGCGTCTGTAGCCTAGTATATCTTTGATGTGGCGTCTTTAGCCTAGTATGTCTGATGTTGCGTCTGTAGCCTAGTTTGTCTTTGATGTGGCGTCTGTAGCCTAGTATGTCTTTGATGTTGCGTCTTTAGCCTAGTATGTCTTTGAAGTTGCGTCTTTAGCCTAGTATGTCTTTGATGTTGCGTCTTTAGCCTAGTATGTCTTTGATGTGGCATCTGTAGCCTAGTATGTCTTTGATGTGGCGTCTATAGCCTAGTATGTCTTTGATGGGTGTCTATAGCCTAGTATGTCTTTGATGTGGCGTCTTTAGCCTAGTATGTCTTTGATGTGGCGTCTTTAGCCTAGTATGTCTTTGATGTTGCGTCTGTAGCCTAGTTTGTCTTTGATGTGGCGTCTGTAGCCTAGTATGTCTTTGATGTTGCGTCTTTAGCCTAGTATGTCTTTGATGTTGCGTCTTTAGCCTAGTATGTCTTTGATGTTGCGTCTTTAGCCTAGTATGTCTTTGATGTGGCATCTGTAGCCTAGTATGTCTTTGATGTGGCGTCTATAGCCTAGTATGTATTTGATGGGTGTCTATAGCCTAGTATGTCTTTGATGTGGCGTCTATAGCCTAGTATGTCTTTGATGTTGCGTGTGTAGCCTAGTATGTCTTTGATGTGGCGTCTGTAGCCTAGTATATCTTTGATGTGGCGTCTGTAGGCTAATATGTCTTTGATGTGTCGTCTGTAGCCTAGTATGTCTTTGATGTGGCGTCTGTAGCCTAGTATGTCTTTGATGTGGCGTCTGTAGCCTAGTATATCTTTGATGTGGCGTCTGTAGCCTAGTATGTCTTTGATGTGGCGTCTGTAGCCTAGTATGACTTTGATGTTGCGTCTGTAGCCTTGTATATCTTTGATGTGGCGTCTGTAGCCTAGTATGTCTTTGATGTGGCGTCTGTAGCCTAGTATGTCTTTGATGTGGCGTCTGTAGCCTAGTATGTCTTAGATGTTGCGTCTGTAGCCTAGTATGTCTTTGATGTGGCGTCTTTAGCCTAATATGTCTTTGATGTGGCGTCTGTAGCCTAGTATGTCTTTGATGTGGCGTCTTTAGCCTAGTATGTCTTCGATGTGGCGTCTGTAGCCTAGTATGTCTTTGATGTTGGGTCTGTAGCCTAGTATGTCTTTGATGTGGCGTCTGTAGCCTAGTATATCTTTGATGTTGCGTCTGTAGCCTAGTATGTCTTTGATGTGGCGTCTGTAGCCTAGTATATCTTTGATGTTGCGTCTGTAGCCTAGTATGTCTTTGATGTGGCGTCTTTAGCCTAGTATGTCTTTGATGTGGCGTCTTTAGCCTAGTATGTCTTTGATGTTGCGTCTGTAGCCTAGTTTGTCTTTGATGTGGCGTCTGTAGCCTAGTATGTCTTTGATGTTGCGTCTTTAGCCTAGTATGTCTTTGATGTTGCGTCTGTAGCCTAGTTTGTCTTTGATGTGGCGTCTGTAGCCTAGTATGTCTTTGATGTTGCGTCTTTAGCCTAGTATGTCTTTGATGTTGCGTCTTTAGCCTAGTATGTCTTTGATGTTGCGTCTTTAGCCTAGTATGTCTTTGATGTTGCATCTTTAGCCTAGTATGTCTTTGATGTGGCGTCTATAGCCTAGTATATCTTTGATGTTGCGTCTGTAGCCTAGTATGTCTTTGATGTGGCGTCTGTAGCCTAGTATATCTTTGATGTTGCATCTGTAGCCTAGTATGTCTTTGATGTGGCGTCTTTAGCCTAGTATGTCTTTGATGTGGCGTCTTTAGCCTAGTATGTCTTTGATGTTGCGTCTGTAGCCTAGTTTGTCTTTGATGTGGCGTCTGTAGCCTAGTATGTCTTTGATGTTGCGTCTTTAGCCTAGTATGTCTTTGATGTTGCGTCTGTAGCCTAGTTTGTCTTTGATGTGGCGTCTGTAGCCTAGTATGTCTTTGATGTTGCGTCTTTAGCCTAGTATGTCTTTGATGTTGCGTCTTTAGCCTAGTATGTCTTTGATGTGGCATCTTTAGCCTAGTATGTCTTTGATGTGGCGTCTATAGCCTAGTATATCTTTGATGTTGCGTCTGTAGCCTAGTATGTCTTTGATGTGGCGTCTGTAGCCTAGTATATCTTTGATGTGGCGTCTGTAGGCTAATATGTCTTTGATGTGTCGTCTGTAGCCTAGTATGTCTTTGATGTGGCGTCTGTAGCCTAGTATATCTTTGATGTGGCGTCTGTAGCCTAGTATGTCTTTGATGTGGCGTCTGTAGCCTAGTATGTCTTTGATGTTGCGTCTGTAGCCTAGTATATCTTTGATGTGGCGTCTGTAGCCTAGTATGTCTTTGATGTGGCGTCTGTAGCCTAGTATGTCTTTGATGTGGCGTCTGTAGCCTAGTATGTCTTTGATGTGTCGTCTTTAGCCTAGTATGTCTTTGATGTGGCGTCTGTAGCCTAGTATATCTAATGTGGCGTCTGTAGCCTAGTATGTCTTTGATGTGGCGTCTGTAGCCTAGTATGTCTTTGATGTTGCGTCTGTAGCCTAGTATATCTTTGATGTGGCGTCTGTAGCCTAGTATGTCTTTGATGTGGCGTCTGTAGCCTAGTATGTCTTTGATGTGGCGTCTGTAGCCTAGTATGTCTTTGATGTGGCGTCTTTAGCCTAGTATGTCTTTGATGTGGCATCTGTAGCCTAGTATGTCTTTGATGTGGCTTCTATAGCCTAGTATGTCTTTGATGGGTGTCTATAGCCTAGTATGTCTTTGATGTGGCGTCTATAACCTAGTATGTCTTTGATGTTGCGTCTGTAGCCTAGTATATCTTTGATGTGGCGTCTGTAGCCTAGTATGTCTTTGATGTTGTGATACTGTTTGTATCCCAGTATATGACGTTGCGATGCTGTTCGTAACCTAAAATGTCTGTAGAAAATCCTGAACTGAATATCTAAAGCCTATCAGATTAGGCATTCTTGAGTTATGAGCGAAAGAAAAAACGAAATCTGTAAAAGAAAACATACCTATCAACCACTTAAAGGTCGCTCTTCTGAAATACCTAAAAATGTATTATATATGAAATACATCTCTATATGCATAATCAACCTAAACTACACTATATGGATATAATTCGAATTATTACAGAGAAATAATCTTGTGCACTATTATGTTGCGTGTGCTCTAAGTGCTCTATAGAGAAGTATATTGAATTGCCGCCTCAATCAGTACGCGCTGTTTTGATGTACAGAGATTTGCCACATTAACGAGGCTGTGACGGACATGTGGGACAGCCTGCGGGCCGCCAACAGTAACAGTTGGGTTGAATGGGCAATCAAGGGAAATTTCCGACCTCAGGCGGGGCTGCGAAGGTAAAAAAAAACTCGAAACTGGTCATGGGTACAGCGCTCTGGTAAGGCTATGACGCCTAAATTTACCACGAGAGAGTTTAAAAAAAAAAAGACGAATCATTTAAAGGGTTATAAAAATTTGTAAAGGACCAAGCATAAAAAGAGTGAAGGCGTAACAAAACCTCATTTAACTTAGGTCAGGATAACACTTCGTATATTTGAAAAAGACAGTTGCAGAGAGGAACTTTATATAGATGTTTCGCCTAAAGAACAGACTTTTCCTGTCAATGACTGAAGAAGTCTGTTCCACAACGAAACGTCTCAATTGTGTACTCTCCTATTTGTACACACTTATATATGGTTGCAGGGGTCGAGTCGTAGCTCCTGGCTCTGCCTCTTCGCTGGTCGTTATTAGGTTCACTCTCCTTGCTCCATGAACTCTATCGTACCTCTTCTTAAAGTTGTGTATGGATCCTGCCTCCACTACATCACTCCAGATTGTTCACTTCCTGACAACTCTATGACTGAAGAAATACTCTCTAAAATCCCTATGACTCATCTAAGTTTTCAACTTCCAGTTGTGACCCCTTATTGTTGTGCCCCATCTCTAAAACGTTCTGTCACTCTCCACTTTGTCAATTCCTCTTAGTATTTTACATGTTATCATGTTACTCCTATCCCTCCTGCCCTCCAGTGCCGTCAGGTTGATTTTCCTTAACCTCTCCTCGTAGGACATACCGCTCAGCTCCGGGACTAGTCTTGTTGCAGACCTTTGCACTTTCTCTAATTTCTTTACGTGCTTGACCAGGTGTGGGTTCAATAGTGGTGCTGCATACCCCAATATGGGCCTGACGTACACAGTGTACAGTGTCTCTCACCACTTATCGGCTTTGTGCCATTTGTCTCCACTTCGCATTTCTTTTGTACTGTGCTTTCTCTCCTCAGCTCCAGTGTTTTATACACTTTTGCTGTATTTTTAATTAAAGTTTTGTTATATTTTTAAATTGTTAAAGTTGTTAAAATTGTTGATGTTATTGAAGTTTTTTTATTTATTCTTAGTAGGTGACTGACCTGCGTACTAACGACACTGTGCATGCAATGGTTAGATGTTATCGCTTACTAACCCTCTAAATGTTGTTCCTTGTGTTTTTAGGTCACATAAGTAGATCCTAACTGCATCACACAAATCTTTTTCCGATTTTCTCTGTTACAATCTTTTAAAAATATTCGTTTTTTATTTTTAAGTTATAGAATCGTCTTAACTGCGCTGTTTAATAACGAGATCTTTTTTTCTGATCTGTAATATTAACTGAAATACCCAAATTTATTATTCTTGAGCTAAAAAGCCAACCTGTACTATTAACATACCGAATCGTATGCCCACTAGTCTATCGATAATGTTACTTCATGACTAATCGCAGCCGAGCGGAAGAAACATCGAATATATGCTTTTTTTTTCACAAGAATGCAAGGTATACTAGATGGAGTATAAACAGTAGATGAATGTTATCCTGTATAACACCAACCCTTGCCCACCCAGCCAGTCATGTTGTAGCTATGGTCATCTATTGCACTGCTTCTCCTTTCTCCACTACAATGACAATTTGACACTAGATGTACCCAGTATCCGTAATCCCAGACCCGTCTACCTCAGTGGAAACGATATGAATTGGGCAGAATGCGGAATAAGTTTGTAATGCAATTAAGTATTGAATATCTGAAGCAAATCAGAGGGTATATTCACAAATTTTCACACGGAAACTACGCGGTAAAGTCCTCCCTTCAATATCATAACTGTTGCTTCTACTACTGCTTTTATTATGTCCTTGGTCCTACCACTATTCCTTCTTGTTTATTTATGTTTACCGCTGATATTCCCTCTTTACTTGTTTACTTATTGAGTTCAGCTCCTAAATAACTGTAGCCAACTTGGTAAATCTAATTATTACCAGGACAAACTTGTTATGTGAACCTTGTCTGGGAACGTTGTTGGAACTTAGAAGAATATTTGTGATTTTTATCTAAGACCTTCTTTTGAGTCTAACTTTATTTTTTCTTCAGTTTTTTTAGGCATAAAAAATCCTATATTGTTTGATAACCGTTAATTTTCTTACGTTGGGAAATGGGTTGTTTGTATGAAATAGATGTATTTAGAAAATCAAATTTAATTAATTCGTCTGCTTGTAGTTCGTTTAATATCTTTATTATACACCCCATACCCATCCTGTGGGCGGTAGTCAAAAGATTACAGAGGTACATAATGGGTCCAGGAACTGGATCCCAAAGTTATGATAGCTGAACTAGTTACAAAGGTAATGAACTCCAGGTAGATCTGGTCACAATCATGGCAAGTTACAAAGGTAATGAATCATTCTCACTCCTATACATGGTTACAGTCATGAATAAAGAGGCACATTTTAACAAGTGACATAATGCTATTAGTAGTCTATAGGCTAAATCTAGGCATAAAATCAGTGCTTCTAGTTTTGTTTCAGTCTTGAGTTATCTCTTGACCTCGGTCAGTTCTTTACTAACCATTTCTAGCTCTCTGCTGTCCTCTGTCAGTTCGCTCTAGATCTGGGAATACATAGTTGATGCTTGGACGATTGACAGATATCTTCCATGAGCCAAGAATACCCTTGTCATCAGTTTCCTTTACGGGAGGTGCGTTGATTTTCGTGAGGGGCTCTTAATCCAAGGAACTAAACTTATCCTCACAATGACTCAAGAAATCGTAATGACACGATTGCAAACAAACTATACCACAGGTGGGGATAGAACTCGCGATCAGAAAGTCATAAAACTCCAGACCGACGTGGCTAACGCGTCGGTCTGGAGTTTCATGAGTGATCACGGGTTCTATCCCCGCCCGTGGTATGGTTTATCCTCTTAATTCTTGGATCGAACCTGAATGTCTCCCATTCCCCAGGCGTTGTGACCACTGCGAGTTTAACGCTTTCCCCTTGATTAAAGAATGTAAGATTCATAAATGTCCACAGGAACATTAAAACAAAACAAAAATTAAGAATAAAGGAACACTGTAGTAGGCCCATTAGCTCATTCTATGCGTTGTTCACACTCCCAGCCCTTCTTCCACTTGTTGAGCTTCATAGGAGTGATACATAGATCGTAACTTTGATGATAGAGATAGGGGACAAATTAAATTTTGTTTTCCTGGTGCAAGAGTAGATCTTGTGGATAGGATAAGCAATATTCCGTGGATAAGTGGAACATATTCCTTTATGTGTCCAAGTGTACGAGGAAACAATATCAGGACTAGAGGCGATAAATTGCTACATAAATTTTGGCAGGCTATTACAGGGCAACTCATCCTCAAAATACATTATTAGTTTTCTTATGTAGTTTATATATATATGCACAAATCAGTATTATCTTACCTACGCTCATCAAAGCCCAGTTCTATCTAATGTATACTTACATCCCCAGGATGCAGCTCACAACAGTCGACTAACACGCAGGTAACTACTTACTGTTAGGTGGACAGGGGCAGTATGTGAAAGGAAGCATGCCCAGCGTTTCTACCCATGCCGGGGATCGAACCACACTCAATAAGTGAGCTGAGTGCGCTGTCAACCGAGGCACGGGACACCTATTATATTCATTATTATTATTATTATAATCAAAAAGAAGCGCTAAGCCACAAGGACTATACAGCCTATTATATTCAGTATGATCTTCAGTTGACACAAAACAGTTAGTTATTTTAGGTAAAGTTAGGTTAGGTTGCTTTAACTTTAATTAGTCTTAGCTTTTATGTTTTTACAATTCAGTATCCAAATTACATAAATTCGAAAATGGCGCAGTTGATACACTCACGTTGCTATTTCACTGGGGGAAAAAAAAAGCTTGTTATGTGCCATTCAAGGACGGACCGTGCAGATATTAAATAACGGCATGAATACCTGCAACATATGACATTCTGCAAAAGATAATAGTAAAAAATAAATAACTCTCCAGGGCTACTGGAAATAACTGCTGGCTCAGTAAATATTGCGATAAAACCCAGTTGTGAAGACTTACTCAGCCCTGTAACAACTTCAGACAGTATTACCAAGGCTGGCTCCTCCTCAGGAAAATTAGTGAATAGAAAAAGAAATAATAACAGACAAACATAAACACTTTATTATATAGAAAATATAAAATATAAAACACTTAAATATGAAATATTAATCCTACATTAAAGAAAATGAAAAATGAAAAATATAAATGATAACTGAATTCAACGCTAATATGTATATGGGTGTCTGGTGTTGGTGACACTGTTGAAATCGTAGCCTTTACTGATGGGGGGAAGGGTCGCAGGTGTTGGTGACCACCACTGGCTAGTTCTTCACAGATTATCGCTGTGAGTAGTATCCTGATGACAGGAAAGCAGGTTCTTTACCGCTGCAATGAAGTGGGGTTACGTCCTGCAATTTCATACAGGTGCACAGGTAATTAGATCCAAAATGGGACGTCTCCAGGACGTTAGTCCGTCTCCTGTTCTTCTTGTTGATTGACAGGTGACCCTCACTGTCATCCAAGAGTAGTGTTGGGAGCTGTGAGTCGAGTGATTTACTGTTTGACCAGAGCCCCACACGTCACCTTTCGGGGGGGGGGGGAAGAGGGAGGGGAAGGGATAGCGGGAGCTAGACTGACCCTACCTTAACAAGCAGCCGGCAGTCAAACTATCACTTTAGGGGTGGGGGAGAAAAGGCCTGAATAGCGGGAGCTTGACTTCCCCTACCTTAACTAGTAGCCGGCAATGAAACTATTGTTACTATATACTCCCTCTCTATTCCTATCTATTGAACTTTTCCCTCACACCAGTTAAAATTTATTGGCAATGAAGCTTATTTTTCTACGAAATCGTGATGTAAAGAATGAGGTAAAATTTTTAATAGTGGAAGTCAAAACTTTGGATGGATCAGTGAAAGTGGCAGTCACTGTTTCTGTTTGGAGCTTTAAACTAGTTGATAACACTGACTCACGAAATCGTAATGACACGATCGCAAACAAATCACGGTACGGGTGGGGATGAACTCGCGGCAAGTTGAGTCGTAAAACTCCAGGCCAGTGCGTAAGCTACTGTGCCAGCTGGCTACAGTAAGATTCATCCAGCTAGGTATATTTATACACCATAGGGAGGTTAGCTTGGGTCCCACTGTGACCCATCTAATGCAAAATCACTAATATTGATCATAGTCGGGAGCTGTATGACCCAACGGATTTAAAGCTTCCCATGGTGATATGTTCAGTGCGACTTAGAATAACGTAGGCAATTTGACCTGTAATAGCTGACCAGTAAGCCAGCGGATGGCCTCGGTCAGATGACCAAAAGCTCCAGCAGTGAGTCATCATGTGATTGAGACCCGTGTCAGGAAACACTTGTCCTGTTTCCTGACAAACCTAATATCTACCTACCATGTGATATCAGGCGATAGCCATTCACTATTGTTGTGTAGGTACTGAGTTAAAATGTCGATTTGCCTCTTTGTAAAGCTGAGATGAGCCTGCTTAAAAGTGCATATCGTAGATTTTTATAAATATTACATGACTGTGATTGCGCACACAAATTTATTGTGCTTAAGAGAGGGAGGGAGGGAGGGAGAGAGCAAGGGAGCAAGCAAGCGAAGTTAGCATTCACTGAGGCTGAGCAACATTTGCAGTAATTACTGCTACAAACGTTAGCCTCATATATACTCAAGTAATTACCTAATTTGTAGAAATATACTACTGGCAGAGAGACCAATGTCCAAATTCACTGCGTTAACAGCCAAGTATATCTCAGCACTGCATATTTTAGCAACAGTCAAAAATGCCTATACATTGCACATCGATGGTATACAACCTAATATTTGGAAATTTTTCACATGTGCTCTTGTTATATAATGACATTTTTAATACTTTGAATATTTCTGAGTGGCAATCAAAGAATCCCATTTTTTATTGTAAAACAAATCCATTCACTAGTGCCGATGTAATATATCCAACCACGCCAACATATCACAAGCTGGAAGTCTAATATATAAATACGCAGTCAGTCTCTCAAATAACAAGTTTATTTACCAACTTGTTACTCATGTGACCTGATATATCTACATATGTTAACTTAGTCACTTTACCTACTCTGTTTTTCTTTTTTTTCGCGTTTTATTTCTTAAGTCATTGTTTCAACAATGAGTCTTGCCAAGAAAGATTTTAAAGACAAATTTCCAGTATTACATAACTAAGAAACCGTAAAGCAGAAAATATATTTTCCGCAGTCAGTGCTGAGTCTCAATGTCTTGAGTTTACTGATCTCATAAAGAGTTTCTATTATGTCTAGATAAAATGTTAGTCATTTGCTGCAGAAAAAAAAGGAAGTGAATGGGATGATATATGAAAGCCCTATTCAGTTTTTGGGATTAAATCTTCAGGGTTTCAGGAGCCTCATACGTACAAAAAAAAATTACTGTATTAACAGTATAACTAGAATGGTATTCCTTAGCAAAAATTGGAGCACATACTTTCCTTTGTCTGATCAGATTTTTTTTTTTTTTGTAATTTACCTTTTTCTCTGATGCATGTTTCCTTGTTTACTCAGCTTCAATAATGTCTATAGACGTACCAGCTGATATATAAACTTCCTACGTAGGGAAATAAAATACGAAATAAATGATAAATTTATGTTAAAAAACAGAGAAACAGTAACGTGTACATGTGAGCGGTTGGGGAAGCAGACAGGAAACTCTTACCCAGAGGAGCGACATGTTTTAATAAGAGGACTGCAGGGCTGGTCAGGTCAATACAAGAGGCGCCTTGGGGCTGCTTCGGGCCCAGCGCTCCCTTCTCCGCTCTGCATATTTTCCTGTCTCTGGCTCCACCGTCTGCCGTTTTGAGGTTAATCGTTGCAGGCTAAGATTATGAGTCTGCTCTATTAATATCGACGCTATTAAATGCTTATTATTTCTAGGGGGTTTCACATTTTCTAAAGTGTAAGTTTAGACTTCTAATATTGCATGAATGGTTGTTAATGCCTAATAAAGTTATCAATGATGAATAAGACACATGTGCAACACTTGGATGTCTTTAGTACCGAAACGTTTCGCCTACACAACAAGCTTCTTCAGTCAAATATAGGAGGATGCAAACCTGGAGACAGAAGTTTTGAATTGTCAGTAGCTTTACTTGTCCATATTGTGTACCACCAGTAATATAAAAGTTATTATTATTATCATCATCATCATCATTATTATTGTTGTCAAAACTATAGTTTTTGAATATTCCCTGTTTACCTATCTACATTTTTTCACTGTAAACTGTGGAGGCATAGACTCAGTGTAATATTAATACTACCTTTGTCACCTGGCGCACCATCTGCTACTCCAGTATCACCTCGACCAAACTTCTTGACAACTTGCCACTTCCTAGTTATTTGCATGGCAAGTAGCAGCTCAGGTCAAGAAAAATCATGGATAAATGCACAAAGTTGCTATGCAGCAAAGTCTCTCTTTAATGACTTCTCAAGACTGCTTAAGATGCTATTTTTTTTCATTCAGCATTTGGAGGCGTCAAAATGTCTGTGGGTTTGATCGGCACATACTATAATTTAGACAATGGATACTCGGTAATTTGAGTGTTGTCCCAGGAAATAGCCAATTTTCATGCAATCCGACCATTTATTTTCACGACCTAAGGTCAGACCTGAAGGGCACTGGTAATTATATTTGTGCAGTGATTAAGCTAAATGTCTATAAAGCTTAAATGTGGGTTAAATGGCCTCCCTTGATAGTGTAACTAACTTATTCTGTTTACGTAAACTAGATTTATTGATATTGCAGAGTTAATTATTTCCCTACAAACAGAAACATCATCCTTAAGACAGAAACATCATTAATTTGCTATTTTGAAAAGAATAATTATGATTATAAGTATTTGAACTTATGTGTGATCACGATTTTTCATAAAAAATAAAGTAAATTAAAAAAAATATTTGTGTATGAGTTTGTTGTCAAGAACTAAATAAAAAATCAGAATATTATACATTCATTCCTATAACATTATCATCCATTCATGGTGAATGTGTGTTAGGTCATTTTAGCTGTAACACTCCACGCCCACGAATATCAACTCCTTATTGGCATATTTTCATTATTCATTGAGCAGTTTTCATTTACTAAAGAACATTTTAATAGGACAAGTTATCTTAACATAGAATTCTTCTTGTTAGGTCAAAAGATCGATGGGAAGAATGGGGAAGGGGAAGGACTGGGGAAAGGATAGAGCAGTGAAAAGAGCTGTGGGACGAGAAAAGAGAAACTTCTAAAAAGTTTACAAGTGAGGTTACGGGTTACTGACTCGTCACATCAAGTTACAGTGACAAACTGATGTACATACCGTGTCTGTTTTGAGATTTTTTCAGCTTCGAAAGCCTTTGTGATGTTTATTGCCTGATGTGCCCTTAAGTGTAGTAACCAACAAGGTGATAAACTATATATACCATTCCACAGGTTTCCCAAGCATTTACATTAGATAATAATAATAATAATAATAATAATAATAATAATAATAATAATAATAATAATAATAATAATAATAATAATAGCAGTTTCCTGTAACCTGTTCTGGTCCAACTTTGATTTCTGAAAACACTTTGTGACATTCAACAATCACGTGATAAAGTTGTCTGTTTTGAAGTTTTTGTCAATTATTATTATTATTATAATCAAGGGGGAAGCGCTAAACCCGGAGGATTATACAGCGCCTAGGGGGGGATGTGGAAGACATTCAGGCTTAATTCGGGGAACTGGAGCACAGATCCAATTCCCTAAATCAAGAGCCCCTCACCAACATCAAGGAACCTTCCTTGAGGGGAAGTTTTTGTCAAGCTGTCAAAAGCTTCGGTTGATTCAAAGCAGCAAGCAGCTTTCCCTGCACTGTTGTGGGGGCATAACGAGCAATGCTGGCCTAACACCTGACTTCCTGATAGCTTCACATACCTTCTTGATTTCTTCAGAAGTAACTGTAAACAGAAGATTTTACTCTTATTTAATGCAGCCAAGGAGCTGGCACATGCTCCTTGGGTGGATTCGAAAAGTCAGTATTCGTAGCTATGAAAACAGATTCTTTTCCAGGTTTGACTGGTATGCCACAAGAATTTTATAAGTTTTTCACATATTTTCGAGTGTAGGAAAATTATATTTCACCACGTAGTGATATAAATCATGAAGTGTAAAGTTTAGAGGTGATTCATGGATGATGAGACGTGAAGTGTGGAAGCTATGCACTGTCACATTTGACAGCCTGGTGGAACAGACCAGCTGGTAACAAGTACATTGTTCTTCAACCCTCGGAGCTGAAGTTTCTGTAGATATCTTTCACGCTGGTCGCCCTGGTTATGACTAATTTCACTGGTTTGAAACATCCGTAACCACATGTAGATCGTCGCGGTTGATCGCATATGTTTATTAGCACAAGTTCTCACGGCTGGACGTTTTACATGGCTGTCAGACTGTAAATCAACTGACTTCAGCCACGTGATTGCAACACTTTTCTTGATAGCTGACCCGTCGTATGAATCTGACAACCAAATCTGTGGTATATCGCAGAGATGTATCTTTTCCTTCTCATTAATAAACATAACTAAAATTATAAAGATCTGTACAACTCTCAGTATCATTTCTCTGTGAAGCCCCATTTGGCTGTGTTAATACAATGGCACCTGCCTTTTAGTTGGTTTATTATCTTCTCAAGACGAATATTCAACCATTTAACTCCTGGTTGAGCATCGTACGCTTGTAGATTGTTGTTCATCTCTGAGTTCCGGTGGTTGTGATGGCAACTAAGACAGTTATCTGGTTATCTCTGTAACTATATAGTTATTGATTTTGATGTGTGAATCGGATCATTATAATACTGGTCATTTAAGTCTAAAAAGCAGATACCCATCTAGGTACTGGTCTGAGAGACTAATATTCATCTAGGTACTGGTCTGAGAGACTAATACTCATCTAGGTACTGGTCTGAGAGACTAATACTCATCTAGGTACTGGTCTGAGAGACTAATACTCATCTAGGTACTGGTATGAGAGAGGATACTATTCACATAGAGAGATACTTTCGAAATAGATGCACCTTGTTATATTCATGGAAAAGAGCTAAACTCGTATGGGCCATACAGTGCTCGGGAATCGGGAGGGCTGGGGTAATCAGGTTTGATCTTAGGAAGGAGAAGGTACTTTCATTTCCTTGGTCAATAACCTTTACCAATCTTAAGGCTCTTTTTTGACAGGAAACATCCTGAGAATCAGTTCCACATCCCTTATACACAACTTTCCTAATATGAATCTTAGTCTTGGCTTTGTCTCTGTAGATGTCTTCATTTCTTATTATACTGTCAAATTCTCTATACTTCGGAACACTTGTGACTTAATCTTTATATCCTCTTCTCCTTACCTCTTACACTTTCCTATATTTTCATTGCCTTTCCTGTCTTCTGCCTAGGTGGGTTCTGCCCTATTCTGTTTTGGACATTCGTCTCTCAACCTGCGGGGAGAGAGGACGCTTCTACTGGTTCTCTTGCACGCCACCTGGTGAGGAAAACATAGTATTAGCACCAAGATGGCGGACCGACTGTACCGACGCATAAATACAGTCTGCATTCAGCTGGTTAGAGGATCTTTAAGCAACGACACGATGAACGTTCTCCTGCCAAGCATTATCAGGGACTGTTATGGCATCCCCAATGAAGAGCTGTATGGTGTGGCATTGAATGGAATGTCAAGGGTCTTCGTGAAGTTCATGAGGGCTGACTTCTACTCTACCATCGTAGATGAATTTCAAGAACGACGGATGAGCATCAATTCGGCAGTGGAAGTATGCTTGCATGATGTGTCTAAGTATTTTACTTGGGTGAAGGTAAGGAATGTACCTTTTGAGGCAACAGCATACAGCTTACAAGAAGTGTTCAGTGGTTATGGAACTGTACACTCGACGAGCATGGGAATGTGGAGGGACGGCCCTTATGAGGGGATGCCGGAAGGATCCTGCACACTGAAAATGACCCTGAGGAGACCGATACCATCATATGTTACATTGCGTAACCATAGAACACAGGTTTTTGTACACTATGCGGGGCAGAGGAAGACGTGCCGTTTATGTGACTCTTATGAGCACATGGTGGCACAATGCCCCAGGAGACAGGAGCCTAGGCGTCAGGAGACAGCCTCTGTGGAGACGCCATTAGAAGCCACGGATGTTATGACGGGTGAAGTGGAAAGCCGGGGTACAGGCCTATGGAGTGAGGAGGTCGACAGGGCAGAGGTGGTTTTGGAGACGTGTGTTACACTACCAGTGGAAACGGGGGGGGAGGGAATATCGCCGTCAGACAGGCCGTTAGATAATGCAGAGTCAGCTCAGGACGGGATTTTGGAGGCTGTGCTGAAGGATTTTTTGGAAGAGTCGGAGATTGGTGTGAAAAGTGATGTGAGGTCAGGTGATGACAAGGTGATGGATGAACAGAAGCAGGGTAAGGAAGACTTGAGTGAGGTTCGAAAGGAGAGCAATGTGGTGGTGGAGGTCCATCAAGAAGATGTGGTTGCAGAAGAAATGTATGTAGAGGGTAGCTCCCGCAAGAGATCAGCGGGGGCATCAGACATGGACGAGGTCCTCACACCAGCGCAGAGGCCTGGGAAGAAGATGTGGGCAGCTGTGGTTGCAAAGGCAAGTCAGGGAGGCGGGGGGGGGGGGCAATGGGAAGCTAGGTGGGAAGGGACAGGGAGGGGTTGGAGGGCAGGAACGAGGGATTGATAGAGAAGAACCGAGACCTATGAAAGGAGGACCAAGTAAGCCTCAGCGGCACAGGGGTAAGCCGCCATTCTTGTAAAATTCAGGTGTGTAACTTTCAATGTAAACGGTCTTAAAAACGAGGTCAAGAGGGTATGGTTAGAGTGGGTTTTGAGGAGATTTAGTATTGATGTCTGTTTTTTGCAGGAACATAACCATAGGTTAGGATGTGAGTTGTTGTTGAAAGGTTATAGGTTGTTTACATGTGATGCTTTGAGGTTGAAAGGAGGTGTGGCTGTGGCGGTAAAGGAGACCAGTCCTTTGCGTATCCTGGGTTGGGAGGAGGGGGGGGGTGGGAGGGTTGTCAGGGTGGATGGGATTTGGGGGGCCAGGAGGGTTAGTTTTGTAGGTGTGTACATGCCAGCAACTAGTAACACTAGAGTGAAGGTGGATTTTGTACGCGAGGTTCTGGTATATCACTTGAGAGGTTTACCTGCTTTTACGGTGATTGGTGGGGATTGGAATTGTGTCATTAGGAAGGGTGATGTGGTTCCGAGGGGGGCGGGTTGTGTTTTGGGGGTTCTGCGGGATGTTTTGCGAGATGTTGGAGCAGTAGATGTGGTGGGAAGTAGGGGATATGGAGTGGAGCACACTTTTATTCGTAGGGGATATGAGGCACGGTTAGATAGGATTTATGTTAGGCAGGGCATAGGTGTGGAGAGGGTGAGGACTATCGATGTGGGTTTTTCTGATCATCGTGCTGTTATAGCAGATTTGAGGGTAGATGGCATAGTGAGGGTTTATGCAGGATATTGGAAATTAAATGTGAGGCTACTTAGGGAAGAGGGTGACCCTACGGGGTTTGAAGATTGGTGGAAATCCTTGTGGGAGACTAGGAATATGGAAATGGATTTGCTGGATTGGTGGGAAATGAGGGCTAAAGTTGAAATTGGGAAATTTTTTAAAGTACGGGGTAAGGAGATGGCTAGGTGGAGCTATGGCCTACAAAATTATCTTGAGGGTCAGTTAAATGACTGTTATGCAGAGGAACGTGTGGGGCGGAGTGAGGACATGGAACGTTTGCGAAATAGGTTGGCGGAAATTCACAATGAAAAATTTGAGGCAATTCGAGTTAGGGCAGGGTTGGAGGATGTCTTAAGGGGAGATAGGCCATCGGGTTTTGTATTAAGGAGGTTTAAGGAACGGCAGGCGAAGACCACCTTGGCGTATATTGTGGCAGGTACAGGGGGGGGTGGCTTTGAGGAGGGTCAAGGCCTATCCACAACGGAAAATATTAGTTTGTATGCAGATTTTTGGTTTAGGGAGAAGTGGAGGAGGGTTGGCAGGGGAGTGAGTGAGGGACGGTTTGGGGATGAAGGGTTTAATAGAGTATTAAGTGAGCAGGACAGTGACAGAATCGAGGGTAGTATTAATGTAGAGGAGGTGGAGGAGGCAGTTTTTGGGATGTGCCAGGGTAAAACCCCAGGCATAGACGGAATACCAAACGATTTTTATAGGTATCATTGGGGGAGTGTACGGCATTGCCTGGTGGGGGTTTTGAATTGTATGTTAAGTAGTGGGAGGATGGGGAAATCACAAAGAACGGGTGTCACGGTTTTAGTGCCCAAAAAGAAGGAATGCCGAGTTTTGAATGATTACCGTGCGATTACGTTAATGTGCTCGGATTACAAAATTTTTGCTAAGGTTTTGGGCAACAGAATGAGGAAAGTGTTGGGTTTAGTGTTACATAGGGGACAGTTGGGAATTCCAGGAAGAAGGATGAGGGATGGACATGGTTTGATTAGGGATTTTCTAGAGAGATGTACGGGAGGGGGAATACTAGGTTTAGATTGGGTGAATGCTTATGATTGCGTGGACAGAGATTTCTTAGGGGTTTGCTTAGAGAGGTTGGGGTTTCAGGAGGGGGTAGTGAGGTGGGTGAACACCCTGTATGATGGTGCAGAGGTGAGGGTACAGGTTAATGGGAGGTTGGGTGAAAGTGTACCAATGGAGAGAGGTTTGAGACAGGGCTGTCCGATGTCACAGCTGCTCTTTGCGTGTGTGCAGAATCCTTTTTATGAGTCTGTTGAGAGGGTAATGAACAGTCAGGAGATGGAAGGGGGGTGCAAAGGGGGCATCGTTGGGTATGTGGATGATACTACTGTTTTGCTAAGGGGTTAGGAGGAGTTAAGGAGGGTGGGTGGAGTGATTCAGATGTTTGGTATGAATACCGGAATGAGAGTTAATACGGTGAAATCAAGGTTACTAGAGGTCGGTAATTGGATAGGGGGGGGCTTGGGGATAGGGTTAGGATGGACAGTGGTTGACAGAATCAAGGTATGTGGGATATGGTATTTGGCGGAAGTGCAGGCATGCAGAAGGGTAAATTCGGAGTCTGTCACGGGTAAGGTTTTAAGTAGACTAGGAGGTTTAAGTGCGAGGGACTTAGCTTTACATCAGAGGGTAGTGGTGGTAAATTCACTTGTCTATAGCAAGGTATGGGGGGTGGCAGAGGTTTTTCCCTTAGAGGTACGAGATATTGTGGAAATGCAGAGGAGGGTGCTGAAGTTTGTGTGGGGATTTGGGAGGGCATGGTTAAGTAAGGAGGTAGTTATGACGGATGTTCGGAGAGGGGGTTTAGGTTTGTTGCCTTTAGGACTGAGAGTAATGGCTGTATATATCAAGTGGAGGTATATGAGGGAAGGGGGTGTGAGGGGCGCTAAAGTTGGAAGAGTTATGGAGGAGGCACGTAAATGGTGGAGTGGGAAGGAATTGAGGGTTTGTGAAGATATGTTGAGATTTTTATTGACAGTGCAACAGGTGGATAAAATCAAAGTGAAACGGTTGGTGAGGGTAGTGAAAGGTCAAGGAATTATGCAAGGGGTAGCCGTGTATCCAACGTATGATTGGGGGGTTATTTGGAAAGATTTTAGTAAGCTTCGGATACCGGCTAGAGTAAGAGAATTAGTATATAGGTTTATCATGGGGATTCTGGCTTCCAAGGAAGTGTTACGTAGTATGGGGTTTGTGGAAGAGGCTTTTTGTCAGTTTTGTGGTGATGTTGAAACGGCGTTTCATGTGGTCTTTTTTTGTACTTCCTTGGAGGGGGTGAGATCATGGATGGGTGGGGTTATCAGACTGTTGGGGGGGGGTCGTTTGCCGCTTTTAAGGGCTTTACTACTGGATGTAAGGGGAGTTCCTAGGGATGTTGGAAGGGCTATAATGTATATCATAGTGGATTATCTGGACATTTCATGGGGAATGAGGGGATTAAGGGGTGATATGAGGATAAAAGCGTTGGCGGCCAGATTCTATAGGACGAAGTGTAGGAATAAGTTGGTTTATGGGGCGTCTTGGGAAAAAAGTTTCCCGGAAGGTTATAGGAATCTCACTGTGGGTTCCCTTAGGCGGGGTCCCTGAGGATGGACAAAGGAGTGGTCTCCTTATGGGGGAATGTAAAGGGGGGGGGGTCTTTTGGTTTATCTGGAACTGATGTAGTGTGTAAGAGGAAGGTAGTGAGAATTAGGTATGGATGGTAAGCCATGTTTCACGAGAATGTTTGTCATAGTGAGATATAAGTGTGGTTTCCAGGGTTACATTTCTAAGCCTGATGGTTATGTTCACTGGGTTTAAAATTTCCTTGAAAGCCAGGATACCGAGCCCTTAGGATCTCGTTTTTAAGTAATTAGATTGGCACGTTGGTATCAACACAAAATTTTTCTGAGATACGTGTCAGTTCTTTTGGGACTGGCACATTACAGCAGCCTTATTCTTATAACTACTCTAGTTTTTTTTTTTAGTCTCGGGTTCTTTAAATAATTTACATAGCCTAGTATTGTACCGCTAATGTGGCAAGTGGTGTATTATCTTGCATTTTGAGTGTGAACTTCACTATATGCAAGGTTTTGAATGTTTTGTAATTCATGGTTAACATTAATATTTGATATCATATCGGTGGTGTATATTCTTCTACTTATTACAGTGTAGGTGTATATGAATGTAAAGTTTCATATCTGTTTGAGTCTGTAATTTTTGTGTTTTTGTCTTGTTCATGCACTACCAACTTTTAGGTTTTGATGAGGTCAGGGTATGACCTTTCATTAGGATAATTCAATGTATGTTATTTAGAACGGGGACTGTACATACGGGGAAGGGGGGGTAGAAGTGTCAGCTGTGTCTGCACTGGCAATAATGATTATTATAAAAGGAGGGTTTATAGGTTATGTATATGGTTGTGGGGTTATGTATATGGTTGTAATATGGCCTTGATCTATGGGTTCTTAAAATGTACCGGGATTGTGTACTAGAGGTTTTGTAATATCTAGTATGGTTTTTAATTTTATACTATAATCATTATTGTATTGCTCTGTTTATAAAATTCTGTATTGTAAGGATGTGGAAGGTTGGGGTTTCAATATTGTGGTGTATGTGTTAGGTATGATGCTCCTGTTTAGCCAAGTACTTGTGACATGCAAGTAAACTATATGTATTTTTTCTGTATACCGATCTGAGTTGTATATAAATTTTATTTATATATATGTATGTGTGTGTGTGTGTGTATATGTATATATATATGTATGTGTATGTATGTATTGTCATCAATACTAAGTACTTCTATAAAGTTACTGTGGATGTGGTTAGGGTTATTGACTAGTTTGTAATGTTGGTGTTTAATTTCATGTTCGGAGAGGTATGAAGTTCACTGTATGTACCATTTATTTTATATTTCACCGTGGTTTGTTTTGTAAGTCATACAATGTATTATGTATAAACAGTTATTTAAATAAAATAAAAAAAAAAAAAAAAAAAAAATTCTCTATACTTCGGAACACTTGTGACTTAATCTTTATATCCTCTTCTCCTTACCTCTTACACTTTCCTATATTTTCATTGCCTTTCCTGTCTTCTGCCTAGGTGGGTTCTGCCCTATTCTGTTTTGTCCTGCTGGGATTTGGTCCTACCCTCGTGGGCCATTACCTCTCTTGCAGTACTCTTTTTTCTTGTTTTTAGACTACCTCCTCTATTCTACTACTATCTCTTCTTTAAGTCTCCACCATCTGACCCTGTTTTCACTACCACTGCGCCCTTCTTATTGTCACGTCACCAGTGTTGCACTACTTTTTCCACTACTGCTGTGGCTACCACTGCTATCTCGTTATTCTACTCCCGTCCCCGCCCCCTTCTCATGTATATTCTGGCTTTCTTCCCTTCGCGCTTCTGTGTGACTAGTTAATGGTCCAAGCCGACCCAAAACATCATAAGTTTGTCTCCTATGTGCAGGTTATTTGTATATAATTCATTATATGATTTTCCCTCCAGTAAACTAAAATAATTCACATTGTATAGTTTATTAAAAACATTAGTCGAGTTAAAAAGAAAGAGTTAAGATAGAGCTCAATTTAACGTAGATACAATACAGTTTAGGAGAGTTTGCTGTTCTCTATTGTCTACTGGCTTCCCCAGGTTCATTGCCCCTTGTCCTCCCCTCACCACTGGTGTATTAACAACGATTACATGTAATAAAACATTATGTTCAGAGTAAATGTGAAAAATGAGAACTTGAATGTTAGAAAATGGGTGAATGAATTTAACGTAAGTTGTTAAATGTGTTGTGGAAAAATAAGAGTATTCTACATTATTTTTTTTTTTAATAATGATGATGACTAGCGTAAGAAAATGGTTGGCGCAGCTGGTGAGGTCGCCCACTTGCCACTAGTGTTCAACTAGTCTGTCCTTGAAGGCGCAATTGAATAGGGTCAGGGCCAACACAGATGTAACCTCTAGGTTAACCTTTGAGATCATTTTCTTAAGTTACTTATGCATATTGTAGACTTTAGGTGCGTTGGTAGTAATGTCTTTCATTAATTAGTGGTACTGGTGCTTGGCAATTCGAGGCGCTTCGTGGAACGAATTTGTCTAATCATTATAATAGTAGTAAAAATGTTAGTATTTGCTTAGCTTAGATGACTCCAGTTAGTTAGATGTTTATATTTAAAGCCTATCGAGAGGACATATGTCATTAAAGCTGCAGTTCATAGTTACACTAACAACAAAAATACTGTACCTGAACCGTCAAAATGGGGATTCGAGTTAACTCATTGTACTATATATACACCGAGATATGAACCTGTCTCTGTAAATACCGTCTTCAGTGAGATTGAGAAGACAGTGTGAGTTGTCATGCTGGCCAACTGAGGAGTGAAATAGTAGGTAGCATTACTGAGCAGATTATAAGATTGTATTGTAAATCTTATTGTCAAAGTATCTCGAATTAGACGCTTGCTCTGTTGAAGTTAGAACAGAGTGGTTCTGCTGGTTCCCTACAATATAGGTGATCCCGTGCGACAGGAGTTGTAGTGAGATTAACGTAAGAACAAAATAATGAATGTAAGTGTTTACTCTGTAGCCCACTGGTCTTGGATTAGTGAATGTTTCAATAACATTCGTTGGGTCTTACTAATGCAAACTGAATAAAATGAAAGCACATTAACCATCACTTGCTTCATAGCTATTTTTCCAGAAGTACATAGGTATAAGAAAGTACGAATATAGGAATGCAGGAACACTGCAGTAGGCCTTTTGGCCCATGCTAGGCAAGACTAACTCACCCAACCACACTCATATATTTAAAGCTACCAGAAGTTCTCGCTCCAGTGACACAACCTGGGAGTTCTTTCCGCTTACCTACAACTTTGTTGCTAACCAGTACTCCTGGCCTCCTGGTGGATCTACCTGGAGGGTATTCCGGGGATCAGCGCCCCCGCGGCTCGGTCCATGACCCGCCCTCCCAGTGGATCAGGGCCTGATCAACGAGGTTGTTACTGCTGGCCGCACGTAGTCCAGCTGATCCGGTACTGACTTTAGGTATCTGTCCAGCTCCCTCTTGAAGACAACCAGGGGTCTATTGGTAATTCCCCTTATGGCTAGTGGGAGGCTGTTGAATAGTCTTGGGCCTTGGACACTTATTGTGTTTTCTCTTAGTGCACTAATGGTGCCCCTACTTTTCACTGGGGGTATGTTGCATCGTTTGCCAAGTCTTTTGCTTTCATAAGGAGTGATTTCTGTGTGCAGATTAGGGACCAGTCCCTCTAGAATTTTCCAGGTGTAGATTATGATGCATCTCATTCGCCTGCGCTCCAGTGAGTATAAGTCAAGCGCTTCCAAGCGTTCCAAGTAGTTAAGGTGTTTGATGGAACTTATATGTGCAGTAAAGGTTCTTTGTACAACTCTAGATCTGCAATTTCACCTGCCTTGAATGGAAATGTCAGTGTACAGCAATATTCCAGCCTAGAGAGAACAAGTGATTTAAAAAGGGTCATCACTGGCTTAGCATCTCTTGTCTTGAATGTTCACATTATCCATCCTATCAATTTCCTCGCAGATGTGATAGTACCACTGTTGTGATCCTTGACGGTGAGATCCTCAGACATTACCACTCTCAGGTTCTTCACATTACTTTTCCGCTCTGTTGTGTGATTAGAGTTTGTAGTATACTCAGTCCTAGTTATTATTTCCTCCAGTTTTCCATAACGGAGTAGTTGGAATTTGTCTTCATTGAACATCATATTGTTCTCCGTTTCCCATTGGAAAACTTGGTTTATATCTTCTTGGAGCTTGCCGTGTCCTCAGTGGATGAAACTCTCGTGCAGATCCTAGTATCGTCTGCAAAAGATGATACAGCGGTATGGTTTATATCTTTGTCTATGTCTGATATGAGGATCAGGAACAGGATAGGGGCGAGTACTGTGCCTTGCGGAACAGCTCTTCACTATGGCAGCTTCCGATTTAACTCTGTTTACAACTACTCTTTGTGTTCGATTGGTTATAAAGTTGAAGATCCATCTGGCCACTTTGCCAATTATCCCTTTAGCACGCATTTTGTGTACAATTACACCATGATCAAGGCCTAAATACCCAGGTTCTTACTCCTGGTTGCTCTCTGTCAAATGTACGAAACAGCCCGGGTGATCCTGCACTACAGAAACTTATCCAGTTACCTTTTGAAGACAGCCAAGGGTTTATAAGTAATCCCTCTTGTGTATGATGAGAGGCCGTTGAATACTCTTGGGCCCTTTACACTTATTGTATCGTCTCTCATAGCACCTCTGCTTTTCATGGGGGAGGGGGTATTTTGAAATGTCTGTTGAGCCTCTTGGTTTTGTAGGAAGTGATTTCTGTGTGCGGATTTGGTTCCAGTTCCTCTAGGATTTTCGTTTTATAAATTATGAAATACCTTTCTCGCCTTCTTTCTAAGGAGTACAGATTAAGAGACTTCAAACGATCCCAATAATTTAGGTGCTTGACTGAACATATACGAGCAGTGAAGGTTCTCTGTACATTCTCTACATTTGCAGTTTTGCATGCTTTCAAAGGGGCTGATAGTTTACAGCAGTATTCCAGCCTAGAAAGCACAAGTGACTTAGAGAGGACCATCACTGGTCTGTCATCCCTTGTTTTGGAAATTCTCGTTATTCATCATATCATTTTCTTTGTGGCTGTGATAATGACTCTATTTTTATTCTTGAAAGTAAGATCCTCTGACATTACCATCCGTAAGCCCTTCACATTAGTTTTCGTTCTGGTCTTATAATCGTTTGGTCTTATAATCTGTTCTAGCTTTTATTTCCTCAATTTTCTCTTATAAGAGTAACTGAAATTTTCCCCTCATTAAATATCATATTGGTTTCTGGAGCCCCTCAGTGGATGCTATTCTCTTTCAGATTCTAATAACGTCTACAAAAGATAAGGTGCTATGGGATATGTCCCTATCCACACATCCTATAGGATGTGTGGATAGGGACATATCCTGATCCACACATCCTATAGGATGTGTGGATCAGGAAAAGGAAGGGGGCGAGTACTATGCTTTGGGAAACAGAATTTTTCACTGTGGCATCCTCTGATTTTGTTTATTATTGCTTATTGCATTATGTTTATTAGAAAGTTAAAAATCCTAATACCCAGTTGTCCAGCTATTCCTTTTTGCATTCATCTTATTCGCTATTACACCATGATCGCACTTCTCGAAGACTTTTGCAAAATCTGTATATATTCCATATGCATTTCTGTTTGTTTTGTAGTGCATTCAAGATCATGTCGTAGTAGTCCAGTAGTTGCGAGAGGCAGGGTTGTGCAATCGTGAATCCATATGGTTAGCGATCTTGCTTTTTAAAAACCCTTTCAAAGATTTTTATAATGTGGGTTGTTAAGGCCATCAGTTTATAGTTCTTTGCTATTGCTTTGCTACTACCTTTTTCTATGTGGAGCTATATCTGTTGTTTATAATGACTGTGCGATGACTGTGTCTAGGCTCCTCCTTCATTGAATATTAAAGGCATGTGATGAGGGTTTCTTACTGTTCGTGATGAATACGGAATTCCAAGAGTCTGGGCCCGGGGTAGAGTGCATGTGCATCTTGTCAGTAGCTATTTTGAGGTCAAGTTAGGGTTACGTTAGAAATTTTTAAAGAGTTTGACAAGGTTTTGGGTCTCGTTTTGTGAAACATTTGTTCAAGTTTGTTACGTTTAAGGCCTACTTATTACAAGAGGTTTATTTAAGGCAGCAAGCCACTTAGATACTTAGTATACTTCGCAAATAATCCGCACATAGGAGAAAGAAACTTATGACGACGTTTTGGTCCCACTTGGACCATTAATTAGTCACACTAACACACGAAGATAAGGGAGCCAATATATATACGAGAAGAGGACAGGGGCGGGACAAAGAGAGGAGGAAGCAAGAAGAAAGTGGAGATAGTAGTGGTAGAGTAATGCTGGAGTGGAAATAGTAGTGGTAGTAAAAGGTAGGGGGAGTGGCAATTGCACAGGAGAAAGTGGAGTGAAGCGAGGCAATAGTAGTAGTAGTAGTAGTAGTAGTAGCAGTAGCAGTCAGTACACTATCCATTAAGATAGGGATTGAACTCAGTGTCTGTTCTCTAAGATACACACCTGTAGTCGCATATATACTGTCGTTATTTTGAGCAATTGATTTGTTTTATAGTGTGAGATAATATAGAATAATTCTGTTTTATGTAAAGATATATACACTAATGCTTATTGTTAAAATTCATCGTCAATCCCAGATTATTCATATTGGGCTGTACAACAAAAATAGTACAATTTAAAGTTGCTGTCATAAAATCTGACTTTCTCGTTTCATGTTTTGAAAACATTAAAAAAATATTGCTAACATTCATTAACAGGAAAAATGTTAGGTATCAGTACTTTTTATGTTTGGGTGTGTATGGTGAGTGGAGGTTTGGAGGAGGTGGATCACACACATGCTGGGGTGGATAACAAAACCTAGTCCATGAAGCGGACTGCGGCCACCATTGATTCCTGGAAACATTGTCCAGTCATCAGTGTAGGACATCACAGACGTGCAGGGAGGGAGGTCCACGGGGGAATTGGTTAGCATGATTTTTTTTTCTTTTTTCTCTTTTTTCTTTTACACGGGCTTATTTTTTATACAGCCGCAGTGTGCGGTTACATTATTCTATACATGATGGGAACATCCGCAGTGTGCGGCTACTATATTTTATAAGAAAGCTGCACGGTGAAAACAAAAGCTATTCCCCTCGCTTCCCCGTCATAGCCAATCACACAAGATGAAGAGTGAAATATATCAAGCTGAGGTGAGAGACATCAGAAGGGCGAGGAAGACAGCGTGAACTAAGGCAGTATGGAAACAGTATCAATGTGATCTTATAAAAATTTTGTTTCATTTTAGACGAGGTTACGTTACAGGGGATTTACCATTTTTGATAATGAGGATATCGTCGAGATATAAAAAAAATTACAGATTAACGGTGTGAACATTAGGAATCGAATCAGGGAGGTTCAGTTGGGTGTCGTCTCTGTTTACAGGACGAAATTGATAAAGGCAAGGTGTCCTTGAGTTGCAACAAATAACTGACAAGGCTGTCATCACCCTGCCATATTCTTTATATATGTCGCTGCAGGTGTTATACTTAACTGTCATCACTCTATCCTAATCTGTGTAAATATCAGTGCAGTTGTCACACGGCTGTAATCACTGTCCTATTGTGTAAATGTCGTTGCAGGTGTCATAATAAACACAGTCACCGTCCTGTCGTGTTGTGTAAAAGTCGTTGCAGGTGTCATACTAAGGTCAGTCACCACCTTGTCCTCTGTAAGTGTCGTTGCAGATGTCGCATTAGGCTCTATCATTATCATCTGATCGTGTAAATATTGGTACAGGTGTCATCCTAGACTGTTAACACCCTCTCCTGTATTGTCAATGTTAGTGCAAGTATCGTACTTGCCTCTGTCACCACCTTCTGTTCTGTAAATGTCACGCATTGCAGCTGGGTATCTCACTTTTCTACATCGACTTTCACCTAACCTACTCTGACATTTGTCTGGTGTGTGTGTATGTGTATGTGTATGTGTATGTGTGTGTGTACTCACCTATTTGTACTCACCTATTTGTGGTTGCAGGGGTCGAGTCATAGCTCCTGGCCCCGCCTCTTCACTGATTGCTACTAGGTCCTCTCTCTCCCTGCTACATGAGCTTTATCATACCTCGCCTTAAAACTATGTATGGTTCCCGCTTCCACTACTTCACTTTCTAGACTATTCCATGACTTGACTACTCTATGACTGAAGAAATACTTCCTAACATCCCTTCGATTCATCTGAGTCTTCAACTTCCAATTGTGACCTCTTGTGTCTGTGTCCCATCTCTGGAACATCCTGTCTTTGTCCACCTTGTCTATTCCGTGCAGTATTTTATATGTCGTTATCATGTCTCCCCTGACCCTCCTGGCCTCCAGTGTCGTCAGGCCGATTTCCCTCAACCTTTCTTCGTAGGACAATCCCCGTAGCTCTGGGACTAGTCTTGTTGCAAACCTTTGCACTTTCTCTAATTTCTTGACGTGCTTGACTAGGTGTGGATTCCAAACTGGTGCTGCATACTCCAGTATGGGCCTGACGTAAATGGTATACAGGGTCTTGAACGACTCCTTACTGAGGTATCGGAACGCTATCCGTAGGTTTGCCAGGCGCCCGTATGCTGCAGCAGTTATCTGATTTATGTGCGCCTCAGGAGATATGCTCGGTGTTATACTCACCCCCAGATCTTTTTCCTTGAGTGAGGTTTGCAGTCTTTGGCCATCTAAACTATATTGTGTCTGCGGTCTTCTTTGCCCTTCCCCAATCTTCATGACTTTGCATTTGGCAGGGTTAAACTCAAGGAGCCAGTTGCTGGACCAGGCTTGCAGCCTGTCCAGGTCTCTTTGTAGTCCTGCCTGATCCTCATCCGATTTGATTCTTCTCATTAACTTCACATCATCTGCAAACAAGGACACTTCTGAGTCTATCCCTTCCGTTATGTCGTTCACATATACCAAGAACAGCACAGGTCCTAGGACTGACCCATGTGGAACCCCGCTTGTCACAAGCGCCCACTCTGACACCTCGTCACGTACCATGACTCGTTGTTGCCTCCCTGTCAGGTATTCTCTGATCCATTGCAGTGCCTTTCCTGTTATGTGTGCCTGATCTTCTAGCTTTTTCAGTAACCTCTTGTGAGGAACTGTGTCGAAGGCCTTTTTGCAGTCCAAAAAAATGCAGTCGATCCACCCCTCTCTCTCTTGTCTTACTTCTGTCACCTTGTCATAAAACTCTAGTAGGTTTGTGACACAGGATTTTCCTTCCCTGAAACCATGCTGGTTGTCAATTATACACTTGTTTCTTTCCAGGTGCTCCACCACTCTCCTCCTGATGATCTTCTCCATGACCTTGCATACTATACACGTTAGTGATACAGGTCTGTAGTTTAGTGCCTCATGTCTGTCTCCCTTTTTAAAAATTGGGACTACATTTGCCATCTTCCATACCTCAGGGAGTTGCCCAGTTTCAAATGATGTGTTGAAGATCTTTGTTAATGGCACACACAATATCTCTGCTCCCTCTTTAAGGACCCACAGAGAGATGTTGTCTGGTCCCACCGCCTTTGAGGTGTCAAGTTCGCATAGCAGCTTCTTCACTTCCTCCTTGGTTATATGTACCTCATCCAGCACTTGCTGGTGTACCCCCCTGTTCTGATTTCCTGGAGTCCTACTGGTTTCCACTATAAATACTTCTTTAAATCTCGTGTTGAGCTCCTGACATACCTCTCGGTCGTTGCTTGTGAATTCCCCATCACCCTTCCTCAGTCTGATTACCTGGTCCTTGACTGTTGTTTTCCTCCTGATGTGGCTGTACAACAGCTTCGGGTCAGTCTTGACTTTCGATGCTATGTCATTTTCATATTGTCGCTGAGCCTCCCTTCTTATCTGTGCATATTCATTTCTGGCTCTTCGGCTAATCTCTTTATTTTCCTGAGTTCTCTGTCTTCTGTACCTTTTCCATTCTCTAGTACACCTAGTTTTTGCCTCCCTACACCTTTGGGTGAACCAAGGACTCGTTCTGTTCTTCCCATTATTTCTGGTTTCCCTTGGGAACAAACCTCTCCTCTGCCTCCTTGCATTTTGTTGCCACATAGTCCATCATTTCTTGTACTGGTTTTCCTGTCAGTTCCCTCTCCCACTGAATGTTTTGAAGGAAGTTCCTCATGCCTGAGTAGTTCCCCCTTTTGTAGTTTGGTTTTTCCCATCCTATTCCTGCTACTCTCTCCACTTGGAGCTCAACTATGTAGTCGAAGCACAGAACCACATGATCACTAGCTCCCAGGGGCCTTTCATACAAGATATCCTCGATGTCTGAACTACTCAAGGTGAATACAAGGTCCAGTCTTGCTGGTTCATCTTCTCCTCTCTCTCTGGTAGTGTCTCTAACATGTTGATGCATGAGGTTTTCCAGTACTACATCCATCATCTTGGCTCTCCATGTTTCGGAACCCCCATGGGGCTCCAGGTTTTCCCAGTCAATCTCCTTGTGATTGAAATCACCCATAACTAGTAACTATGCTCCCCCCACGTGTGCTCTCCTGGCCACCTCGGCTAGTGTGTCGACCATGGCTCTGTTGCTCTCATCGTATTCTTCTCTTGGTCTCCTGCAGTTCTGTGGTGGGTTGTACATTACTGCAATTATCACCTTATGTCCCTCAGACTGGATTGTTCCTACTAAGTAGTCCCTTTCACCCGTGCCATCCATTCCTTCCATTTTCTCAAAACCCCACTGGCTTTTAATGAGCAGTGCAACTCCTCCTCCCCCTCTCCTCCCTCTGTCTTTCCTGAAGATTTGATATCCGGGTGGAAAGATTGAATCTGTTATTATTCTGGTGAGTTTTGTTTCTGTGAGTGCTATTATGTCTGGGGATGTCTCCTTGATTCTTTCGTGCCACTCCTCATACTTATTTGTTATTCCAT
>NC_091315.1:26195722-26274254 GCF_038502225.1 Cherax quadricarinatus
TTTACTTTTTGAAGATTATAGGATTATTTTTTCTCACTCAATTCCTTATTAATATATACTGTTTATTATAACAATAATTACGGGTGCACACGTGTGTTTGTATGTGCGTACTTGTTTACTAGCTTGTCCCTCAGAAAAACGGGGGGGGGGGGTTCACTAGGCTACACAACTCTTCTGGAGTTTACCTGGCGATATTTAGATAATTTACTAACCACTATCTATCTCCTGGTACTGAAATAGGGAGAGAGAGATGGTATAGCATACAACCAGAAGGGCGAGACACTGAGACTTTAGACACTAACCAAAATTAACCACAAATAGGCAAGTGATGTCGTCTGCACAACAATGGAGGTTCCTGCTGGTCGTCTATCAACTCCTTCAATTTTCTAACTCCTTCAGGAACTTTATCATGCATTCAAGTTTTTATTTTCTTTTTCTTTTAAGACTTGGTATTCCCTCTTTTTTCTTTAGTACAGTATTATGGTCATAACAAGTCTGATGATGTTAGCTACATTCACAACACCAACAGCTGGGGATTGACTAATTTTTCTTACTTTCAGTATTTACTTAATCACTCTTTTATGACCTTATCACTACACTGCTGTTATAATCAACCAACATATGTATTTGTTAATATTTCAGATCACACCGTTAACCCAATTAACTGTTTGGATATTTTGTGTCAACACTGCGGCCAGTAGCCTCATCAGCTGACTGCTACCCTCCCTCACTCAAATTTCATTCAAATTTAAATTGTAAAATTCTTGATCCTATCACATTATTCGCACTCTTGAAAGCTATTACACTCTTGTAGGTATGTTCACTGATTCACTCACGTACGATGACCGCTAATAATATCTTAGGACAGCCACTAGAACGCTAAATCCTGGGAGCACTATTTAGCGATACTGCTTCACGTGTGTGTGTGTGTGTGTGTGTGTGTGTGTGTGTGTTCTAGAAACTTAGTATACATACAATACCCTGGCTTGTTGCTTCTTACCAGTGTTTAAAATTGTTCACTAAGGTGAGAACTTGTTCAGACTGTAAGTTCTCATGTTAGTGTACTTAAAAAGCCTTATTTGTATGTTTCAATTTTACTAGATTCAGACGAATGTGTTGCTACGTGTTTTTGCTTCGTAATTACTTCTGTGGTGGTTGTGAGGTCATGGGTTTTGTGCGAACTTTAAATGTCAAACCAGAAGTTTATTATTTAATTCAATTCTGTTAGAGTACAGTAGTTCTCATTATATCGTAATATTCCTAATGAAGTGTTTTCCCATTCAACTTTCAACGTACCATTCCGACAATCATCCACTTACAGTAAGACAAGTCTTAATTACATTAAGACTCAAAAACGTTAATTATATCTATACTCTAAATTTCATTAGGATTACCTTGCAGTGAAACTGAGTTATATCTAGAGGTCTGGACAATAATGTATATTTCACTCGAGTCTATGTAATTCTGTCGTAGATGAGCATAAAGCATCTTATGTGCTACAGTTTCATTTTTATTTTGTAATTAATGACGAAATCTAAAGCTTTATCAATGAGGTGGGGTCTGAGGTTCTGTAACAATACCAGGTATACATAAGTGTTAATGTGTGAGCTGTGGATATATTAATAAAAAACTCAATCATATATATCTCCCTCATATACTAGATTTTGTTATGGTAAAAAGTACCCAACTCCGTAGCCTAGTGGTGAGAGTCGCACCTCTCACCACTTGGGCCAGGGGTTCGAAACCCGGACGAACTACAATAAAAAGATTGTAGGCTAGTGGTGAGGGAGGTGCGACTCTCACCACTGGTGTCCGGGGGTACAAGAACCAGAGGCCCTACGACGATAACGGAGTACGATAACTGGACACACTATTAAAAAATTATGATAAAAAGACGTTTGTCTATCTGGAGTGTCCAGAGGATCAACGTCCTTTGCGGCCCGGTTCCAGACCAGGTCTCCCGGTGGATGACCTGATCAACCAGGCTGTTAGTGCTAGCCGCATGACGTCCAACGTATGCACCACAGCCCAGCTGTTCAGGATCTGACCTGAGAAACATAAAGACATCCAAGGGTCTGTTCTTAATCTTCTTTATATATGGAGGGTATTGAAAAGTCTTGGTTCCTTCACACTTATCGAGTTTTTCCTTAGTGTACTTATTGTTTAGTATGTGAAGATTTGGGACCAATCCCTATAACAGTTTTCCGAGTGTAGATTATAATATATCTTTCTCACCTATGTTCCAAGGTGTTCTGATCGAAGAATTTTAAATGTTCCCAGTAATTTAAGTGCTTGACTAGGTATATGAAAGCAGTGAAGGGTTATTGCACGTTTTCCCTGCCAGAATTTCAGCCTGGAGAAAACATGTTACTTGAGGAACATCATCATTGGCTTAACTTCTCTTGTTTTGAAGAGACTAATTATTCAGGCTATTATTTTCCTTGCGGTTGAAATTGTGACACTATTGTGATCCTTGAAGGTGAGAATTTCTGACATAATCACTCATAAGTCTCACATTAGTCTTATGCTCTACTGATTATTGTCCCCTCAAGGAAGGTTCCTTGATGTTGGTGAGGGGCTCTTGATTTAGGGAATTGGATCTGTGCTCCAGTTCCCCAAATTAAGCCTGAATGCCATCCACATCCCCCCCCAGGCGCTGTATAATCCTCCGGGTTTAGCGCTTCCCCCTTGATTGTAATAATAATAATACTGATTATTGTTATAATCATAACCAAGAGCTAAACCCACAAATGTCATACATCGCTGCTATGCTCTATTGAGTGGTTGAGTTTGTTTTATAGTATTCCGTTCTAGTCTTTCCTCAGTCTTTCCGTTACGGAGTAGATGAAATTTGTTCTCACGGAACATTACATTGTTGTCTGTGGTACACTTGAAGACTTTTAATTATATCAGCTGGAAGGTTTGCTGTATCCTCAATGGATGCCACTCTAGTACAGATTCTAGTATTGTCTGTAAAGGATGGTACGTTGCTATGATTTATGGCCCTGTCTGTATCGGATATGAAAATGAAAAAGAGAACAGAAGCAAGTACTGTGCATAGGGATACGGTTTTTCACTATCGCAGTCTCTGATTTCACTTTGTTCACTATTACACATTGAGTTATATTCATTAGAAAATTAAAAGTCCATCTACCCACTTCTCCAGTTATTCTTTTGCACACATTTTGTTGCCTTTTACGTCATGATCACACTTGTCAAAGGCTTTTTCAAGTCTGTGTGTGCTATAACTGCATTTTGTTTGTCTTCCACTGCGTCCAAGACCATGTCGTAATGGTCAAGCAGTTGCGAGAGACAGGAGCGACCTGCTCTAAACCCATGCTGCTCTGGTTTGTGAAACTGTTGATATTCCATATAATTAGCAGTCTTTCTTCTTAAGACTCTCAAATGTTTTGATAATGTGGGATGTCAGCGCTATCGATCTACAGTTTTTTTTGCAATTGCTCTGATGCCACTCTTGTGGAGCGGAGCTGTCAGTGTTTTTTTAAGGACTGCAGGATGATATTTATGTTCAGGCTCCTCCACAGGATATTCGAGGCATTAGGTAGTGGTTCTATGTAGTTTTTATGAATATGGAGTTCCGGTTGTTAAATTTCGATGTGGGTGGGAGTACTGTTGGTGTATATCAATGTTGCATTAACTGTTTAATATTTTGCATAAGTAAACCAACTTGGATACCCATCCAACACTTCCCAATCAATAGTTTGGTCAGGTTGGAATTTGTTAATGTTTCTACTTCAGAAGTTTCTTAATCTAGTAAAAAATATTTCATACCGATTCCACTACTGTTGTATACATGCAAGACCCACTTTTAATAATTACTCCTCAACATTTGGGTCACTTACAAACTGTCTCAACTGATTCATATCCTTTGTCAAGTGGCAATTAAACACGGCTTGGAACAGTTTAAATTTCAGACTAATTGCCATGATGGCAACAATCCTCTGCCACTTTCATTCTTAGGAATAATAAATTGTGACATATTTTAACGAGTGGTCAATAAAGTGAATTCTGACTATAAATTCTTCTGGAAAGGCAGAACTCACAAGTAAACAAATCAAGGGATGATTTATTCCTTATCATAGATCTTGCTGGCCTCAAATAACTATTTCATGTTACGCGGGTATGTACCCTACTTACACTAACCCTCAGTCCTTCCCGGCCTTTGTAATCATTGAGATAATAGTATAATCTTGCCAACCCAAGAAATTTTCTCGTGTGATTCCTTATAACTATAAATAAATAATTATATATATATATATATATATATATATATATATATATATATATATATATATATATATATATATATATATATATATATATATATGTCGTGCCGAATAGGCAGAACTTGCCATCTTGGCTTAAATAGCAACGCTCATCTTGCCATATAGGACAAGTGAAAATTTGTGTATGCAATAATTTCGCCAAAGTCATTCTGAACCTAACTAAAAAAATATATTTCACTGTGTTTGTTTAGTATTAAATTATTGTAAACAAATCTAAAATATATTTAGTTGGGTTAGGCTAAAATAAATTGCGCTTGTTATAATAAGGTTAGGTAAGTTTTCTAAGTTCTTTTTGGTGCAAAATTATAAATTTTTACATCAACATTAATGAAAAAAATATATCTAAACGTATAAGAGAAAATTTTAGAAAGGACTTAATTTTAAATGAGTTCTTGCTAATTGACCAGTTTTACATATTCGGCACGACATACCCCTCAAGGAAGGTTCCTTGATGTTGGTGAGGGGCTCTTGATTTAGGGAATTGGATCTGAGCTCCAGTTCCCCGAATTAAGCCTGAATGCCTTCCACATCCCCCCCCCAGGCGCTGTATAATCCTCCGGGTTTAGCGCTTCCCCCTTGATTATAATAATAATAATAGGCACGACATATATATATATATATATATATATATATATATATATATATATATATATATATATATATATATAAAGCAACATAGTGATTAAGAACAAAAAGGCACAATACATAAACGTTGTGGTAAGCTCCTCTCTCCTATGTGCGGGTTATTTGTATGTAGTAATTAAGACCCGTGTCTGGACACTTATTTCCTGGCGAGAAATCACCACCAAAAAAGAGAGACTAATGAGCTAAACTGGTTGTTTCTAAAGATAATAATCTAAAGTTATCTAACTTAAAAATTGTGAAGAAGATAAAATACTGCATTACAATTTGCTTTATAATTATTGACTTATTCATCGTTATAACATATGTTTTACATAACATATGTTTTACATATGTTATTGGATTAAATTACTCTCATTTATGAGGTCACTTAAGCCTGAAATATTAAAAGTTTGCTTTGTTATTTACGTGTATTTCTTTCTTTCAATTTATCTGTAGTTTATCATTTTAAACCTATAACCATCCAACATCCGATCTATTTTCTTGCATAGCTACATAATTCACCCCATTGGAAGCGTATTGATATTGATAGATTAATTTTATTGTTACTAGTGCTCTCTCTCTCTCTCTCTCTCTCTCTCTCTCTCTCTCTCTCTCTCTCTCTCTCTCTCTCTCTCTCTCTCTCTCTCTCTCTCGTTAAAATATGTGCTTACAACTGTAACTCATCATTATTCTATTTTCCATATTTTTAACCGCTAGTCTGCCATTATTTGTTCATCAGTTGAGTGAAGTGTTTGAGAGGTATGTGTACGGCACCATCTCTCACACACAAACTTCCTCTCATTCCACGCTTGTTGAAGAACATGAAGGGTGAAGTTTATGTTGTCATATATATTCTGTCTGAATATTATTACAATTTTCTTTTATTTGCACCTTTCCTTTTCCCCATCCTCCTCCTTCTCTTCCTGTTTTTCGTCTTCTTCTTCCTTCTCCTCTTCCCCCTCCTCCTCTTTGTCTTCTTTCTCCTCCTCCTCTTACTCCTAATTATTATCATTACCATTATTATCAGTTTCCGTTATATAACACATTGGTAACAGGGTAGCAGCCCAGTGCTGACGTATCCTGTTATGCTAATAAATGTAGTGCTTCGAACAAGGGTTCCCAACCTTGTCTATGTCCCACACATCTAGGAAATGTTTAATGTTGCACCTCCTACAAAAGTAATATCACATGTTATAACAGGTGAAGTCAGATTTGCAATTTTTGAATCATAAATTGAACCAAATACATGTACAGTACCGCGAGTGAACAAATTGAACTTTGTGTCGCATCCCCTGAAATGCCATCTCGCACCCCTGGTTGGGAACTCCTGGCTTAGAACATAGACGGTGAAGACAAGAACAAAGTTCATCAAGAAATAAGACAGTGACGGGCAGAGATGACACGCACAGACATCTGGAAACATTTGCAGTGTCAGAGTAGTCGACAAGTGTCACATGTTAGTGACAGTGAAAACCAATAACATTGCACTGTTAACAAAAAGATACGTCCAGATTAAGTCAACAATAGGTTAAAACATGGGTCCAAGAGCTGAATTTCAAAACCTGCAAACTCAACTAGGTAATTTTTTTTTTTTATATTTTTATTAGAAACCTTACAAAAGTACAAAGGATGCATAATCAAGTACAGGAATACAAAACATTCTTTTGTGCTACTAGTACCAGGTTATTCCCGGCTGGAACAAGTATTATAACATCTTGTTATAGCGAATAATACACGCTGAGGCAAACCTCACTAATGTATAACAGTCATTAATAGTTGCCGCCAAGCCATTGTACCCAACGACAACACACCAAAATGATACTTTACATAGTTTAACAATATAAAATGAATACCTGACATGTCCTATCACAAAAACAACATACAAATGTACATATCACAAGATTACTAAAGTTGAAATTTTCATACACGACGAAACCATAACCACCTTTAACATACAATATATGTACTACACATATGTCAGTAAAGTAAAAAGACCCTAACCAAAGCTACCATAACTACAAAAACAAGACAAAACTCTAACATACCCTCTATGACAGGGTACAGAATATTGGTTAAGTTATGTTACATTATATCCTAACCAATAGGAATTCGCAGGAACGTATGATTCCTTATGCACAAATGAGAAACAGTATTTTACTATTATTAATGTTAACCCTCTAATACAATAATTCTGCTACAGAAAACAGAACAAAATAAATGTAACATACAATAATAACATAACCTAAAACAAGTTTTTATAACCAACCTCGGCACATTAAAGGGTTTAAACCCAAACCCTATACATAATTTTTATTTAAAACAGAGCAAATACAATAATGATAATAGTATAAAATTAAAAACCCTACTAGATATTACAAAAACTCTAGTACACAACCCAGGTACAATTTAAGAACACCATAGATCAAGGCCATATTACAACCATATACATAACCCACAACCATATACATAACCTATAAACCCTCCTTTTATAATAAACATTATTGCCAGTGCAGACACAGCCGACACTTCTACCCCCCCCCCTCCCCGTATGTACAGTCCCCGTTCTAAATAACATACATTGAATTATCCTAATGAAAGGTCATACCCTGACCTCATCAAAACCTAAAAGTAGGTAGTGCATGAACAAGACAAAAACACAAAATTTACAGACTAAAATAGATATGAAAATTACATTCCTATACGCATACACTGTAATAAGTAGAAGAATATACACCACCAATATGATATCAAATATTAATGTTAACCATGAATTACAAACATTCAAAACTTTGCATATCGTGAAAATCACACTCAAAATGCAAGATAATACACCACTTGCCACATTAGCGGTACAATACTAGGCTATGTAAATTATTTAAAGAACCCGAGACTAAAATAAGACTAGAGTAGTTATAAGGATAAGGCTGCTGTAATGTGCCAGTCCCAAAAGAACTGACACGTATCTCAGAAAAATTTTGTGTTGATACCAACGTGCCAATCTAAGTACTTAAAAACGAGATCCTAAGGGCTCGGTATCCTGGCTTTCAAGGAAATTTTAAACCCAGTGAACATAACCATCAGGCTTAGAAATGTAACCCTGGAAACCACACTTATATCTCACTATGACAAACATTCTCGTGAAACATGTCGTACCATCCATACCTAATTCTCACTACCTTCCTCTTACACACTACATCAGTTCCAGATAAACCATAAAACAACCCCCCCCCCCTTTACATCCCCCCATAAGGAGACCACTCCTTTGTCCATCCTCAGGGACCCCGCCTCAGGGAACCCACAGTGAGATTCCTATAACCTTCCGGGAAACTTTTTTCCCAAGACACCCCATAAACCAACTTATTCCTACACTTCGTCCTATAGAATCTGGCCGCCAACGCTTTTACCCTCATATCACCCCTTAATCCCCTCATTCCCCATGAAATGTCCAGATAATCCACTATGATATACATTATAGCCCTTCCAACATCCCTAGGCACTCCCCTTACATCCAGTAGTAAAGCCCTTAAAAGCGGCAAACGACCCCCCCCCAACAGTCTGATAACCCCACCCATCCATGATCTCACCCCCTCCAAGGAGGTACAAAAAAAGACCACATGAAACGCCGTTTCAACATCACCACAAAACTGACAAAAAGCCTCTTCCACAAACCCCATACTACGTAACACCTCCTTGGAAGCCAGAATCCCCATGATAAACCTATATACTAATTCTCTTACTCTAGCCGGGATCCGAAGCTTACTAAAATCTTTCCAAATAACCCCCCAATCATACGTTGGATACACGGCTACCCCTTGCATAATTCCTTGACCTTTCACTACCCTCACCAACCGTTTCACTTTGATTTTATCCACCTGTTGCACTGTCAATAAAAATCGCAACATATCTTCACAAACCCTCAAATCCTTCCCACTCCACCATTTACGTGCCTCCTCCATAACTCTTCCTACTTTAGCGCCCCTCACACCCCCTTCCCTCATATACCTCCACTTGATATATACAGCCATTACTCTCAGTCCTAAAGGCAACAAACCTAAACCCCCTCTCCGAACATCCGTCATAACTACCTCCTTACTTAACCATGCCCTCCCAAATCCCCACACAAACTTCAGCACCCTCCTCTGCATTTCCACAATATCTCGTACCTCTAAGGGAAAAACCTCTGCCACCCCCCATACCTTGCTATAGACAAGTGAATTTACCACCACTACCCTCTGATGTAAAGCAAAGTCCCTCGCACTTAAACCTCCTAGTCTACTTAAAACCTTACCCGTGACAGACTCCGAATTTACCCTTCTGCATGCCTGCACTTCCGCCAAATACCATATCCCACATACCTTGATTCTGTCAACCACTGTCCATCCTAACCCTATCCCCAAGCCCCCCCCCTATCCAATTACCGACCTCTAGTAACCTTGATTTCACCGTATTAACTCTCATTCCGGTATTCATACCAAACATCTGAATCACTCTACCCACCCTCCTTAACTCCTCCTGACCCCTTATCAAAACAGTAGTATCATCCACATACCCAACGATGCCCCCTTTGCACCCCCCTTCCATCTCCTGATTGTTCATTACCCTCTCAACAGACTCATAAAAAGGATTCTGCACACACGCAAAGAGCAGCTGTGACATCGGACAGCCCTGCCTCAAACCTCTCTCCATTGGTACACTTTCACCCAACCTCCCATTGACCTGTACCCTCACCTCTGCCCCATCATACAGGGTGTTCACCCACCTCACTACCCCCTCCCGAAACCCCAGCCTCTCTAAGCAAACCCCTAAGAAATCTCTGTCCACGCAATCATAAGCATTCACCCAATCTAAACCTAGTATTCCCCCTCCCGTACATCTCTCTAGAAAATCCCTAATCAAACCATGTCCATCCCTCATCCTTCTTCCCGGAATTCCCAACTGTCCCCTATGTAACACTAAACCCAACACTTTCCTCATTCTGTTGCCCAAAACCTTAGCAAAAATCTTGTAATCCGAGCACATTAACGTAATCGCACGGTAATCATTCAAAACTCGGCATTCCTTCTTTTTGGGAACTAAAACCGTGACACCCGTTCTTTGTGATTTCCCCATCCTCCCACTACTTAACATACAATTCAAAACCCCCACCAGACAATGCCGTACACTCCCCCAATGATACCTATAAAAATCGTTTGGTATTCCGTCTATGCCTGGGGTTTTACCCTGGCACATCCCAAAAACTGCCTCCTCCACCTCCTCTACATTAATACTACCCTCGATTCTGTCACTGTCCTGTTCACTTAATACCCTATTAAACCCTTCATCCCCAAACCGTCCCTCACCCACTCCCCCGCCAACCCTCCTCCACTTCTCCCTAAACCAAAAATCTGCATACAAACTAATATTTTCCGTGGTGGATAGGCCTTGACCCTCCTCAAAGCCACCCCCCCCAGTACCTGCCTCAATATACGCCAAGGTGGTCTTCGCCTGCCGTTCCTTAAACCTCCTTAATACAAAACCCGATGGCTTATCTCCCCTTAAGACATCCTCCAACCCTGCCCTAACTCGAATTGCCTCAAATTTTTCATTGTGAATTTCCGCCAACCTATTTCGCAAACGTTCCATGTCCTCACTCCGCCCCACCCGTTCCTCTGCATAACAGTCATTTAACTGACCCTCAAGATAATTTTGTAGGCCATAGCTCCACCTAGCCATCTCCTTACCCCGTACTTTAAAAAATTTCCCAATTTCAACTTTAGCCCTCATTTCCCACCAATCCAGCAAATCCATTTCCATATTCCTAGTCTCCCAAAAGGATTTCCACCAATCTTCAAACCCCGTAGTGTCACCCTCTTCCCTAAGTAGCCTCACATTTAATTTCCAGTATCCTGCATAAACTCTCACTATGCCATCTACCCTCAAATCTGCTATAACAGCACGATGATCAGAAAAACCCACATCGATAGTCCTCACCCTCTCCACACCTATGCCCTGCCTAACATAAATCCTATCTAACCGTGCCTCATATCCCCTACGAATAAAAGTGTGCTCCACTCCATATCCCCTACTTCCCACCACATCTACCACTCCAACATCTCGCAAAACATCCCGCAGAACCCCCAAAACACAACCCGCCCCCCTCGGAACCACATCACCATTCCTAATGACACAATTCCAATCCCCACCAATCACCGTAAAAGCAGGTAAACCTCGCAAGTGATATACCAGAACCTCGCGCACAAAATCCACCTTCACCCTAGCGTTACTAGTTGCTGGCATGTACACACCTACAAAACTAACCCTCCTATCCCCCCAAAACCCATCCACCCTGACAACCCTCCCACCCCCCCCTCCTCCCAACCCAGGATACGCAAAGGACTGGTCTCCTTCACCGCCACAGCCACACCTCCTTTCAACCTCAAAGCATCACATGTAAACAACCTATAACCTTTCAACAACAGCTCACATCCTAACCTATGGTTATGTTCCTGCAAAAAACAGACATCAATACTAAATCTCCTCAAAACCCACTCTAACCATACCCTCTTGACCTCGGTTTTAAGACCGTTTACATTGAAAGTTACACACCTGAATGTTACAAGAATGGCGGCTTACCCCTATGCCGCTGAGGCTTACTTGGTCCTCCTTTCATAGGTTTCGGTTCTTCTCTATCAATCCCTCGTTCCTGCCCTCCAACCCCTCCTTGTCCCTTCCCGCCTAGCTTTCCACTGCCCCCCCCTCCTCCCGAACTTGCCTTTGCTACCACAGCTGCCCACATCTTCTTCCCAGGCCTCTGCGCTGGTGTGAGGACTTCGTCCATGTCTGATGCCCCCGCTGATCTCTTGCGGGAGCTACCCTCTACACACATTTCTTCTGCAACCACATCTTCTTGATGGACCTCCACCACCACATTACTCTCCTTTCGAACATCACTCAAGTCTTCCTTACCCTGCTTCTGTTCATCCATCACCTTGTCTTCACCTGACCTCACCTCACTTTCCACACCATGCTCCGACTCTTCCAAGAAATCCTTCAGCACAGCTTCCAAAATCCCGTCCTGAGCTGACTCTGCAGTACCTAACGGTCTGTCTGACAGCGATATTCCCTCCCCCCCCGTTTCCACTGGTAGTGTAACACACGTCTCCAAAACCACCTCTGCCCTGTCGACCTCCTCACTCCATAGGCCTGTACCCCGGCTGTCCACTTCACCCGTCATAACATCCGTGGCTTCTAATGGCGTATCCACAGAAGCTGTCTCCTGACGCCTAGGCCCCTGTCTCCTGGGGCATTGTGCCACCATGTGCTCATAAGAGTCACATAAACGGCACGTCTTCCTCTGCCCCGCATAGTGTACAAAAACCTGTGTTCTATGGTTATGCAATGTAACATATGATGGTATCGGTCTCCTCAGGGTCATTTTCAGTGTGAAGGATCCTTCCGGCATCCCCTCATAAGGGCCGTCCCTCCACATTCCCATGCTCGTCGAGTGTACAGTTCCATAACCACTGAACACATCTTGTAGGCTGTATGCTGTTGCCTCAAAAGGTACATTCCTTACCTTCACCCAAGTAAAATACTTAGACACATCATGCAAGCATACTTCCACTGCCGAATTGATACTCATCCGTCGTTCTTGAAATTCATCTACGATGGTAGAGTAGAAGTCAGCCCTCATGAACTTCACGAAGACCCTTGACATTCCATTCAATGCCACACCATACAGCTCTTCATTGGGGATGCCATAACAGTCCCTGATAATGCTTGGCAGGAGAACGTTCATCGTGTCGTTGCTTAAAGATCCTTTAACCAGCTGAATGCAGACAGTATTAATACGCCGGTACAGTCGGTCCGCCATCTTGGTGCTAATACTATGTTTTCCTCACCAGGTGGCGTGCAAGAGAACCAGTAGAAGCGTCCTCTCTCCCCGCAGGTCGAGAGACGAATGCTCAACTAGGTAATTACACCCACACAAAGCACTCCAGGCACACCTTCGTAAGCCACTTAACACACTTTTCTCCCTCTTTTCATACGCCTATCACTTAAGAGTGCCCTAGTTGTTTAAAATAAGTAGGTTAAAGTGCTTAGTTTAAGCCACTGTGAGGAGTTTTAAAGCCTGTGTAGTCTACGATGTACTGAAGTGGTTTGTTTATGGTTCCATGTTTTCTTCATCCCATCTCAAGTAAATTTTGCCTGAAACTGTTGAGCAAGTGGTTTAAACTGGCGAATTTTAAGTTTAAAAAGTTGGGCGAAGAATTTTAAGTTAGTGTTCGAAATAAAAAGCTGAAGGGAGACTTCTCTTTTATACTTTAGCGCTTTATTATGAATAATAATAATAATATTATTATTATTATTATTTATTATTATTATTTTTTTATACATTTATCACATGCAATCATGTAACCCGTTCAGTTAAATAAGTAAATCGTTGCTTAATCATCAGTACCTTAGTACTCACCTATATGAGGTTGCATGGGTCGATTCACAGCTCCTGGCCAAGCCTCTTCGTTGGTCGCTATTAGGTCCACTCTCTCCCTACTCTAAGAGGCTTATCGTACCTCTTCTTAAAGCTATGAATGGATCCTGCCTCTACTACTTCACTTTCCAGATTGTTCCAATTCCTGACAACTCTAATGCTGAAGAAATACTTCGTCACATTCCTATATCTCATCTGATTTTTTAACCTTCAGTTGTTTTCCTTCGTTCCGGTATCCCATCTCTGAAACAGGTCAGGTTAGTTAAGGTTCGTCAGGTAAAAGGACAAGTATTTTCTGACGATGATGACCCGATTTCCAGATGATGACACGCCATTCGAGCTTTCGGTTATCTGACCGAGGCCTTCCGCTGCCTTACCGATCCACCCCTTTAAAAATTATGATCATTGTTATAACCATTTTCTCTAAAACAGTAAAACAGTCTGGCCCTGTCCACCTTGTCAATTCCTCTTAGTATATTATACGCTGTTATCATGTCCCTCCTGTCCACTAGTGTCATCAGGTTGAGTTCCCGTGTGTGTGTGTGCATGTACTCACCTAATTGTACTCACCTAATTGTGGTTGCAGGGGTCGAGACTCAGCTCCTGGCCCCGCCTCTTCACTGATCGCTACTGGATCCTCTCTCTGCTTCCTGAGCTTTGTCATACCTCTTCTTAAAACTATGTATGGTTCCTGCCTCCACTACTTCACTTGCTAGGCTATTCCACTTGCTGACAACTCTATGACTGAAGAAATACTTCCTAACGTCCCTGTGACTCGTCTGAGTCTTCAGCTTCCAGTTGTGACCCCTTGTCCCTGTGTCCCCTCTCTGGAACATCCTATCTCTGTCCACCTTGTCTATTCCCCGCAGTATCTTGTATGTCGTTATCATGTCTCCCCTGACCCTTCTGTCCTCCATTGTCGTCAGTCCGATTTCCCTTAACCTTTCCTCGTACGACATTCCATTGAGCTCTGGGACTAGCCTTGTTGCAAACCTTTGTACTTTCTCTAACTTCTTGACGTGCTTGACCAGGTGTGGGTTCCAGACTGGTGCTGCATACTCCAGTATGGGCCTAACATACGCAGTGTACAGTGTCTTGAACGATTCCTTATTAAGGTGTGTGTGTGTGTGTGTGTGTGATTAAGAAATACTAGTTACGAGGACAGACTAAAACCACTGGGATATGTTCTCTTTGAATGACTGAGGAGCCAGAGCCACGAGTGCGGTCACTCAGAGATCAGTACTAAGATTACTACTGTCTCCAATACAGTGACCTACCAGAGGGGATCGAGTCTTTTGGTGGCAATGTAACAGTAATAATAGGAACCCGTTTACAAAGCAGAAGTCCCTGGTGTTAAACTATATACAAATCAGCCTAACAGCTGTGAGAAAGTTTATTGAATCTTTAACTGCTTATCCCCTCAAGGAAGGTTCCTTGATGTTGGTGAGGGGCTCTTGATTTAGGGAATTGGATCTGTGCTCCAGTTCCCCGAATTAAGCCTGAATGCCTTCCACATCCCCCCCCCCCCAGGCGCTGTATAATCCTCCGGGTTTAGCGCTTCCCCCTTGATTATAATAATAATAATAATTTAACTGCTTATGCAATTCCAAGTCACCTTCACATATAAATGTCGTGCCAAATAGGTAAAACTGGTCAATTATCAATAACTCATTTAAAATTAAGTCCTTTCTAAAATTTTCTCTTAGTCACTCGGCCTAATAGGGAACTTCTATATAAAGCACATGGATGGTACTATAATACTCAGCTAATCTATACAACACATGTAGGGGGGATTCAGCAACTATGCTGACAGCTCGGTCATGTTACGTATGTCGTCTTGACATACACTACTATGCTATAGGCTGAACAGGCAGGTGGTTCTGGGCTGATTCTGTACAATAACAAATTCATATGTAACTTAGAACTAATGGATGGTATCATAATGGATGTTAACATCATGAGTTTTAACGTAATGGGTGAACATTAAAATGGTATAAAATACCGACAGGTTGTTAGGTAAGACACATATGCAACAGTTAGGTATCTTTATTTCGAAACGTTTCGCCTACACAGTAGGCTTCTTCAGTCGAGTACAGAAAAGTTGATAGAAGCAGAAGAGACTTGAAGACGATGTAATCAGTCCATCACTGAAGAAGCCTACTGTGTAGGCGAAACGTTTCGAAATAAAGATACCTAACTGTTGCATATGTGTCTTACCTAACAACGTAATGGGTGTTAACGTAATCACTTTTAACGTAATGAGTTTCATTGTAATGCATTATGACTTGAACAAATCATGGTATAATATGGGATGGAATTGATCGATCGATTTGTATTCATGCACTCTATGGATTCTGAGGAAGAATAAATATATATTTACAAAGTGAAAGTAATTAACAGAAAAATCTGGTGCACGCAGATCAGTATTGCTAAATTCTCAGAATACGGAGGGAACGTGAACACAAAAATTTCTGACAAACTGATCAGCTAATAACAAAACACACAGTTGATAATTTCATTCATCTCGGACATCTTATTATACAGGCTATTTACATTTAAACCCAATTCTGCGAGGGTAAGGTTTACGTATGCAGAATGGTTATCATCTTTAGGTGGATCGAACTCTTCTGCGATGGCTAACACATGCCCTGACTGAGGATGATCTGAACAAGTATCTACAAAAGATACAGCTACACGGACGATCTGAATGAGTATCTACAAAAGATACAGCTACATAGACGATCTGAACGAGTATCTACAAAAGATACAGCTACATTCACTAGTGACTGTGGAATTACTAACTCTTCTGCTAGGAGTACTCAACTCGACTGTTTGATACAGTAATTCTTGGCTCATTACAAAGTCACTAATGGGTGCTGGTGGCTTCACAGTCAGAATAAGATCTTTCTGGAGCAGGAATCGAATCACACCAGAACACAAGGGATCGGTTCTTTCTTACTGGAGGAATGAACAAACTTGGTGGAGTGGATGACTCTCCCTGGTTGAAAAAAATAACGCTATAACACGCAATATAAGCAAGGGAGAACGAATCTACTATCACTGCAAGCACAGGGGAAAATAAATGAACACGGTCAACAATACAGATATTCAATCTGAGTCGCACACAGTGACACGAGGTATCAACTATAAAGAAACTTCACTTACAAACATTAACAACATGTGAAAGTTACTCGAGAAACAACTTACATTGCACGGATTACTGTCAACGAGGATGGGATCACCATCTGGAACACAAGGGACAACAACAACACTCAAGTGAGTACACTAGCCACAGAAACGTCTTTCTGCAACGGCTTGTGGCATCAGCAAGAGATGGCATAACTTGTTGCAAGTAAAGTTCTTCTCAAAGCTTCCCCTGGAAAGGAACGAGTACTTGAACAAGTCGCCATCGCAGGGATAGTAGTCTCAGCACCCAGGGTTTTCTGAGGTTCCTCTGAAACCCAAGGGAACTGTACACTATCCTGCGTGCACGATATTGTGGCTGGAGTCCAGACAGGAGTGACAGTATTACTAGTGCCTGACCGCTCGGCTACGTTAATAAGTAATGAACGAATCTATAGGAGCTTAATATGAACTTCACATTTTGCAGCACTTTAACAAATCTCAGATACAATCTGTGAGAACAAACACATTGCTCAAGGGCTAGGTATTGTCTTTCAGTCAGTAAGGGGATATTGGTACTGTGGACTGATTCATAATGACTTCGACTGGCATGATACACTAAGTGAACATTCAAAAGTGACTGGGACATCTTCTCAGGGAACTTACTCAAGGACATAAAGGCAAAAAAAAAAAAAAAAAATAGAATGACACAGTAAGCTTAAACGGGAAGAAATTACTTAACTATTCTGCATAAGTAAATAAAAATTGACAAGTCACACTGTAAGCAAGGAAACTCACACTCACAATAGAAAATATTCAACTGAATAAGCAATACTTTGAAAATCAAGAGAAATTGTACTTTACTCAAATCTAATTTGCTCAGATTTACTTTAAATTGAATTAATGGCACAGTGAGTTGTCTTTACTCTCAATGCAATAGGGAAGTTCAACAACAAATGATAAATCAATCAAAAATGTTGAAATGGACTCAATAAAGCTTGTGCAAAATTAAAACAAACTGGGAAACAATTCACTAAAAATAAAATAAAATGGCACACAAAGAATAAAATATTATGCACAGAACAGAGCATATGAAACTGCACTGAAATAAACTGTAGCAATATTGCAAATAACAATTGCTAATCAAAAGTACTGCACAACACTACATAAAATTTCTGAAAGAAGAATTTTAATGACAACACAATGTTTGCACAAGAATTATTGCAAAGTGAGTCAATGTGCAATAATAAAAAAAATTACACACACAAGAAAATACAGTTTACAGAAAAAAAATATATCAAGGAATGAACTGAGTGAACACTTTAACTCTTAATTGCAGCTTAAGCAACACTGACTGAACAAACAAAGAATGATTTACTTTAAAAGAAGAACTTAAAAATTGCACTAAGAGTGAATTTGTTCAATGAAAAAAAAATAGATGCAAAAACACAGAACAAAAAGGTTTGAACACTTACAGTGATGCAGAACACAACACATCAATATAAACACAATACTAGAATTTTCTTGCTGTGAAATTTGAGGTATGAAAAATTTGGAAAATAATTGTCTTGCTTGAACAAAATAATGGCACTATTGTCTGCGGAGATAAGGCAAATTAGACACTGGTTAAATGAAAAGAATTAGCACAAGAATGATCAACACACACAAAAATAAAATGGCAAAAGAATACACAAATGCTGGGAGAAAAATATAACAGACAACACTGAGTTGTGATGCAGAATACAAGGTAATATTGCTGAATTACTTCACTGCAATACTGTGAACACAAGGTAATTCTGAAGTGTAAACACAAGTTCTATACTGCTTATATAGTGGAACCTCAAATATCGAACTTTCTTCAGTCCAAAAGGCTGTTCGAGTGCCTTTACCAAATGAATTTATTCCCATCAGGAATAATGTAAATTAGATTAGTCCATTTCAGACTCTCAAAAATACACTTATAAAAGCACTTACAAAAATACACTTACATAATTGGTTGCGTTGGGAGTAGTTCGATTTTTGAGGTTCCACTGTATATTGCACACAACAAGGAAAAACACTAAGGTACTTACTTCAAGTATATAAAAAAAAAGAACACAACAGACAAAAAATAATGCACACAAATTAACACTGAATTAAGAAGAGTCAAAAAAAAATATTGCAAACAGTATATAATAAACACTGAGTCTAATCAAGAGTTACTGAATGTCACTAAAAAAAATCATTGGAAACACAAAAAAAGAAATGTCTCAACACTCGCAAATGTCTCTATGAAAAATATTATCGCTGTAGCGGCGTTGTTGCCTGAAGTGGGGTGGAGGATGGTGGTGGAGGATGGTTATGTCTCGTGGCTGGCTCGCTGCTACTCTACACGTGATCGTAGAATTTTGCGCTTAAATCGACGATGGACCCACACAGGAGGCTTTTAACGATGGTGCCACTGACAAAAAAAAACACACTCTGGCTCTTGACCCCCTATGTGGTCCTTAAAATATGGTGCTAGAACCCATAATAAGGGTACAAAACAGTGGTAGTGAGTGAGGTGGGGCAGGGCAGTGGTGACACACTGCATGGTGACTGGGCCTATGGGATGAATGGCGTAAGCCTCACTGGGGAACACCCGCACTAGGCGCGAAAATATTCTAAGCCGGGCTGGCTTAAAACAAACCCACGAAATACCACAACATCACAGGGATGATAAAACACTCAGAATGGCTAGAACTTGAAGCACAAAGCGATGAAGAAGACTGTGCCCACGTGGCTTGATTGAGTACTGGGTTAAGACACTTGGGTTAGTTGCTGGCTGGCTTAGCTTAACCCTTCACACAGAATGGCTTGATAACTTCTAACGATAAGCACAGCAGGGATGGAAAGCTGGCTTGGCAGGCAAGGCTGGATGGAGTAGGGATAGGCTGGACTGGACTTGGTCTGACTTCCCCACCACAGACTGTCGTGCTGTTTGGCTTACTTTGCAAACTCGGGTCAACCCCTCAGGAGTGATGCAAATAAGCAGATAAACACTAATACAAGGAGACTGACCAGTGAATAATGTAGAGGCTGGTAGACGCTTGGTCGGGTAGCTGGCTGGCTAGGTCGAGCTTTACCCTTCTCTGCAGGCCCAGCGTCACAAGATGGCGACCGGCTCAGTAGAAATTTATCTCCAGAAATCACTGTAATCGTCAGAATTACAGGCCCTCCACTGGCACCAATTTGTCGTGGGGGTTTGGTAGGAGATATGATGATTGAAGGTAAACACACTTGTTGGATGGTAAGAATATGTATTGTCAGACTGTGGTAAGGAAGGGGGTTCCTGCCGTGTTACTGCCTGCGTGAATGTCTAAGCGTGGAGTGAGGACGAGGAAGAGTGACCCACTCACTCATGCTGCATCCCGTGACATCATACAGTCACTCGGCCTAATAGGGATCTTCAATATAAAGCACATGGATGGTACTATAATACTCAGCTAATCTATACAACACATGTAGGGGGGATTCAGAAACTATGCTGACATATTATTTTTTTTTATTATCACACTGGCCGATTCCTACCAAGGCAGGGTGGCCCAAAAAAGAAAAACTTTCACCATCATTCACTCCATCACTGTCTTGCCAGAAGGGTGCTTTACACTACAGTTTTTAAACTGCAACATTTACACCCCTCCTTCAGAGTGCAGGCACTGTACTTCCCATCTCCAGGACTCAAGTCCGGCCTGCCAGTTTCCCTGAACCCCTTCATAAATGTTACTTTGCTCACACTCCAACAGCACGTCAACTATTAAAAACCATATGTCTCCATTCACTCCTATCAAACACGCTCACGCATGCCTGCTGGAAGTCCAAGCCCCTCGCACACAAAACCTCCTTTACCCCCTCCCTCCAACCTTTCCTAGGCCGACCCCTACCCCGCCTTCCTTCCACTACAGATTGATACACTCTTGAAGTCACTCTGTTTCGCTCCATTCTCTCTACATGTCCGAACCACCTCAACAACCCTTCCTCAGCCCTCTGCACAACAGTTTTGGTAATCCCGCACCTCCTCCTAACTTCCATTCTCTGCATTATATTCACACCACACATTGCCCTCAGACATGACATCTCCACTGCCTCCAGCCTTCTCCTCGCTGCAACATTCATCACCCATGCTTCACACCCATATAAGAGCGTTGGTAAAACTATACTCTCATACATTCCCCTCTTTGCCTCCAAGGACAAAGTTCTTTGTCTCCACAGACTCCTAAGTGCACCACTCACCCTTTTCCCCTCGTCAATTCTATGATTCACCTTATCTTTCATAGACCCATCCGCTGACACGTCCACTCCCAAATATCTGAATACATTCACCTCCTCCATACTCTCTCCCTCCAATCTGATATCCAATCTTTCATCACCTAATCTTTTTGTTATCCTCATAACCTTACTCTTTCCTGTATTCACCTGTAATTTTCTTCTTTTGCACACCCTACCAAATTCATCCACCAATCTCTGCAACTTCTCTTCAGAATCTCCCAAGAGCACAGTGTCATCAGCAAAGAGCAACTGTGACAACTCCCACTTTATGTGTGATTCTTTATCTTTTAACTCCACGCCTCTTGCCAAGACCCTCGCATTTACTTCTCTTACAACCCCATCTATAAATATATTAAACAACCACGGTGACATCACACATCCTTGTCTAAGGCCTACTTTTACTGGGAAATAATTTCCCTCTTTCCTACATACTCTAACTTGAGCCTCACTATCCTCGTAATAACTCTTCACTGCTTTCAGTAACCTACCTCCTACACCATACACCTGCAACATCTGCCACATTGCCCCCCTATCCACCCTGTCATATGCCTTTTCCAAATCCATAAATGCCACAAAGACCTCTTTAGCCTTATCTAAATACTGTTCACTTATATGTTTCACTGTAAACACTTGGTCCACACACCCCCTACCTTTCCTAAAGCCTCCTTGTTCATCTGCTATCCTATTCTCCGTCTTACTCTTAATTCTTTCAATAATAACTCTACCATACACTTTACCAGGTATACTCAACAGACATATCCCCCTATAAATTTTTGCACTCTCTTTTGTCCCCTTTGCCTTTATACAAAGGAACTATGCATGCTCTCTGCCAATCCCTAGGTACCTTACCCTCTTCCATACATTTATTAAATAATTGCACCAACCACTCCAAAACTATATCCCCACCTGCTTTTAACATTTCTTTCTTTATCCCATCAATCCCGGCTGCCTTACCCCCTTTCATTTTACCTACTACCTCACGAACTTCCCCCACACTCACAACTGGCTCTTCCTCACTCCTACAAGATGTTATTCCTCCTTGCCCTATACACGATATCACAGCTTCCCTATCTTCATCAACATTTAAGAATTCCTCAAAATATTCCCTCCATCTTCCCAATACCTCTAACTCTCCATTTAATAACTCTCCTCTCCTATTTTTAACTGACAAATCCATTTGTTCTCTAGGCTTCCTTAACTTGTTAATCTCATTCCAAAACTTTTTCTCATTTTCAACAAAATTTGTTGATAACATCTCACCCACTCTCTCATATATATATATATATATATATATATATATATATATATATATATATATATATATATATATATATATATATATATAAACATATGCAAGGAATTCGTAAGTGCAGGCGAAATATACACAAACACTTATCTCTGGCTGAAGGATACTCTAACCTACGATCAAAGTATAGCGCAAGCTGGACTCCAAGGTATTGTCCAGTGTGGGTAGATTGGTAAAGAACTGCATACCTTGTTCCAAGGTTCGTAGGTTCGAGTCTCCTTCAGCCAGAGATCAGTGTTTGTATATATATATATATATATATATATATATATATATATATATATATATATATATATATATATATATATATTGGTAGACAGCAACCACCCAGGGAAGTACTACCGTCCTGCCAGATGACTGTGAAACAAAAACCTGTAACTGTTTTGCATGATGGTAAGATTGCTGGTTTCTTTTTCTGTCTCATAAACACGCTAGATAACAGGGATATCTTGCTACTCCTACTTACCCTTTGGTCACACTTCACAGACACGCACATGCATATATATATACATACATCTAGGTTTTTCTCCTTTTTCTAAATAGCTCTTGTTCCTCTTTATTTCTTCTATTGTCCATGGGGAAGTGGAAAAGAATCTTTCCTCCGTAAGCCTTGCGTGTCGTATGAGGCGACTAAAATGCCGGGAGCAATGGGCTAGTAACCCCTTCTCCTGTAAACATTTACTAAAAAAGAGAAGAAGAAAAACTTTATAAAACTGGGATGCTTAAATGTGCGTGGATGTAGTGCGGATGACAAGAAACAGATGATTGCTGATGTTATGAATGAAAAGAAGTTGGATGTCCTGGCCCTAAGCGAAACAAAGCTGAAGGGGGTAGGGGAGTTTCGGTGGGGGGAAATAAATGGGATTAAATCTGGAGTATCTGAGAGAGTTAGAGCAAGGAAGGGATAGCAGTAATGTTGAATGATCAGTTATGGAAGGAGAAAAGAGAATATGAATGTGTAAATTCAAGAATTATGTGGATTAAAGTAAAGGCTGGATGCGAGAAGTGGGTCATAATAAGCGTGTATGCACCTGGAGAAGAGAGGAATGCAGAGGAGAGAGAGAGATTTTGGGAGATGTTAAGTGAATGTATAGGAGCCTTTGAACCAAGTGAGAGAGTAATTGTGGTAGGGAACCTGAATGCTAAAGTAGGAGAAACTTTTAGAGAGGGTGTGGTAGGTAAGTTTGGGGTGCCAGGTGTAAATGATAATGGGAGCCCTTTGATTGAACTTTGTATAGAAAGGGGTTTAGTTATAGGTAATACATATTTTAAGAAAAAGAGGATAAATAAGTATACAAGATATGATGTAGGGCGAAATGACAGTAGTTTGTTGGATTATGTATTGTTAGATAAAAGACTGTTGACTAGACTTCAGGATGTACATGTTTATAGAGGGGCCACAGATATATCAGATCACTTTCTAGTTGTAGCTACACTGAGAGTAAAAGGTAGATGGGATACAAGGAGAATAGAAGCATCAGGGAAGAGAGAGGTGAAGGTTTATAAACTAAAAGAGGAGGCAGTTAGGGTAAGATATAAACAGCTATTGGAGAATAGATGGGCTAATGAGAGCATAGGCAATGGGGTCGAAGAGGTATGGGGTAGGTTTAAAAATGTAGTGTTAGAGTGTTCAGCAGAAGTTTGTGGTTACAGGAAAGTGGGTGCGGGAGGGAAGAGGAGCGATTGGTGGAATGATGATGTGAAGAGAGAATAGTAAGGGAGAAAAAGTTAGCATATGAGAAGTTTTTACAAAGTAGAAGTGATGCAAGGAGGGAAGAGTATATGGAGAAAAAGAGAGAGGTTAAGAGAGTGGTGAAGCAATGTAAAAAGAGAGCAAATGAGAGAGTGGGTGAGATGTTATCAACAAAGCCTAGAGAACAAATGGATTTGTCAGTTAAAAATAGGAGAGGAGAGTTATTAAATGGAGAGTTAGAGGTATTGGGAAGATGGAGGGAATATTTTGAGGAATTGTTAAATGTTGATGAAGATAGGGAAGCTGTGATTTCGTGTATAGGGCAAGGAGGAACAACTTGTAGGAGTGAGGAAGAGCCAGTTGTGAGTGTGGGGGGAAGTTCGTGAAGCAGTAGGTAAAATGAAAGGGGGTAAGGCAGCCGGGATTGATGGGATAAAGATAGAAATGTTAAAAGCAGGTGGGGATATAGTTTTGGAGTGGTTGGTGCAATTATTTAATAAATGTATGGAAGAGGGTAAGGTACCTAGGGATTGGCAGAGGGCATGCATAGTTCCTTTGTATAAAGGCAAAGGGGGTAAAAGAGAGTGCAAAAATTATAGGGGGATAAGTCTGTTGAGTATACCTGGCAAAGTGTATGGTAGAGTTATTATTGAAAGAATTAAGAGTAAGACGGAGAATAGGATAGCAGATGAACAAGGAGGCTTTAGGAAAGGTAGGGGGTGTGTGGACCAAGTGTTTACAGTGAAACATATAAGTGAACAGTATTTAGATAAGGCTAAAGAGGTCTTTGTGGCATTTATGGATTTGGAAAAGGCATATGACAGGGTGGATAGGGGGGCAATGTGGCAGATGTTGCAGGTGTATGGTGTAGGAGGTAGGTTACTGAAAGCAGTGAAGAGTTTTTACGAGGATAGTGAGGCTCAAGTTAGAGTATGTAGGAAAGAGGGAAATTATTTCCCAGTAAAAGTAGACCTTAGACAAGGATGTGTGATGTAACCGTGGTTGTTTAATATATTTATAGATGGGGTTGTAAGAGAAGTAAATGCGAGGGTCTTGGCAAGAGGCGTGGAGTTAAAAGATAAAGAATCACACATAAAGTGGGAGTTGTCACAGTTGCTCTTTGCTGATGACACTGTGCTCTTGGGAGATTCTGAAGAGAAGTTACAGAGATTAGTGGATGAATTTGGTAGGGTGTGCGAAAGAAGAAAATTGAAAGTGAATACAGGAAAGAGTAAGGTTATGAGGATAACAAAAAGATTAGGTGATGAAAGATTGGATATCAGCTTGGAGGGAGAGAGTATGGAGGAGGTGAATGTATTCAGATATTTGGGAGTGGACGTGTCAGCGGATGGGTCTATGAAAGATGAGGTGAATCATGGAATTGATGAGGGGAAAAGGGTGAGTGGTGCACTTAGGAGTCTGTGGAGACAAAGAACTTTGTCCTTGGAGGCAAAGAGGGGAATGTATGAGAGCATAGTTTTACCAACGCTCTTATATGGGTGTGAAGCATGGGTGATGAATGTTGCAGCGAGGAGAAGGCTGGAGGCAGTGGAGATGTCATGTCTGAGAGCAATGTGTGGTGTGAATATAATGCAGAGAATTCATAGTTTGCAAGTTAGGAGGAGGTGCAGGATTACCAAAACTGTTGTCCAGAGGGCTGAGGAAGGGTTGTTGAGGTGGTTTGGACTTGTGGAGAGAATGGAGCGAAACAGAATAACTTCAAGAGTGTATCAGTCTGTAGTGGAAGGAAGGCGGGGTAGGGGTCGGCCTAGGAAAGGTTGGAGGGAGGGGGTAAAGGAGGTTTTGTGTGCGAGGGGCTTGGACTTCCAGCAGGCATGCGTGAGCGTGTTTGATAGTGAATGGAGCAAATGGTTTTTAATACTTGACGTGCTGTTGGAGTGTGAGCAAAGTAACATTTATGAAGGGGTTCAGGGGAACCGGCAGGCCGGACTTGAGTCCTGGAGATGGGAAGTACAGTGCCTGCACTCTGAAGGAGGGGTGTTAATGTTGCAGTTTAAAAACTGTAGTTACTGTAAAGCACCCTTCTGGCAAGATAGTGATGGAGTGAATGATGGTGAAAGTTTTTCTTTTTCGGGCCACCCTGCCTTGGTGGGAATCGGCCAGTGTGTTAATAAAATAATATATAAATATACATATATATATATATATATATATATATATATATATATATATATATATATAGATATATATATATATATATATGTGTGTGTGTGTGTGTGTGTGTGTGTGAGTGTGTGTGCGCAATACAACCACTGTGAAAGAATAGAGAAATTCCAAGCGCTTTCGTGACTACTCACATTATCAAGGAACTATGAAAGTAAAGCATCCAAGGAAGCTATATAAGGGGTCTGGCCAACACCTCACTATCACATCCCACAACGGTTAAACACCTGACGTGCGCCGGCCCAACCGGACAGGTCCTTTGCACAACTCACCAACAAACTATTCTAACCAAGAAAATTTAAAAATTATTATTTGTCCTGTGTATCATTAAATTCTTCCCAAATTCTGTTAATTATAAATGGATCTAATTTATATAAACCAAAGGAAATATTCATATTATTGTCAAAACTGCTTTTTATGAAACAAGATATATATATATATATATATATATATATATATATATATATATATATACATATATACATATATATATATATACATATATACATATACATATAATATATAAACATATATTTTTTTTATTATCACACTGGCCGATTCCCACCAAGGCAGGGTGGCCCGAAAAAGAAAAACTTTCACCATCATTCACTCCATCACTGTCTTGCCAGAAGGGTGCTTTACACTACAGTTTTTAAACTGCAACATTAACACCCCTCCTTCAGAGTGCAGGCACTGTACTTCCCATCTCCAGGACTCAAGTCCGGCCTGCCGGTTTCCCTGAATCCCTTCATAAATGTTACTTTGCTCACACTCCAACAGCACGTCAAGTATTAAAAACCATTTGTCTCCATTCACTCCTATCAAACACGCTCACGCATGCCTGCTGGAAATCCAAGCCCCTCGCACACAAAACCTCCTTTACCCCCTCCCTCCAACCCTTCCTAGGCCGACCCCTACCCCGCCTTCCTTCCACTACAGACTGATACACTCTTGAAGTCATTCTGTTTCGCTCCATTCTCTCTACATGTCCGAACCACCTCAACAACCCTTCCTCAGCCCTCTGGACAACAGTTTTGGTAATCCCGCACCTCCTCCTAACTTCCAAACTACGAATTCTCTGCATTATATTCACACCACACATTGCCCTCAGACATGACATCTCCACTGCCTCCAGCCTTCTCCTCGCTGCAACATTCATCACCCATGCTTCACACCCATATAAGAGCGTTGGTAAAACTATACTCTCATACATTCCCCTCTTTGCCTCCAAGGACAAAGTTCTTTGTCTCCACAGACTCCTAAGTGCACCACTCACTCTTTTTCCCTCATCAATTCTATGATTCACCTCATCTTTCATAGACCCATCCGCTGACACGTCCACTCCCAAATATCTGAATACGTTCACCTCCTCCATACTCTCTCCCTCCAATCTGATATTCAATCTTTCATCACCTAATCTTTTTGTTATCCTCATAACCTTACTCTTTCCTGTATTCACCTTTAATTTTCTTCTTTTGCACACCCTACCAAATTCATCCACCAATCTCTGCAGCTTCTCTTCAGAATCTCCCAAGAGCACAGTGTCATCAGCAAAGAGCAGCTGTGACAACTCCCACTTTGTGTGTGATTCTTTATCTTTTAACTCCACGCCTCTTGCCAAGACCCTCGCATTTACTTCTCTTACAACCCCATCTATAAATATATTAAACAACCAAGGTGACATCACACATCCTTGTCTAAGGCCTACTTTTACTGGGAAAAAATTTCCCTCTTTCCTACATACTCTAACTTGAGCCTCACTATCCTCGTAAAAACTCTTCACTGCTTTCAGTAACCTACCTCCTACACCATATACTTGCAACATCTGCCACATTGCCCCCCTATCCACCCTGTCATACGCCTTTTCCAAATCCATAAATGCCACAAAGACCTCTTTAGCCTTATCTAAATACTGTTCACTTATATGTTTCACTGTAAACACCTGGTCCACACACCCCCTACCTTTCCTAAAGCCTCCTTGTTCATCTGCTATCCTATTCTCCGTCTTACTCTTAATTCTTTCAATTATAACTCTACCATACACTTTACCAGGTACACTCAACAGACTTATCCCCCTATAATTTTTGCACTCTCTTTTATCCCCTTTGCCTTTATACAAAGGAACTATGCATGCTCTCTGCCAATCCCTAGGTACCTTACCCTCTTCCATACATTTATTAAATAATTGCACCAACCACTCCAAAACTATATCCCCACCTGCTTTTAACATTTCTATCTTTATCCCATCAATCCCGGCTGCCTTACCCCCTTTCATTTTACCTACTGCCTCATGAACTTCCCCCACACTCACAACTGGCTCTTCCTCACTCCTACAAGATGTTATTCCTCCTTGCCCTATACACGAAATCACAGCTTCCCTATCTTCATCAACATTTAACAATTCCTCAAAATATTCCCTCCATCTTCCCAATACCTCTAACTCTCCATTTAATAACTCTCCTCTCCTATTTTTAACTGACAAATCCATTTGTTCTCTAGGCTTCCTTAACTTGTTAATCTCACTCCAAAACTTTTTCTTATTTTCAACAAAATTTGTTGATAACATCTCACCCACTCTCTCATTTGCTCTCTTTTTACATTGCTTCACCACTCTCTTAACCTCTCTCTTTTTCTCCATATACTCTTCCCTCCTTGCATCACTTCTACTTTGTAAAAACTTCTCATATGCTAACTTTTTCTCCCTTACTACTCTCTTTACATCATCATTCCACCAATCGCTCCTCTTCCCTCCTGCACCCACTTTCCTGTAACCACAAACTTCTGCTGAACACTCTAACACTACATTTTTAAACCTACCCCATTCCTCTTCGACCCCATTGCCTATGCTCTCATTAGCCCATCTATCCTCCAGTAGCTGTTTATATCTTACCCTAACTGCCTCCTCTTTTAGTTTATAAACCTTCACCTCTCTCTTCCCTGATGCTTCTATTCTCCTTGTATCCCATCTACCTTTTACTCTCAGTGTAGCTACAACTAGAAAGTGATCTGATATATCTGTGGCCCCTCTATAAACATGTACATCCTGAAGTCTACTCAACAGTCTTTTATCTACCAATACATAATCCAACAAACTACTGTCATTTCGCCCTACATCATATCGTGTATACTTATTTATCCTCTTTTTCTTAAAATATGTATTACCTATAACTAAACCCCTTTCTATACAAAGTTCAATCAAAGGGCTCCCATTATCATTTACACCTGGCACCCCAAACTTACCTACCACACCCTCTCTAAAAGTTTCTCCTACTTTAGCATTCAGGTCCCCTACCACAATTACTCTCTCACTTGGTTCAAAGGCTCCTATACATTCACTTAACATCTCCCAAAATCTCTCTCTCTCCTCTGCATTCCTCTCTTCTCCAGGTGCATACACGCTTATTATGACCCACTTCTCGCATCCAACCTTTACTTTAATCCACATAATTCTCGAATTTACACATTCATATTCTCTTTTCTCCTTCCATAACTGATCATTTAACATTACTGCTACCCCTTCCTTTGCTCTAACTCTCTCAGATACTCCAGATTTAATCCCATTTATTTCCCCCCACTGAAACTCTCCTACCCCCTTCAGCTTTGTTTCGCTTAGAGCCAGGACATCCAACTTCTTTTCATTCATAACATCAGCAATCATCTGTTTCTTGTCATCTGCACTACATCCACGCACATTTAAACAACCCAGTTTTATAAAGTTTTTCTTCTTCTCTTTTTTAGTAAATGTATACAGGAGAAGGGGTTACTAGCCCATTGCTCCCGGCATTTTAGTCGCCTCATACGACACGCATGGCTTACGGAGGAAAGATTCTTTTCCACTTCCCCATGGACAATAGAAGAAATAAAAAAGAACAAGAGCTATTTAGAAAAAGGAGAGAAACCTAGATGTATGTATATATATATATGCATGTGTGTGTCTGTGAAGTGTGACCAAAGTGTAAGTAGGAGTAGCAAGATATCCCTGTTATCTAGCGTGTTTATGAGACAGAAAAAGAAAACCAGCAATCCTACCATCATGCAAAACAGTTACAGGTTTTTGTTTCACAGTCATCTGGCAGGACGGTAGTACTTCCCTGGGTGGTTGCTGTCTACCAACCTACTACGTATATATATATATATATATATATATATATATATATATATATATATATATATATATATATATATATATATATATATATATATAATTAGTTTTGAACACTACACTACTGCTGGATATTATAAATTTGGTTGTTCTGTCTCGTTCCTCGTGATTACTCTAGTTCTGGCGCTGCTCTCATCATAACCTCCCTGACTCCTTCCTAATCCTTTCTCTCTCCACTATTTCCGGCCACTTCACTCGTTTCTCCCTGCCACCCCCTACCTTCCACCCTCTCCCTTCCACATCTTTCCTCTGCCAACCCTCACACCAACCCCTGCTGTCTGCACTATCAGGAGGACCTTCGCTATCATCACCAGTCTGACTTTCATTCTCTTTTTGTTATATGCAAAAACCTTTGGTGAATATCTGTAAACTTATACACATGCATTTTTCAAACAATCATTTTTTCCGTCAAACTGCAGTGCAAACAGAATGTTACAAGTTTTCCATGAAACTAAAACATAGCAGTTTTAAAAATCCATTATATATTTTACGGTATGTTTGGTTATATATATATATGTCGTGCCGAATAGGTAAAATTGGTCGTTTGTTTACAATAATTTAATAATAAATAAACACAATAAAATATATTTTTTCTTTAGGTTCAGAATGTTTTTTTGCGAAATTATTGCATACACAAATTTTCGCTTGCCTTATTCGGCAAGAAGAACATTGCTGTTTAAGCCAAAATCGCAAGTTTTACCTATTCGACACGACAAACCCACACACACACATACATACATACACACACACACACACACACACACACACACACACACACACACACACACACACACACACACACACACACACACACACACACACACACACACAGACACACACAAGGTTTGCAACAAGACTAGTCCCAGAGCTACGGGGATTGTCCTACGAAGAAAGGTTGAGGGAAATCGGCCTGACGACACTGGAGGACAGGAGGGTCAGGGGAGACATGATAACGACATATAAAATACTGCGCGGAATAGACAAGGTGGACAAAGACGGAATGTTCCAGAGAAGGGACACAGACACAAGAGGTCACAATTGGAAGTTGAAGACTCAGATGAATCAAAGGGATGTTAGGAAGTATTTCTTCAGTCATAGAGTAGTCAGGCCGTGGAATAGCCTAGAAAGTGACGTAGTGGAGGCGGGAACCATACATAGTTTTAAGGCGAGGTATGATAGAGCTCATGGGGCAGGGAGAGAGAGGATCTAGTAGCAATCAGCGAAGAGGCGGGGCCAGGAGCTGTGAATCGACCCCTGCAACCACAAATAGGTGAGTACAAATAGGTGAGTACACACACACACACACACACACACACACACACACACACACATATATATATATATATATATATATATATATATATATATATATATATATATATATATATTGTAGTGTGAGTGAGTGTAATATAGGAAGAATGCTATCAGTGGAGACAGGCGCACCGGAGATCGAGGCTGAGTTTCTGAATCATCTCCAGGAAACGGAGATATTGATCATCTGAGACAAGCTTGACCTGACCGGACTGGTGTAGATCGATGCACAAGAGGCAGGTGGAAGGTGGTCAGGAAGAGTTCTCGGATCATGTCCAAGAGATGAAGGTCTCATCCACCAGACTGAGATGGAGACCAAGATGAAGAGCTACTGAGGGACTCTTGAAGCCTCTTCAGGAGGTGGAGATTTAATTTCCTGTTTTGTCAAGTCTCATCCTGACGGAGCTGGTTTTGATCAGTGAATCAGAGATCGAGAAATTGTCAAAACGTGGAGGAATTATACAAAGATGAAGAGAGATACCACTGCAGTGCCACCTCTGGAGCTGCCCAAGCAGTGAATGGCTTACCACAAGTGTTCCTACAGCAGGACATAAAAAATTACTGCGGAAGGTTCCAAAATCAGGAACGCTGTCTCTTAAAATAATAAATTCATGTTATGCTCGTGTTTATATATATATATATATATATATATATATATATATATATATATATATATATATATATATATATATATATATATATATATATGTCGTGCCGAATAGGCAGAACTTGCCATCTTGGCTTAAATAGCAACGCTCATCTTGCCATATAGAAGAAGTGAAAATTTGTGTATGCAATAATTTCGCCAAAATCATTCTCAACCTAACAAATAAATGTATTTCACTGTGTTTGTTTAGTATTAAATTACTGTAAACAAATCTAAAATATATTTAGTTGGCTTAGGCTAAAATAAATTGTTCTTGTTATAATAAGGTTAGGTAAGTTTTCTAAGATTCTTTTGGAGGAAAATTAAAAATTTTTGCATTAACATTAATGAAAAAAATATATCTTTAAACGTATTAGAGAAAATTTTAGAAAGGACTTAATTTTAAATGAATTCTTGCTAATTGACCAGTTTTACATATTCGGCACGACATATATATATATATATATATATATATATATATATATATATATATATATATATATATATATATATATATATATATATATATGTTCACGAACTATAAATGCAAACGGAGGCAAAAAAGTTTTCAAACTCCTAAGATCTCGTCATCAGTCTTAAACTGAGTAATAATTGCTTTAGCTGAAGTAAGGTTTCTGTGAGAGGTCTTACTCTTTCCAACTCCTTAAAGATCGGAGGAGTGAAGATGCATCAGGCGTTCACTCTGTGAATCACCACACTGAAAAGTTAGAATAAGAAGACAGCAGAATTCCATGGATCTCAAGGTGTTTCAGAGAATCCAATTCCATGAAATCTTGTAGCACCATTCCAGCTGGTGGATCTTAGTGAACATGTAAAATGAAAATTGAAATAAAAATGAAACATTATTATTAAACCTACAAGTTTCAGTTTTACAGTAAACGTCATAGTTGTGTCAGTGGAATGTAATTATTAATATATTCAAATTTTATATTGTGAGGAATGTTTTTTGTCGTGAAACATAAGTCAGATAGACAATATAATAACCAATGTGATATGTCAGTATATCTTAATAATGAAAATAAGATGCCAGACATATTAAGCAAATTTTCTAAATTTTTGCAGCTAAGTGAATTGTAGATATAAATCCAGATGTACTCCTGTAAACCCTTTTTGGGCCTACTTCCTAGCCACTCGTGTGTATCCATATGCTCTTGTGCACAATAACCTAGCCTCTTCGGCGGCAAAATCTAAGAATCAGGTAGTCAACACAGAATATGTTGCTTCTGCAGACCTAGCCACCACCCCCTCCCAAGTTCACCCTACAACATCCCATCCTTACTACACTCCCACCTGCCCCGCAACAACCCATCCTGCCCTCCCTTGTGATCACCATCCCGGACCCACTCCCTATGGCCCGCATCACCCCTTCAATGCCCACTCATTTACATCCCATCCCCGTCCCACTCTCAGTCAAATGCTCATGTCCAACACACCTGCCTACACTCCCACACGCTGGTTACGCCCTGTTCACTCACCCACTTTTCTCCACCCACCTACCCGCCTTGGATATGATGATGCCACAGCATCTCACATTCAAGGATCACAACAATGGTGGTATTGCTGCAACAAAGAAAATGATACGTTGAGTAGCTAAAACTTTCAAGAGGAGATGCTGAGTCAGTGATGATACTTGTTCTCTCCAGACTGGAATACTGTACTATACTAAAAGTTCTCTACAAGCAGGCAAGATTGCTGAGCTTAAAAACGTACAGAGAATTTTTACTTCCCGTATACACTCAAGCATCTAAACTACTGGGAACATCTGAAATCCTTTCGGCTGTATTCCTTGAAACGTAGGCGAGAAAAGTACATAATAATTTACACCTGGAAAATCCTGGATAGACTGGTCCCAAACTTGCAAACCGGAATCACTCCCAGTGGAAGAGATTTGACAAACGGTATAAAGTACCCTAAATAAAAAAAAAAAGGGGGGCGCAACGAGTACACTAGGAGAGAACTCGATGAGCATAAGAGGTCCCCGACTCTTCAACGTCCTCCCTCCGATCGTAAGGAAAATTACCTATAAACCACTGGCTGTCTTCAAGAGGACAATGGACATGTTCTTATGAGTGGGTGAGTTAGACCTGACCAGCTTGGGGCAGTAGGCCTGCTGCAGGGCTCTTTGCTTCTTGAAGAAGCATAAATAATAGGAGTCCTCAGGTTGTTCTTCAACTCTATATATCCTTGGTTAGGCCTCATTTAGACTATGCTGTTCAGTTCTGGTCACCGTATTACAGAATGGATATAAATGCTCTGGAAAACGTACAGAGGAGGATGACAAAGTTGATCCCATGTATCAAAAATCTTCCCTATGAGGATAGACTGAGGTCCCTGAATCTGACTCTCTAGAAAGGCGTAGAATTAGGGGGGATATGATTGAGGTGTATAAATGGAAAACAGGAATAAATAAAGGGGATGTAAATAGCGTACTAAAAATATCTAGCCAAGACAGGACTCGCAGAAATGGCTTTAAATTGAAAAAATTCAGATTCGGGAAGGATATAGGAAAGCCCTGGTTTGGTAATAGAGTTGTGGACGAGTGAAACAAACTCCCAAGTACAGTTATAGAGGCTAAAACGTTGTGTAGTTTTAAAAATAGGTTGGATAAATACATAAGTGAGTGTGGGTGAATGTGAATTAGACCTAGCTAGGTTTTGCTACTAGGTCAGATGCCGTGCTCCTTAAGTGAATGTGACCTGACCTAACTAGGTTAGGGCATTAGCTTAAGCCGGTAGGAGACTTGGACCTGCCTCGCATGGCCCAGTAGGCCTGCTGCAGTACTCTATGTCCCTCAGATGAGTGCCGGATCAACCGGGCTGTGGTTCGTACGTTGCACTGCTTGCGGCCAGCAATAAAAGCCTGTGTGATCAAATTTTTATCTATCTGTAGGTCTGGTCTGAGACCGGGCCGCGGGGGCCTTGACCCCGTGAAGCATGGTTCAGATAACCTTTCCCATTCACCAGCTGCCGCCTACCCTTTCTCCATCCAGAAGGCAACCCCAACCCATCCAGCAGTATTTTCACAACCAACTTGCCCACCCCAATCCTTACCATTCTTCTGCAACCACCAACCAAACCCACTCTTCTCCAACCACCAACCAAACCCACTCTTCTCCAATCACCAACCAAACTCACCCTTCTCCAGCCACCAACCAAACCCACCCTTCTCCAACCACCAACCAAACCCACCCTTCTCCAACCACCAACCAAACCCACTCTTCTCCAACCACCAACCAAACCCACTCTTCTCCAACCACCAACCAAACCCACTCTTCTCCAATCACCAACCAAACCCACCCTTCTCCAACCACCAACCAAACCCACCCTTCTCCAATCACCAACCAAACCCACCCTTCAGCCACCAACCAAACCTACCCTTCTCCAACCACCAACCAAACCCACCCTTCTCCAACCACCAACCAAACCCACCCTTCTCCAACCACCAACCAAACCCACCCTTCTCCAACCACCAGCCAGACCCACTCTTCACCAACCACCAGCCAGACCCACTCTTCTCCAACCACCAGCCAGACCCACTCTTCTCCAACCACCAGCCAGACCCACTCTTCTCCAACCACCAACCAGACCCACTCTTCTCCAACCACCAGCCAGACCCACTCTTCTCCAACCACCAGCCAGACCCACTCTTCACCAACAACCAGCCAGACCCACTCTTCACCAACCACCAGCCAGACCCACTCTTCTCCAACCACCAGCCAGACCCACTCTTCACCAACCACCAGCCAGACCCACTCTTCACCAACCACCAGCCAGACCCACTCTTCACCAACCAGACCCACTCTTCACCAACCACCAGCCAGACCCACTCTTCACCAAACACCAGCCAGACCCACTCTTCTCCAACCACCAACCAGACCCACTCTTCTCCAACCACCAGCCAGACCCACTCTTCTCCAACCACCAGCCAGACCCACTCTTCTCCAACCACCAGCCAGACCCACTCTTCTCCAACCACCAGCCAGACCCACTCTTCACCAACCACCAGCCAGACCCACTCTTCTCCAACCACCAGCCAGACCCACTCTTCTCCAACCACCAGCCAGGCCCACTCTTCTCCAACCACCAGCCAGACCCACTCTTCACCAACCACCAGCCAGACCCACTCTTCTCCAACCACCAGCCAGACCCACTCTTCTCCAACCATCAGCCAGACCCACTCTTCTCCAACCACCAGCCAGACCCACTCTTCACCAACCACCAGCCAGACCCACTCTTCTCCAACCACCAGCCAGACCCACTCTTCACCAACCACCAGCCAGACCCACTCTTCACCAACCACCAGCCAGACCCACTCTTCTCCAACCACCAGCCAGGCCCACTCTTCTCCAACCACCCACCCGCCAGCTGCCTCAACGTGAATATCTAAATTATCATCCAGCTGTATAAATTTAGCTTTTATAATAGTGCACCTCACTGACCTTTTATGTTCATGGATATCCGTATGAATTCAAAATTATCATTTTTCTTTTAAAGTCTAACATTATGGTAATTTTATTCAAGTAATGTTTACAAAGGAGATTAATTTATTGGCCACAAATTAGTCTCTTAGGTTTAAGTTGTAGGCCTGTACACTACACGAGGGTTATAAGCGTAATCCACCTAGACATTAACATCAATAATTCTTTAAGAACTATTTTTAGCATTATTGTGCATATATATATATATATATATATATATATATATATATATATATATATATATATATATATATATATATATATATATATATATATATATGCGAGACAACCACTGTGAAAGAATAATGAAATTCCAAGGGTTTTCGTGACTACTCACATTATCAAGGAACAATAAAAGTAATGCATCAAAGGAAGGTATATAAAGGGTTTAGACCACACCTCACCAGTGTTCTCTTTCTTATGAGTCGTGCATCAGGTGTTGCTTTGTTGTGGGATGTGATGGTGAGGTGTGGTCTAGACCCTTTATATGCCTTCCTTTGATGTATTACTTTTATTGTTCCTTGATAATGTGAGTAGTCACGAAAGCACTTGGAATTTCACTATTCTTTCACAGTGGTTGTTTTGCATATATATATATATATATATATATATATATATATATATATATATATATATATATATATATATATATATATATATATATATATATATACTGGGGGGGGGGGCATTCCAAAAGAAAATCACAGTAGAGTGGTGAATATTTATAGTAGTGAGAGTGTTGACTGCATCCCCTGAAAGCAGGAGTCAGAACAAGGCAGCTAGGGCGGCGAGACTACCAAAATGTTGTTAAAACCTCTACTTTTCAGGGTTATGGTAATTTATGATACTTTATGGGAGAGGGAGAAATGAATTGAAACTGGGAGCGGCCCGCCATGACTGAGGGAAAAGGGAGAGAGAGAGAGAAAGAGAGAGAGTCAACAACAAGCTAGGCAAGTATACACACTTCCACTTGATATAAACCCCTCACTGAAATGACCAAAACAGTAAAGAAACTACTGGCTGTTATTAAATCAAACAATCAGTTATCAGCATGAAGTTTGAAGATCCCGTGGCTTAGTTGGTTGCGAATTCAGCTCATATACCGAGGTTCTGTGGTTCGATCCGCGGCACGGGTGGAAACGGCATGTTTCCTTACACCTCCCTTCCTCCCCCCCCCCCATTTACCTAGCAGGATGTATCTGGGTGTTAGTCGACTATCGTGGGCCGCACTTGAGAGGGCGGTAGCACACCTTAAATAAGCCTGGGCTTCGAAATGAATTGAGAGAGGATAATAACTCTGTTAAATTAATCTGTGTAATAAAAATGGATATTGAGATTTTTATTACAAGTAAACTGGCGAACAGATGGAAAGGAAAAAATGTACTGGTACGCAGATTCACTGATATTGGAAAACTGTTTCACTGACAAACAGTGAGACTTGGGAAATTTTTTTAGCTCATGTTCAGTAGAAATGAAATACCTCTTTCCTGTGGACCCTTTCCTGGCTGCGAGTTTCCCATCCCTCGCAAAACACTGGTGGATTTTTTGGTCAAGGGGCAGTTTTCTTAGTCTGTAGAGGAGGTTTTGTCTCGTTTTGGTAAGGAACTCGTTGACATATACCCGCTAGAAAAAAAAAAGTAAATACAATACCTGGAGGAGAGGAAATAAACTCACCTCAAGCAATCAACAACTCCAGTCATGATGCTACAACGATAGTCACAAAATAACAATTGGCTTCTGTATACATTCAAGCGTCAACCCATTCTTGTGTAAACAAAGCGTCATGTGGAAATAAATTTAAATTTGAATTTGAAAGCAAGAAGCGAAGGTGCGCATTTCTCAGTGTATATACTCTTGAGAGTTTACTTGAAGTCTTATATGAGAGACTGAAGTTCATGTTAAAGTGTAGCCTAATTGCAACATTAATGTCTCAGTTCACAAATCTTCAGATGTTGTATCACCCCAACGGGTTTAGCGCTTCATCACGATAATAATACAGTAATACTATTAATATTAATAATATATTTGTTGTTTTGTTTGTTAATTTATAATGTTGAGGAAAAGACACGGGTGCAGAGCAAGCTTTTATTGTGACAATGTTTTGCTCTGTGCAGACTAGCTCTGAACAGAGCGAAACGTCGTCACACTTAAAGGTTGTTCCGGGCCTGACTTTTCTTCAGTACGATTTTGTATTTGCTTTATTAGATCGTTCAAATATTTTTTGACTATAAAAACGTTACTTGTAATGTTGACAGAGAAGTCTGGCAGATTTTGTTCACTGTCAAGCTGGCCAGTATCAGGCTGGCCAGTGTTAGGCTGGCCAGTATCAGGCTGGCCAGTATCAGGCTGGCCAGTATCAGGTTGGCCAGTGTTAGGCTGGCCAGTGTCAGGCTGGTCAGTGTCAGGCTGGCCAGTGTCAGGCTGGTCAGTGTCAGGCTGGCCAGTGTCAGGCTGGCCAGTGTCAGGCTGGTCAGTGTCAGGCTGGTCAGTGTCAGGCTGGCCAGTGTCAGGCTGGTCAGTGTCAGGCTGGCCAGTGTCAGGCTGGTCAGTGTCAGGCTGGTCAGTGTCAGGCTGGCCAGTGTCAGGCTGGCCAGTGTCAGGCTGGTCAGTGTCAGGCTGGTCAGTGTCAGGCTGGTCAGTGTCAGGCTGGTCAGTGTCAGGATGGCCAGTGTCAGGCTGGTCAGTGTCAGGCTGGTCAGTGTCAGGCTGGTCAGTGTCATGCTGGTCAGTGTCAGGCTGGCCAGTGTCAGGCTGGCCAGTGTCAGGCTGGCCAGTGTCAGGCTGGCCAGTGCAAGGCTGGTCAGTGTCAGGCTGATCAGTGTCAGGCTGGTCAGTGTCAGGCTGGTCAGTGTCAGGCTGGCCAGTGTCAGGCTGGCCAGGGTCAGGCTGGCCAGTGTCAGGCTGGTCAGTGTCAGGCTGGTCAGTGTCAGGATGGTCAGTGTCAGGCTGGTCAGTGTCAAGCTGGCCAGTGTCAGGCTGGCCGGTGTCAGGCTGGCCGGTGTCAGGCTGGTCAGTGTCAAGCTGGTCAGTGTCAGGCTGGTCAGTGTCAGACTGGTCAGTGTCAAGCTGGTCAGTGTCAAGCTGGTCAGTGTCAGGCTGGTCAGTGTCATGCTGGTCAGTGTCAGGCTGGTCAGTGTCAAGCTGGTCAGTGTCAGGCTGGTCAGTGTCAAGCTGGTGAGTGTCAGGCTGGTCAGTGTCATGCTGGTCAGTGTCAAGCTGGTCAGTGTCAGACTGGTCAGTGTCAAGCTGGTCAGTGTCAGGCTGGTCAGTGTCAGACTGGTCAGTGTCAAGCTGGTCAGTGTCAAGCTGGTCAGTGTCAGGCTGGTCAGTGTCATGCTGGTCAGTGTCAGGCTGGTCAGTGTCAAGCTGGTCAGTGTCAGGCTGGTCAGTGTCAAGCTGGTGAGTGTCAGGCTGGTCAGTGTCATGCTGGTCAGTGTCAAGCTGGTCAGTGTCAGACTGGTCAGTGTCAAGCTGGTCAGTGTCAGGCTGGTCAGTGTCAGACTGGTCAGTGTCATGCTGGTCAGTGTCAAGCTGGTCAGTGTCAGACTGGTCAGTGTCAAGCTGGCCAGTGTCAGGCTGGTCAGTGTCAAGCTGGTCAGTGTCAGACTGGTCAGTGTCAGGCTGGTCAGTGTCAAGCTGGTCAGTGTCAGGCTGGTCAGTGTCAGACTGGTCAGTGTCATGCTGGTCAGTGTCAAGCTGGTCAGTGTCAGACTGGTCAGTGTCAAGCTGGCCAGTGTCAGGCTGGCCGGTGTCAGGCTGGTCAGTGTCAAGCTGGCCAGTGTCAAGCTGGTCAGTGTTAGGCTGGTCAGTGTCAGACTGGTCAGTGTCAAGCTGGTCAGTGTTAGGCTGGTCAGTGTCAGGCTGGTCAGTGTCAAACTGGTTAGTGTCAAGCTTGTCAGTGTCAAGCTGGTCAGTGTCAGGCTGGTCAGTGTCAGGCTGGTCAGTGTCAAACTGGCCAGTGTCAGGCTGGCCGGTGTCAGGCTGGTCAGTGTCAGGCTGGTCAGTGTCAGGCTGGTCAGTGCCAGGCTGGTCAGTGTCAGGCTGGTCAGTGTCAAGCTGGTCAGTGTCAAGCTGGTCAGTGTCAAGCTGGTCAGTGTCAGGCTGGTCAGTGTCAAGCTGGCCAGTGTCAGGCTGGCCAGTGTCAGGCTGGTCAGTGCCAGGCTGGTCAGTGTCAAGCTGGGCAGTGTCAGGCTGGTCAGTGTCAGGCTGGTCAGTGTCAAGCTGGTCAGTGTCAAGCTAGTCAGTGTCAAGCTGGTCAGTGTCAGGCTGGTCAGTGTCAAGCTGGTCAGTGTCAAGCTGGTCAGTGTCAAGCTGGTCAGTGTCAAGCTGGTCAGTGTCAAGCTGGTCAGTGTCAAGCTGGTCAGTGTCAGGCTGGTCAGTGTCAAGCTGGTCAGTGTCAAGCTGGTCAGTGTCAAGCTGGTCAGTGTCAGGCTGGTCAGTGTCAAGCTGGTCAGTGTCAAGCTGGTCAGTGTCAAGCTGGTCAGTGTCAAGCTGGTCAGTGTCAAGCTGGTCAGTGTCAAGCTGGTCAGTGTCAGGCTGGTCAGTGTCAAGCTGGTCAGTGTCAGGCTGGTCAGTGTCAAGCTGGTCAGTGTCAAGCTGGTCAGTGTCAAGCTGGTCAGTGTCAGGCTGGTCAGTGTCAAGCTGGTCAGTGTCAGGCTGGTCAGTGTCAAGCTGGTCAGTGTCAAGCTGGTCAGTGTCAAGCTGGTCAGTGTCAGGCTGGTCAGTGTCAAGCTGGTCAGTGTCAGGCTGGTCAATGTCAAGCTGGTCAGTGTCAGGCTGGTCAGTGTCAAGCTGGTCAGTGTCAGGCTGGTCAGTGTCAGGCTGGTCAGTGTCAAGCTGGTCAGTGTCAGGCTGGTCAGTGTCAGGCTGGTCAGTGTCAGGCTGGTCAGTGTCAAGCTGGTCAGTGTCAAGCTGGTCAGTGTCAAGCTGGTCAGTGTCAAGCTGGTCAGTGTCAGGGTGGTCAGTGTCAAGCTGGTCAGTGTCAGGCTGGTCAGTGTCAGGCTGGTCAGTGTCAGACTGGTCAGTGTCAAGCTGGTCAGTGTCAGGCTGGTCAGTGTAAAGCTGGTCAGTGTCAAGCTGGTCAGTGTCAAGCTGGTCAGTGTCAAGCTGGTCAGTGTCAGGTTGGTCAGTGTCAAGCTGGTCAGTGTCAAGCTGGTCAGTGTCAGGCTGGTCAGTGTCAGGCTGGTCAGTGTCAGACTGGTCAGTGTCAAGCTGGTCAGTGTCAGGCTGGTCAGTGTCAAGCTGGTCAGTGTCAAGCTGGTCAGTGCCAGGCTGGTCAGTGTCAAGCTGGTCAGTGTCAAGCTGGTCAGTGTCAAGCTGGTCAGTGTCAAGCTGGTCAGTGTCAAGATGGTCAGTGTCACGCTGGTCAGTGTCAAGATGGTCAGTGTCAAGCTGGTCAGTGTCAAGCTGGTCAGTGTCAAGCTGGTCAATGTCGAGCTGGTCAGTGTCAAGCTGGTCAGTATGAAGTATATTATTCTTATTACATTCTCCGAGGTTCTTTATACCATTCTTAGCCCGCAAAAATAAAATTATAGTAATCAGGTTAAAACCGCCAGTAGTTAAACAAGAATCATGAACAGAAAATCAGATCAGACTTAGTAGCAATGTTTAAACTTATCAATTACCATGTTAAAACAACCAGTGGTACAGTCAAGACTAATAGTAGTGAGGCTAAAATTGCTACAAAAAAGCTCTCAACCGTCGTTTATTTTTTTTTTTGTTTAGGGCTCCTTAAGACAATACTGGAAGTACGACTTGTAGTCAGGTCAAAACTATCAATTAACAGCTCAGGACTAACATCTGTCAGGTGAAAACTAACAGTAGTCATGTGAAAACTATACATAAGTTAAAAGTACCACTAGTCAACTCAGACTACCAGTTATCAAGTGTGGCATGCAAAAAGTACGTAACCTTTATTCGGCGCATGTACACACCCTCATTGAAAAGCTATCTCCCCAACCAGCGAACCAGTACTAAGGGTCGAATGATTGGGCCCCATCGTTCGATCAGTACCAAGGTTCAGCCAATGAGAAGGTGGGTCTGGCAATTGTGGAGGTATAGTGGTCACCACTCACCTTTCCACCCTTGTCATTTCCATTCTAGAGCTGGTTGAGTACGGTTGTCCATTCTTTCTCCAAGCTGTGTGTTTGCTGTTGACTAACCGTGTTGTACACATACATTTCCAACTGTATATAGTGTACATAGTACATAGTACATGGTGAAGGAAAATATATTTCAAAGTCATTCAGCTGTGTTTTTTCTGCCCCTTGCTCCCCTTTACACCCAGGATAACAGGCCTTATTGTGCCTTGGTTGTAATATCAAATGAATGCTGCCAACAACGCCTCAGGTCGGACTTACCAACATGAACTCTGAAGATAATGAAAGACTAAAGTATAATGAACTCATGTCAATGCTCAATAATAATCCACATGGAGACAAACTCAGGAGATTAATTGATGAATTAATCTCCTCAATTTCTGTCTCCCTGTGGGTTATCATTGAGCATTGACAGATAAATTACTTTGGAGAGTTTGTCTCCATGTGGGTTGTTATTGAGCTCTGAAGACAACTTGTAAGCTTAATGAAGCGTGTAAGCTCGGTCTTCCCTATTAGATTCCGGAGGCTTAACCTCGGAGCAATCGCTTATGTGTTCAATGAAACATCCACTGTGTAATTGCCCTGGCAGTAGGAGCAAAGTAGGCTGGGGAAGGGAAAAATTCTTATTATATTAGAGAAGAACTAAATCCATAAGGAGGCAATTATTTCGATCCGATGGTGTAAGGGGAAGATAAGAGTAACCCTTTACTAGTATCGAGGCATCCTCTTGATATCAAGGGAATGCTGTAGTGATAGGTGCTTCCATACTGAAGGGCTCTTGATCCAAGAAACATGAGCTTCCCCTGTCAGGTCAGATTTGATTACCTGTCGTTCCCAGGAACTACATGACCTTTACAGTACTCAAATAACCCGCACAAAGGAGAGAGAAAAGCTTATGACGACGTTTTGTTGCAGTCACGGTATTGTGCCTTTTTGTTCTTTGTGACCTTCACAAATTTAGCACTTCCCCATAATAAAATAATAATTTCAACAGCAACAATAGGACGAAGACTTACCGAATTATAGGTGTTGGAAAATATAATTTTCTAGATGATTTATGGCTTTGTATTGTACCCACATTTAATTGAAGAAGAAAGAATGTACTGAATTTTTATGCATGAACACCGGGTTTAAAGATGAGCAAAAGTCACATTAGTGTGTCCGCAACACTTCCCACCTAACCAACACATGGAAAATTAAAATCAGACGACGTTTATGTACCTATTTTATAGGTGTCCCCTAGTTCGATCGCTACTGCACTCAGCTCACACACTGAGGTCTGGGGTTCGAATCTCCTCCGGCACGGCTGGAAAACATTAGGGACGTGTTTCCTAAGACACCTGCTGTCCCTGTCCCTGTTCACCCATCAGTTTAAAATGGGTACCTGGGTGTTAGTCGACTGGTGTGGGTCGCATCCTGAGATAAAACTCCCTACCCACCTGCACTCATCATGGTAACTCCCCTGCATCCAACATTCTTCACATGTGAATGTTCCATACAAGTTTCTGCCTTCATGCTACCTCAACCTTTCACGATGATCACATGTGTTAGACTGACCCTGGGAAAAAGATACAACTAATTCTACCTGGCTGCGCCTGAGTTCCATCCTAAAGTAACGATGATTTTTGAAAAGGTTAAACCTATAAACTAAATCTGAATCGCTAAATTTCACTGAGTGTTTTAAGTTCGTCAATATCACATCCAGTCAGGATAAAGCTTCTTACACAATAAGAATTAATACATCACTGTTTTCGGTGAGGAGCTGGGATGAGGGTGTCTTCAGGTGATCAGCCAGCCAAGTACTTTTCTCTGGTGGGTAGAATATCTTCATTTACAATTTCTGGTAACTTCCAGTGGCTCATCCTCTTCACTATAACTTCATTTTCTCGGTGGGTGGCACCAACCAGGGAGCTGGGACGTGGTTGTGAGGTGGGTGCCACCTTCCAGGCATCAAGGATGTGATTGTGAGAGGTGGGTGCCACTTTACATTCATCAGGGACGTGGTTATCAGAGGTGACTGCGACCATCCAGGCATTAGGGACGTGATTGTGATAGGTGAGTGCGACCATCCAGGCAGCGGGGACGTAGTTGTCAGAGGTGGCTGGCACCATCCAGGCATCGGCGATGTGGTTATCAGAGGTGGGTGCCACTTTTTCCAGGGAGCGGCGACGTGGTTGTCAGCGTGGGTTCGTGCACTCCGCTTATTGAAGAGGAAATTAGGAAGAGGGGAGGAGTGTGGTGAAGGGAGAGTAGAGGGCGGAAGTAAGGGGAAGGAAGCAATAAGCAGGAAAGGCTGGAGAGCGGAGGCCAGGGTGTGGCTCACATGAAGACTGGGGGTGGAGGGAAGGGTGTGGCTCACATGAAGACTGGGGTGGAGGGTATAGTGTGGCTCACATGAAGACTGGGGGTGGAGGGTAGGGTGTGGTTCACATGAAGACTGGGGGTGGAGGGTATGGTGTGGTTCACATGAAGACTGGGGGTGGAGGGTAGGGTGTGGCTCACATGAAGACTCGGGGTGGAGGGTAGGGTGTGGCTCACATGAAGACGGTGTGGATGGTAGGGTGTGGCTCACATGAAGACGGGGTGGAGGGTAGGGTGTGGCTCACATGAAGACTGGGGGTGGAGGGTAGGGTGTGACTCACATGAAGACTGGGGGTGGAGGGTAGGGTGTGGCTCACATGAAGACGGGGGGTGGAGGGTAGGGTGTGGCTCACATGAAGACGGGGTGGATGGTAGGGTGTGGCTCACATGAAGACGGGGTGGAGGGTAGGGTGTGGCTCACATGAAGACTGGGGGTGGAGGGTAGGGTGTGACTCATATGAAGACTGGAGGGTGGAGGCCAGGGTGTGACTCATATGAAGACTGGAGGGTGGAGGCCACGGTGTGACTCACATGAGGACTGGAGGGTGGAGGCCAGGGTGTGACTCACATGAAGACTGGAGGGTGGAGGCCAGGGTGTGACTCATATGAAAACTGGAGGGTGGAGGCCATGGTGTGACTCATATGAAGACTGGAGGGTGGAGGCCAGGGTGTGACTCATATGAAGACTGGAGGATGGAGGCCAGGGTGTGACTCACATGAAGACTGGAGGGTGGAGGCCAGGGTGTGACTCACATGAAGACTGGAGGGTGGAGGCCAGGGTGTGACTCACATGAAGACTGGAGGGTGGAGGCCAGAGTGTGACTCACATGAAGACTGAAGGGTGGAGGCCAGGGTGTGACTCACATGAAGACTGAAGGGTGGAGGCCAGGGTGTGACTCACATGAAGACTGAAGGGTGGAGGCCAGGGTGTGACTCACATGAAAACTGGAGGGTGGAGGCCAGGGTGTGACTCACATGAAGACTGGAGGGTGGAGGCCAGGGTGTGACTCACATGAAGACTGAAGGGTGGAGGCCAGGGTGTGACTCACATGAAGACTGAAGGGTGGAGGCCAGGGTGTGACTCACATGAAGACTGAAGGGTGGAGGCCAGGGTGTGACTCACATGAAGACTGAAGGGTGGAGGCCAGAGTGTGACTCACATGAAGACTGGAGGGTGGAGGCCAGAGTGTGACTCACATGAAGACTGGAGGGTGGAGGCCGGGGTGTGACTCACATGAAGACTGAAGGGTGGAGGCCAGAGTGTGACTCACATGAAGACTGAAGGGTGGAGGCCAGGGTGTGACTCACATGAAGACTGAAGGGTGGAGGCCAGAGTGTGACTCACATGAAGACTGGAGGGTGGAGGCCAGAGTGTGACTCACATGAAGACTGGAGGGTGGAGGCCGGGGTGTGACTCACATGAAGACTGAAGGGTGGAGGCCAGAGTGTGACTCACATGAAAACTGGAGGGTGGAGGCCAGGGTGTGACTCACATGAAGACTGGAGGGTGGAGGGTGGTTCCCAACATATCTGGGTTGCTGAGGATATACAGTCATTATACAGTGAAATTCTGCGTTGTGGTGGACTTGACCGTGATCAACTACGTATCACATATGAAAAGAAAGATTTCAGAAGTTGATGTATTTATACTAAGACAAACACCTTGGTATATATACTCTGAGATATTCATATGTCACTGTATGTGCCATGAGGTGTATATATCCTACGATATATACTATGTCGTGCCGAATAGGCAGAACTTGCGATCTTGGCTTAAATAGCAACGCTCATCTTGCCAGATAGGACAAGTGAAAATTTGTGTATGCAATAATTTCGCCAAAATCATTCTGAACTTAGCTCAAAAAATATATTTCACTGTTTTTTTTAGTATTAAATTATTGTAAACAAATCTAAAATATATTTAGTTGGGTTAGGCTAAAATAAATTGTCCTTGTTATAATAAGGTTAGTTAAGTTTTCTAAGTTCCTTTTGGTGCAAAATTATAAATTTTTACATCAACATTAATGAAAAAAAAATATATCTTTTAACGTATAAGAGAAAATTTTAGAAAGGACTTAATTTTAAATGAGTCCTTGCTAATTGACCAGTTTTACATATTCGGCACGACATATATATATATATATATATATATATATATATATATATATATATATATATATATATATATATATATATATATATATATATATATATATATATGGATCAATGCGAGAGATCGCAGATAAAATGCCGAGAAAATACTTACCACACAAAAAGATGACGATGACTGCTACAAACGCATCTTTCTTCCACAGGTAATACTGCAGGTTTAGTCGTACAGGCGTTAATGTAATAATAATAATAATAATGATAATTTATTTTCCAAGAAGAATTATCTGTGTTGCTAAGGTTTCTTACATAGTTATGCAAATCATTTCGGTCACTACTTCCAACATAATTAGATATTTCATGAGAACACAAAACAATAGCCAGGACAACAGTAGTGCCAGAGTACCACCATCACCTGTGGTGGTGCTGGTGGTAAATTATATTGTCGAGACTTCACACAAACTTTTTCTTTTTGATAAGACATATGTGCAACATTTAGGTATCTTCATTCCGCTTACACAATAGGCATCTTCAGTCGAGTACAGAGGAAGCAGTAGAGATGTAAAGATGTGGAATCAGTCCATCACCTTTCAAGATTTAGTTTTGAGGTGATCAGTCCTTCAGTCTCCAGGATGAGAGACTAACCACCTCAAAACCAAGTCTGATTACATCTGCTTTACATCCCTATTGCTTTTGCTGTCTTTTCTGTGCTCGACTGAGGAAGCCTACTGTGTAAGCGAAACGTTTCGGAATAAAGATGCATAACAGTTGCACATCGGTCGTTTCCCACCAGGGCAGTGTAACCCAAAAAAGAACAAACATTTTCATTATCACTCCACTGTCCTTCCAGAGGCGTGCCGACATTACAGTTCAAAAACTACAACGAACCTCCACCTCTCCTTCATTGTAACACGAAAACTCAAAAACACCAGTACGCTTGTAAGATTCAACACCAACGCTTATGTCTAGTTTATTGTCTACACCCTCACACCTTATAGTGTGGCAAGATGTCAAACTCTTCATCGAAGAAAGATACGGGACCAGAAGACTTTTAATAGTACACAGAACACCACTGAACACAGCTAAGGTGTATTTACCTTAATCAAACCACTTGCACTTTTTATGTTAAAAAACAGCTTTGGTAATAGAGTTGTACAGGAATGGGGGAAACATGCTGGCTAGAAACTAGGCGACATTTCAGTATAACTCACCATCGTACCTGCTGCATAGCTCCTCTGACCCACGATTCGTCACACTAATAATTCGTCTCACCTCACTTCTAAGTGGTTCTCACCTCTCCTTCTAGGACTACATATATGTGTATATATATCTTCTCTGTGACCTGATGAAGCTATACACAGAGAGAAATATTGTCCAAGTGGAAGCTTTTTCTGCAATGTGTCTTTGTTCAATACTGTCGTCAGAACTCCAGTTGTAGCCAAAGAAAATCTATTACGATAACTAATTAGGGAGTTGCTACAAAAAATTACAGAAACAATATATTAAAAATATACGTCCCTTTCGTGTGTGTGTGTGTGTGTGTGTGTGTGTGTGTGTGTGTGTGTGTGTGTGTGTGTGTGTGTGTGTGTGTGTGTGTGTGTGTGTGTGTGTGTGTACGGATAACCCTTGGGCCAGGTGTGGACTGATGATTGTTATATTAATTAAGGAGGTGCAGCATCAGGACTGAAGGGAACACGACCTGTCGATGTCAGGAGCGCCGCTCAACACAGTAATTAAAAAACACTGGGAGAATACAACAGTTGGTGTTGATATCGCTTTTTTCGGCCCGTGAAAGGCTCTTGATTTAAGGAAGTGGAATTACCCTTGCCTGATTCAATCCTGATTATCTTCCAGCTCCCAGGTGCTGTTTGATTCCTGTGGGTTTAGAGCTTCCCCCTGAATAATGTCTTATGGTAGACTCAAATAACGCACCGCAGACAACAGTGAAGAAAATACATTAGAGAACAAACTTTAGTTGAGACAATATTTCTCTACGTGTGTCACTGATGGTTGTTACACTGGTTGTCATGGTTGTTACACTGGTTGTCATGGTTGTTACACTTGTCATGGTTGTTACACTTGTCATGGTTGTTACACTGGTAGTCATGGTTGTTACACTGGTTGTCATGGTTGTTACACTGGTTGTCATGGTTGTTACACTGGTTGTCATGGTTGTTACACTTGTCATGATTGTTACACTGGTAGTCATGGTTATTACACTGGTTGTCATGGTTGTTACACTGGTTGTCATGGTTGTTACACTTGTCATGATTGTTACACTGGTAGTCATGGTTGTTACACTGGTTGTCATGGTTGTTACACTGGTTGTCATGGTTGTTACACTGGTTGTCATGGTTGTTACACTGGTTGTCATGGTTGTTACACTGGTTGTCATGGTTGTTACACTGGTTGTCATGGTTGTTACACTTGTCATGGTTGTTACACTGGTAGTCATGGTTGTTACACTGGTTGTCATGGTTGTTACACTTGTCATGATTGTTACACTGGTTGCCATGGTTGTTACACTGGTTGTCATGGTTGTTACACTGGTTGTCATGGTTGTTACACTGGTTGTCATAGTTGTTACACTTGTCATGGTTGTTACACTGGTAGTCATGGTTGTTACACTGGTTGTCATGGTTGTTACACTGATTGTCATGGTTGTTACACTGGTTGTCATGGTTACACTGGTTGTCATGGTTGTTACACTGGTTGTCATGGTTGTTACACTGGCTGTCATGGTTGTTACACTGGTTGTCATGGTTGTTACACTTGTCATGGTTGTTACACTGGTTGTCATGGTTACACTGGTTCTCATGGTTACACTGGTTGTCATGGTTGTTACACTGGTTGTCATGGTTGTTACACTGGTTGTCATGGTTGTTACACTGGTTGTCATGGTTGTTACACTGGTTGTCATGGTTGTTACACTTGTCATGGTTGTTACACTGGTAGTCATGGTTGTTACTCTGGTTGTCATGGTTGTTACACTGCTTGTCATGGTTGTTACACTGGTTGTCATGGTTACACTGGTTGTCATGGTTGTTACACTGGTTGTCATGGTTGTTACACTGGTTGTCATGGTTGTTACACTGGTTGTCATGGTTGTTACACTTGTCATGGTTGTTACACTGGTTGTCATGGTTGTTACACTGGTTGTCATGGTTGTTACACTGATTGTCATGGTTGTTACACTGGTTGTCATGGTTGTTACACTGGTTGTCATGGTTGTTACACTGGTTGTCATGGTTGTTACACTGGTTGTCATGGTTGTTACACTAGTTGTCGTGGTTGTTACACTAGTTGTCATGGTTGTTACACTAGTTGTCATGGTTGTTACACTGGTTGTCATGGTTACTACACTAGTTGTCATGGTTGTTACACTGGTTGTCATGGTTGTTACACTGGTTGTCATGGTTGTTACACTGGTTGTCATGGTTGTTACACTGGTTGTCATGGTTGTTACACTGGTTGTCGTGGTTGTTACACTAGTTGTCATGGTTGTTACACTAGTTGTTATGGTTGTTACACTGGTTTTCATAGTTGTTACACTAGTTGTCATGGTTGTTATACTGGTTGTCATGGTTGTTACACTGGTTGTCGTGGTTGTTACACTAGTTGTCATGGTTGTTACACTAGTTGTCATGGTTGTTACACTGGCTGTCATGGTTGTTACACTGATTGTCATGGTTGTTACACTGGTTGTCGTGGTTGTTACACTGGTTGTCGTGGTTATTACACTAGTTGTCATGGTTGTTACACTGGTTGTCATGGTTGTTACACTGGTTGTCATGGTTGTTACACTGGTTGTCGTGGTTGTTACACTAGTTGTCATTTTTACACTGGTTGTAGTGGTTGTTACACTGGTTGTCATGGTTGTTACACTGGTTGTCATGGTTGTTACACTGGTTGTCGTGGTTGTTACACTGGTTGTCATGGTTGTTACACTAGTTGTCATGATTGTTACACTGGTTGTCATGGCTGTTACACTGGTTGTCATGGTTGTTACACTGGCTGTCATGGTTGTTACACTGGCTGTCATGGTTGTTACACTAGTTGTCATGGTTGTTACACTAGTTGTCATGGTTGTTACACTGGTTGTCATGGCTGCTACACTGGTTGTCATGGTTGTTACACTGGCTGTCATGGTTGTTACACTGGTTGTCATGGTTGTTACACTAGTTGTCATGGTTGTTACACTAGTTGTCATGGTTGTTACACTGGTTGTCATGGCTGTTACACTGGTTGTCATAGTTGTTACACTGGCTGTCATGGTTGTTACACTGTTTGTCATGGTTGTTACACTAGTTGTCATGATTGTTACACTGGTTGTCGTGGTTGTTACACTGGTTGTCGTGGTTGTTACACTATTTGTCATGATTACACTGGTTGTAGTGGTTGTTACACTGGTTGTCGTGGTTACACTGGTTGTCATGGTTGTTACACTGGTTGTCATGGTTGTTACACTAGTCATGGTTGTTAAACTGGTTGTCGTGGTTGTTACACTGGTTGTCGTGGTTACACTGGTTGTCGTGGTTGTTACACTGGTAGTCATGGTTGTTACACTGGTTGTCATGGTTGTTACACTGATTGTCATGGTTGTTACACTGGTTGTCATGGTTACACTGGTTGTCATGGTTGTTACACTGGTTGTCATGGTTGTTACACTGGCTGTCATGGTTGTTACACTGGTTGTCATGGTTGTTACACTTGTCATGGTTGTTACACTGGTTGTCATGGTTACACTGGTTCTCATGGTTACACTGGTTGTCATGGTTGTTACACTGGTTGTCATGGTTACACTGGTTGTAATGGTTGTTACACTGGTTGTCATGGTTGTTACACTGGTTGTCATGGTTGTTACACTTGTCATGGTTGTTACACTGGTAGTCATGGTTGTTACACTGGTTGTCATGGTTGTTACACTAATTGTCATGGTTGTTACACTGGTTGTCATGGTTGCACTGGTTGTCAAGGTTGTTACACTGGTTGTCATGGTTGTTACACTGGTTGTCATGGTTGTTACACTGGTTGTCATGGTTGTTACACTTGTCATGGTTGTTACACTGGTAGTCATGGTTGTTACACTGGTTGTCATGGTTGTTACACTGATTGTCATGGTTGTTACACTGGTTGTCATGGTTACATTGGTTGTCATGGTTGTTACACTGGTTGTCATGGTTGTTACACTGGTTGTCATGGTTGTTACACTTGTCATGGTTGTTACACTGGTAGTCATGGTTGTTACACTGGTTGTCATGGTTGTTACACTGATTGTCATGGTTGTTACACTGGTTGTCATGGTTACACTGGTTGTCATGGTTGTTACACTGGTTGTCATGGTTGTTACACTGGTTGTCATGGTTGTTACACTTGTTGTCATGGTTGTTACACTTGTCATGGTTGTTACACTGGTAGTCATGGTTGTTACTCTGGTTGTCATGGTTGTTACACTGCTTGTCATGGTTGTTACACTGGTTGTCATGGTTACACTGGTTGTCATGGTTGTTACACTGGTTGTCATGGTTGTTACACTGGTTGTCATGGTTGTTACACTGGTTGTCATGGTTGTTACACTTGTCATGGTTGTTACACTGGTTGTCATGGTTGTTACACTGGTTGTCATGGTTGTTACACTGATTGTCATGGTTGTTACACTGGTTGTCATGGTTGTTACACTGGTTGTCATGGTTGTTACACTGGTTGTCATGGTTGTTACACTGGTTGTCATGGTTGTTACACTAGTTGTCGTGGTTGTTACACTAGTTGTCATGGTTGTTACACTAGTTGTCATGGTTGTTACACTGGTTGTCATGGTTACTACACTAGTTGTCATGGTTGTTACACTGGTTGTCATGGTTGTTACACTGGTTGTCATGGTTGTTACACTGGTTGTCATGGTTGTTACACTGGTTGTCATGGTTGTTACACTGGTTGTCGTGGTTGTTACACTAGTTGTCATGGTTGTTACACTAGTTGTTATGGTTGTTACACTGGTTTTCATAGTTGTTACACTAGTTGTCATGGTTGTTATACTGGTTGTCATGGTTGTTACACTGGTTGTCGTGGTTGTTACACTAGTTGTCATGGTTGTTACACTAGTTGTCATGGTTGTTACACTGGCTGTCATGGTTGTTACACTGATTGTCATGGTTGTTACACTGGTTGTCGTGGTTGTTACACTGGTTGTCGTGGTTATTACACTAGTTGTCATGGTTGTTACACTGGTTGTCATGGTTGTTACACTGGTTGTCATGGTTGTTACACTGGTTGTCGTGGTTGTTACACTAGTTGTCATTTTTACACTGGTTGTAGTGGTTGTTACACTGGTTGTCATGGTTGTTACACTGGTTGTCATGGTTGTTACACTGGTTGTCGTGGTTGTTACACTGGTTGTCATGGTTGTTACACTAGTTGTCATGATTGTTACACTGGTTGTCATGGCTGTTACACTGGTTGTCATGGTTGTTACACTGGCTGTCATGGTTGTTACACTGGCTGTCATGGTTGTTACACTAGTTGTCATGGTTGTTACACTAGTTGTCATGGTTGTTACACTGGTTGTCATGGCTGCTACACTGGTTGTCATGGTTGTTACACTGGCTGTCATGGTTGTTACACTGGTTGTCATGGTTGTTACACTAGTTGTCATGGTTGTTACACTAGTTGTCATGGTTGTTACACTGGTTGTCATGGCTGTTACACTGGTTGTCATAGTTGTTACACTGGCTGTCATGGTTGTTACACTGTTTGTCATAGTTGTTACACTAGTTGTCATGATTGTTACACTGGTTGTCGTGGTTGTTACACTGGTTGTCGTGGTTGTTACACTATTTGTCATGATTACACTGGTTGTAGTGGTTGTTACACTGGTTGTCGTGGTTACACTGGTTGTCATGGTTGTTACACTGGTTGTCATGGTTGTTACACTAGTCATGGTTGTTAAACTGGTTGTCGTGGTTGTTACACTGGTTGTCGTGGTTACACTGGTTGTCGTGGTTGTTACACTAGTTGTCATGGTTACACTGGTTGTCGTTGTTGTTACACTGGTTGTCGTGGTTGTTACACTGGTTGTCGTGGTTGCACTGGTTGTCATGGTTGTTACACTGGTTGTCATGGTTGTTACACTGGTTGTCATGGTTGCTACACTGGTTGTCATGGTTGTTACCCTGGTTTTCATGGCTGTTACACTGGTTGTCATGGCTGTTACACTGGTTGTCATGGCTGTTACACTGGTTGTCATGGTTGTTACACTCGTTGTCATGATTGTTACACTAGTCATGGTTGTTACGCTGGTTGTCATGGCTGTTACACTGGTTGTCATGGCTGTTACACTGGTTGTCATGGCTGTTACACTGGTTGTCATGGCTGTTACACTGGTTGTCATGGCTGTTACACTGGTTGCCATGGCTGTTACAATGGTTGTCATGGTTGTTACACTGGTTGTCATGGTTGTTACACTGGTTGTCATGGCTGTTACACTGGTTGTCATGGTTGTTACACTGGTTGTCATGGTTGTTACACTGGTTGTCATGGCTGTTACACTGGTTGTCATGGTTGTTACACTGGTTGTCATGGTTGTTACACTGGTTGTCATGGCTGTTACACTGGTTGTCATGGTTGTTACACTGGTTGTCATGGTTGTTACACTGGTTGTCATGGCTGTTACACTGGTTGTCGTGGTTGTCGCCAACGCCTTAAAACTATTCATTGATTACACGGGAGAATTACAGTTTATATATTAAAAAAAATTAATAAAGGACGTTCTCGTATAGATGTTTAATTTGTTATTATCTCTGTTATTTACATTAATTTTTAGATTATCTTTATTATTTTAATGTTAATCCATGTTTTTTTTTTTGCGTTCATGTGTGACGTTTTTAGGTAATCGACCAAAGACGCCCAACCACCCTAAAAATAAAATTTAAATTTATCCTATGGTGGGATACTCTTTTTTTGTGAATTAACATGACTTATACATTCTAAAGTTTGCATCAAAATAACGTAGCAGCCTCATCTAACCTTGGTTAATGCAATAAAATTTGCTTAATTTGCCCGACCTATCTTAGTTCAGCCTAAATCTATCAGTGATCTTTAATATAATACAATATAATAATATCGTAATTATCAGATTAATTTTCGTCTGATTATTGCAGTGATGAGAGGGTTTACTCTCTCGCTATATACTATATACACTGTTTATTATAGCGATTAGTTTCGATAATAATAATATTATTAATAATAATAATAATAATAATAATAATAATAATAATAATAATAATAATTGTTTATTGTAAACCCAGTTTTAGGAGAATAAAGTATGACCTGCAGCCTTAATGAGCTTCTTGTAGTCGGTAAGCCTAGTAAACAAGTGCAGTAGTGAAATTATCTCAGCTTGTGTAGCAAGATAGTTGATTTATAAGCCAATATGAAAATCTCTGCCTGAATTGACAGATTTTGACAGTGACATGTTTTGAGAAATAAACACAAATATCGTTACGTTGAAGCTTTGTTGGCAATGTTTCACTCACTTGAGAAGGCTATTATGTGGGCGAAGCGTCGTTAATAAACCTTCCATGTGACTGCATTTGTTTCTGTTTCTTACCTTGTTAGTATGTTATACCATCACTTATTCTATGACACTCTCTGTTGTTAGTATTATAGATATGACTTGCATTTTGTGAAACTATACAGTTCATTGCTTATTTTTGTTTTCGGCTCGGATGTAAGAAAAAAAGTAAATAGGATATTCATATATATATATATATATATATATATATATATATATATATATATATATATATATATATATATATATATATATATATATAATTATATATATATATATATATATATATATATATATATATATATATATATATATATATATATATATATATATATATATATATATGTGTGTGTGTGTGTGTGTGTGTGTGTGTGTGTGTAACCAAAGATAAAAAAAATTGATCGGAATAAATAGGAAATGCAGAGGCAGAAGAGGGGAGACGGTGGTCATTAATGATGAATTATGTATTTATGTATAGTGGTGTGACTCACCACCAGCAGCAGTAGCAGCACTCTCACCCACCCTCACTGTCAACACTCATTACTACCCACCTTTCCCTACATCCGTCATTCTGTACCTCTCACTGTACCCGTCATTATGCACCTATAACTGTACACCATTCTACATCTATCATTGTACACCTGTTATTCTGCATCTGTCACTGTACATCCATTATTCTGAATCTGTCCCTTACCTTTCACTCATCTATCACCGATAATTTATCATCCCACGCCAGCACTGTTTACCCGTCACCTCCGTCAACGTAGGACACAGTTCAGCAATATATTAAGTTTTAACCCCGGAACGTTAACCAAGTAAGTCAAGCAGTTTAAAACTTATTTCCCTTCGGACGATTAACTCCTAGGTACCTATTTACTGCTGGGAAGAAGCCACAATACTGTGTCTAGCTGAGTGAATAGGGACATCAGGTGTAAGGAAACTCGCTCATACATCTCGGCCAAACCGATTCCCGGATTGGCCGAGATGTATGAGAGCCGACTCCTCTACCACGAATCGACCAGGATAATCAACACGACGAGACCTAGTCAGGAATTGTGTCTGAGTAGTTGAGCGTAACAGATGACCAGGGCTGTTGATCGAGGCAGTGTGTGTGCTGACTAATCATATAAATGATCCGCGCAGCTGGCCTCCTTAATGTACCAGAACGTACGTACTTGCTGCTCGTGAAGGACTCTTGATCGAAGGAATTGAAGCTATCCTCCTCTTCCTTACATCAGATTTGATTACCTCTCATTCTCAGGCAACTCTAAGAAAATTTTAGTGGGTGGGCTGAAAGTATTTTTATTGATCACAAATAAAGTAAAATTAAACAGCATATATTCATTTATTCATTAATCAGTATCGCGTGTGTTTTATTCATTACAAAAAACTGATCCACTGAAATACACGTGTATTTACCAGTCAGTTTGTCACTTTGTAAAGAGTTTGAAGTTCTTTTCTCACTACGAACAAGATGGAGGTGTGAAACAATTCTATCACCAGAGAATGTCGATATGGAGTGAACAATACCCAAGGACTGAAGCCTTTCCATAATAAAATGGCGTAAATATTTGCTCACGTGCCTTTAGCCACAACTTGTCGGTATTATATACCTGTTTTACACCATAGAATGTATGGCTGAAGTTAGCACAGGATTGACAAATATTGCAAGAGGACACTCTGGCTTCACAGCTTCTCCAGTCAGCTTCAATATCCTCCTCACATCACATTGTTCTCATAGCTTTGGATTCTTTTTGATAAAGTCGACACAGTCATTCGTCAGCTAAAATGGATCACCAGCCATTTTCATTTTCTGAAGAAGAATGTAGACCCTTCTAGCCATATCACTAGGAAAAGTAGAGTTCAAGGCTAATGAGATTTCTGTCAGTGAAGTAGTTATTTCCTGGTCCATCCGTTTTTCCAGTAAATTCCTTATTGTCTCGATTGTTTTTTATCTACATAGTACTTTTTTTTTTTGTAAATGCGATTGAAAAAGTACATCCAAAATTGAATAGCGAATAGAAAGGCCCTCCGGTATGAGCTGTTCAATGTTGGATACACGTTTTCACTTGAATAAAAGAGCCTATTGAGCTGACAAATTCATTTGTTATTCTGCTCAAGCGCCTTTTGAGGGAGTTTCTTCCGTGGACTGGTCATTATCATCATCCGTACCTAGTACTGCTACAAGTTTTTCCTCCCAGTCATCAAGACAGGGTTTGTCCACCATTCCTATGATACTGTCCGAGTATCTGGTTTACATATCTAGAACATCAAACAGTAGAAAGTCTCTGAAACCTTTCTGAAATCTTGCGAGATGATGCAGAATATCGACCATCGATGCGATTAATCTATATTGTTGGTCTCATCTTTGCAACATAAATATCCAGCAGCTTGTTCTCTAGCAACCTCATCCTCAGTTTATTTTTTTTTTCACAGATCAATTTTAGAGGCTAAGACCTGATTCCAAAGCCCAGCCATATCTAAGGTATACTACCATCCCCTGTGTAGAAAATACTGTATATTCTCCAAAAATACAGTGTATTTTTTATGTAAATTAGTGTAATATATTGTAGGCAATAAAAATTAATTTGTAAATAAATAAAGAACCAGCGATGGGTGAGCATCGCTGGGGAGGAGTCGCCATTGTTTTGAATGTGGTAAAGGCACGTTAGTGAAATGTGCATAAATTTTCGTCACTCTAGGGGTTATATTGGGCTTAAAACCTCTCAAATAGGAGCCGAAATTGTTGGATTTGCAGTCCTGCGTAACGTGAGCATTAAGCAGATGGACAGGACAGCTTTGGAACCCCAGCTAAGCCATGTCTATTTTGTGTTGAAATTCTGGCCAGTATTTTCTTCATAATTTAGGCAGGGGGGGTTGTATGACACACCGTAATCTCCAGACTAATTGGTGAGTCTTATTATTATAAATTCTCCTTCAATGTATATGTATTCACATTTTAAATTTAATATACAGTCCACATATTTATATTAATGTTTTTACCAGAATTCCTGGTGATGTATATTTCATTTGAAATTAATATAGGTCCAGAGTGACTTGTGGAGAGATAGATTATCGTAGGTATCGAAGGAGGACATTTTTGCGACCTAGGTGTCCTAAAATTCCTACTTGTCTCTGTAACTTTGATAAAGAATAATTGTCTTTGTTACCATTTACTGGTATGTATCTTATGAGTTACATCCAGGTAAATTTAATTTTCCACACATAGTTGCCTGTTGGTCCTTGACTGAACTGGATGTAATTAGTGAAGTCATTAATTAATTAATTAATTACTAATAATTATATGTGAAATGACAGAAGGAGGTGGATGTTAGGTCCACAGATTTACTTAATGTGTAGTGGATTATAATTATTACAATACTAAACTTGCTAAGCCAAAGTCTGGCTAGGATTTATATTAGTGTATTTGTATAATAATTTTGAATTAAGAAATCGTTTAAAAGCTAGGCTAAGTCTTTTGTTTTCCCTCTTTACAGACTCTCTAAAAACTGGAAGTATTTCAGTGTCTTTCACTTCATTTGAAAAAACAGTTGTGAAGAGATAATGGAATATAAAGTCAAATACTTTATTTGGGCGACATCCTCTTACTTTATTTTAGTAGGCAGTCGACTTTTAGTATTTGTGTGTGTGTGTGTGTGTGTGTGTGTGTGTGTGTGTGTGTGTGTGTGTGTGTGTGTGTGTGTGTGTGTGTGTGTGTGTGTGTGTGTGTGTGTTTGTGTGTGTGTGTGTGTGTGTGTGCGTTGTGTGTGTGTGTTGTATGACCCTTGCGGGCTTAGCGCTTAATTATGATTATAATTGTAATAATTTTTTGTGTGTGCGCGTATGCCCACCCAACTATGTTACAAATAGACCAGTTCCCAGGCTCTGCCTTATCCTTGCGAGTTTAGCGCTTACCGATGAAAATAACAATGCAGCAAAACAATGGACTAGGAAACATTGTGTCCAGTGGTGTTGATAATGGAGGAGGGCAGGGCAACATTTACCCAGATAATCGATGATGAGACGACTGGGGTGAGTGTAGCCAGGTAAACCACTACTGGAGTAGGCTTATGTTATGACACTGTGGCTCGCCCTAGCCACACTGGCGCCACTGTTGTCATGACAACCACGCCAATATACACCAAACTCGCACTTTTTTGTCTTCCTCCTCTTGCAGTTTTCTGCATTCCTTTTGCTTTGCACGTGCATTATTCTTGCATTATTTAACTTAGTTATACATGGAACAATTTTTGTTTTTAGTAGTTATTAATCTTTATTTCTCATTTTTTTAAATTACGACTCCTAAAATTACATAAAATAATTAAGTTAAGTCGTATATAACAAATATTTTGTCGAATACCTCAAGGTGGGCGACTTGATTATGAAGGGACCTTGATCCAAGGAATTCGAGCGCGCCTTCTGCTTCCTTGGATCAAGCAGAATTTCTGCTCCTTTCCTAGGTACTGTTTGACACGTACGGGAACAGCGCTTCCCGGTGAACATAACAACTACTAAATTAATATATATTAAAGTTACTCATATATCAACTGTGTGGCTAGAAATAACCACATAACCACACCCACCTACATAACCACACCCACCTACATAACCACACCCACCTACATAGCCACACCCACCTACATAACCACACCCACCTACATAACCACACCCACCTACATAACCACACCCACCTACATAACCACACCCACCTACATAGCCACACCCACCTACATAACCACACCCACCTACATAACCACGCCCACCTACATAACCACACCCACCTACATAACCACACCCACCTACATAACCACACCCACCTACATAGCCACACCCACCTACATAGCCACACCCACCTACATAGCCACGCGCATCTACATAACCACACCCACCTACATAACCACACCCACCTACATAACCACACCCACCTACATAGCCACACCCACCTACATAGCCACACCCACCTACATAGCCACGCGCATCTACATAACCACACCCACCTACATAACCACACCCACCTACATAACCACACCCACTTGCATAACCACACCCACTTACATAACCACACCCACCTACATGACCACACCTACCTACATGACTACACCCACCTACATAACCACACCCATCTACATAACCACACCCATCTACATAACCACACCCACCTACATAACTACACCCACCTACATAACCACACCCACCTACATGACCACACCTATCTACATGACCACGCCCACGTACATAACCACACCCATCTACATAGCCACACCTACCTACATAACCACACCCACCTACATAACCACACCCACCTACATAACCACACCCACCTACATAACCACACCCACCTACATAACCACACCCACCTACATAATACCTAACTACATAACCACACCCACCTACATAAAAACACCTACCTACACAACTACACCCACCTACATAGCCACACCCACCTACATAACCACACCCACCTACATAACCACACCTACCTACATAACCACACCCACCTACATAACACCCAACTACATAACCACGCCCACATACATAACACTCACCTACATAACCACACCCACCTACATAATCACAGCTACCTACATAACACCCAACTGCATAACCACACCCACCTACATAACACTCAACTACATAACCACACCCACTTACATAACACCTAACGATATAACCACCCCCACCTACATAACACTCAACTACATAACCACACCCACCTACATAACACCCAACTACATAACCACACCCAACTACATAACTACACCCACCTACATAACCACACCCACCTACATAACCACAACCATCTACATAACCACACCCACCTATATAACACCCAACTACAAAACCACACCCACCTACATAACCACACCCATCTACATAACCACATCCACCTACATAACACCCAACTACATAACCACACCCACTTACATAACCACACCCATCTACATAACCACACCCACCTACATAACCACACCCACCTACATCTCAGTAGTAGTAACCAGTTACCAGTCTCAGTAGTAGTAACCAGTTACCAGTCTCAATAGTAGTAACCAGTTACCAGTAACTATTGTACCGTTGACTCAACGATCAACCGTCTCTGCCTGAGTCACTATCTGAATTCATATTGTGCTGACCTCAGCAGTATCAAAGGCCCCCTCACATAGGGTACTGTGGGCGGCCAGTCAGTATTACGAGTGTAGCCAAGGAGATAGGTACGGCTGGCAAGGGCTCCTTCCACATAACAGCAATTATACTTAATAACTGCCTACGTGAGTATTTCTTCCCTAATCCACGTATCGAACTCCCACATGATAAATGGTGTACAGCGGTGTGGAGCGTGGATTTACGTTTTTAAGGGTAATTCAAGGCGTTTGAAGACTGTTGTGAGTAGACGGCAGGGTCAAAGGTGAATCGTCGCCCACCAGCCACTGCCCTCGCGTACCACCAGCCAGCAGCCGCCTACTCCCCTCACAACCTGCTGCCTGCAAGCCTGTTGCAGCCGTTTCAAGCTTCCTGGCTTAGTTCGTGTGCTAATTGCTTCAATCTCCGAGGGGTTGACCCGGATTTTGCAATTAAGCCAGTCAGTAAGCCAGACTGTGGAAGTGAACGCCAGTCAGCCTATCATCCAGCCTGTCTCCTGTCATCCAACTGCTCCTCCGTGCTTTGTGCATCGTTACACGTCTTCCAGTCAGCCATTCTCGTGGGGTAAGCCAGTCAGCCAACCCAGCTTCTAACCCAGCTGAGAGAGAGAAGTAAGCCACGCAGTAAGAAGTAAGCCAAGTTCCTCTGAAGTATTCTCTATATCGCTTTGTGCTCCCTGTTGGATGCTAAGAGTGGTTTTCACCATTCCTGTGGCATAGTGGGTTAAGCCACCTTCGTGGGTAGAGAGTGGAGGCCGCGCCAGTGAGCGCCAGCAGAGTCACACCCACCCCCCCCTCTACTCACACCACCCCACCACCACTCTCTCCCACCACCAGACACCTCATCTACCTGTGGTTGTTTGCACCCTTGTACCGGGTCCTAGTACTGTTTTGGCTCACGTAATTGGTCAAGAGATTGTAGCTGGTGCCAACGATAAAGCCAGTTATGTGAGTTCACCTAGATAGCACATTTCTTCCGACAACAGTGAATGTAGGAGGCGTCAGTATCACCGCGCGGGACACCTTACCACCCGCCCCCATCACCAGTAATCACCCGTCTACTACTCCAGACTCCAGTGATAATTTTCTTGAGACATTTTTCTTGCATTTAAAGACATTTGCGTGTGTGAGACATTTATAGTAAATTGCTTGTGTACTCTAAACCTTGTATTTTCAGTGTAAACGCAGTATTCTTTGACTCATTATTTTTACAATATTTTTCAGTGTTTTCACTTATCTTATATTTTTATTCTGTGTTTTTCTTTATGCTACTCCTGTCTGTAGTAAGTATTATTGTGTAGTGTACCAGTCAGTCACCCTGTGTGAAGTGCTTCATTTTTTTTATTGTATTCTTTCAGCGTTGTATACCCCAGTAATTATCATTGTATTTCATGCAGTGATATTCACCCCAGTATACTAAATTATCCATTTATTTCTATGTGTGTCCTTTTTTCGTATGCCAGCAGTGTCTCATTCCTCTAATTTTTTTGCAGACTGTGTACCATTATTTTTGCCAGCAAATTTTTGTCGTATCAATCACAGCAAGATTTTGTTGTATCAGTCACAGCAGGAATTTGTTGTAAGAATAAACTAATACTGTTGTGTGCCCCACCACTGTAAGTGTTACCCTACCTGTGTTTTATTTTATTATTATTGTTTATATTTCTTGAACAAATTCACTCTTGATGCAATTTCAAGTACTTTTAACGTAAAGTGTTTTCTTTACTCTGCTTGAGTAAATTGTTTTGTCTAATTTACAATTAAGAGTTAAAGTGTTCAGTCAGTTTATTTTTTTTTTTTTTGATCTTCATATTTTAATTTATTATTTAACCTGAGTTTTCCCAGTGACACTTTATTACTGCAGTGATTATTTCTACACTTTATTTTGTTGCACTTGTTATGCAGTGAATTATTTCCTTCTATTGATATTTTTATGAATTATATTTTAATTTTGTCCATGCATTCTTAGAAAATACTTAAATTTCCCAGTTATCAATTTAATAATTTTATTTTATACTTTCACATTGATTTAAAAATTTAATTAATTAATTTCTTTATTAGCAAGAGTAAAGACAGCTCATTTTGCATTTAATTCAGTCTCCAGTAATATTTTTACTTGTATATTTCAATGTAAATTTTTTTTTCTTGGTCAATAGTCCTTTGAATTGAGTTTTCCTTCCTCTTGCAGTGTATCTTAAATATTATTTTTATTATTTCTGCAAAATTAGTTGTATATCTTTTCATTTCAATTCTAGAATTTTATATCATTTTTATTGTTCATTATTTTTGCTTTGTTTGTTCTCGTGCTACTTTGCCATTATGTCTCACATACCGTCAAGTGATACTTTAGTGAATGTCGACACTCAGACCTCTCAGGCTACTGCTGGTCCTGTCATCAGTCCTCACAGTTCCTTACCGACTGACAGACCGACCCAGACACCGAGATATTATAGTTATACTCGTGATTCCCTTGATGCGTTACCTTTATTCAATGGCCATGTACATAGTCTTGAAGCATGGTTTGCAGCCATTCGTTCTCGTGCTAGTGCCCTAGGTGAAGGTCCTCCTTCAGAGGAAAGCCTTATCAGACTTGCTAAAGAAGCTCTTTATCGATCTCCTGCTGCTGTTCACGTTGTTGATCTCCTTGATATGCGAGACTTCAGGAATCTTACTAAGTGGTCACAATATGAGGAACTGATTCGTTCTTTCCTTGTCCCAGTAAAAACAGCTGATCCATATGTCGTTCTTAGAGAACTAGTGAATGCTACACCCATGAGTACTGAATCGTTGAGTGCATTTGCTGTTAGATTAGACAAACTTTTATCATCATTTATCAATGCTGTCCAATCATCATCTTTTCTCCCTGAAGAGGCTAAACCATTTACAGAATCAATTGCTAAAATAGCAGCTTTTGGAGCAATTAAAGAACTAATGCCACCTGCTTCTGTGTGTGCTTATGAGGCTGATCCCCCAACTGTAACGATGGAACCACTTACAGCCTTAAATCATGTACGTTCCTTGTGCCCCCAGGGTACTTTCCCTTGTATTAAAAGTAATGTCACACATATGCCTCAGTCTGCACCACCTCTTGTTTGCACCATAGAGACAAATCGTAGTCGTCAACCATCTCAGAGATCACCAAGACCCAGTGTACAGAGTCGTTATACACCTCGTAGTATTCATAGTACATTCAGTAACCATAGTCGGCGGAATTGTTATAACTGTGGTTTCCGTGGACATATTGCAATTAATTGTCCTGATAGTTACCCTAAGAGACGTCGTACTGATGATGAGTACTCAGATCTTCCCTACTGTACTTATCATAGAATACATGGACATGACACATCTGAGTGTAATGCTCTCTATAACCTTCAGTACTCTAGGTCTTTCCGTGGTCGTTCCAACCGCAGAACCCGTAGAGGAAACAGATCTCGTGGTTCTCAAAATAACCAGAACCAGGCTCATTCTTTCAATTCTCAAACTAACCAGAACCAGGCTCGTTCTTCCAATTCGGGGATAATTCGAGCGCCCCAGTCAAACCGTCCCATGGTGACAGTAGGTGATAATGAGTACACCATCCCCGTTCACAATTCCTTTGAAGCCTTAAGCAGTCTCGAGAATGAGAACCCTGCTGATGATGTTGCTTCACATGTTTTTGACATAGATGATTTTGGGGATGGAGTAGAACAAGTCTTTTCTGATGACAATCCACCTTTTTGTTTGCACATAACTTCCAATGCAACCATAGGCCCTATAGTGCAGGCATCTGTTTATAATGCGCCCGTTCAATTGTTCATGGACTCTGGTGCGCAAATCAATATTATTAGGTCTAGTTTGTTTAAGGATAAGAAGTTACGACATGTCCTTCTCGTAGAACCGACTCCTGTGTCCTCCCTTAGTGGAGTATCTGGTTCTCACCTGCGTGTCCGAGGTCGGACTTCCCTAACCTTTTCTATCCAAGGTAGAGACTTCACCGTTTCCTTCCTTGTTGTCGACCAGATTACTTTCCCTGGTGACCTTCTACTGGGATTTGCTTCCATGCGAGACTTACGCATTGTGCTCGACCCTTATCGATGGCATGCACAAATTGACGACTTGATCGTTCCATTCTGGGGTTACCAGCTTGGATCAGAAATCTGTTATACTGCTGCAGAGTATGATGTATGGATTAAGTCCTTACAAGCTAATGCTTTCTCCAGTAGCGTACCCAAGCGGTCAGGCACTGGTAATTCTGTCACTCCCATCAGTGTTCCACCTATACCTTCAGAATTGCAGGATAGTCCGATGCCTCAAGTGTCCGAGGACGCTCAGATTGCCTTGAGTGCTCAACCTATCCCTGCAATGCCTGCTAGTTCGAGTAGTAGTTTCTCCACAGGGGACGCCTTGTCGGAAAACAATTACTTGCAACTAGTAATGCCATCTCTTGTTGATGTCACATGCCGTCTGCAGAAAGACGTTTCTGTTGCGGCTAGTGCTCTCACTAGAGTGTCTGTTGTTGTTCCTAGTGTTCCAGATGGTGATAACGTCCTAGTTGACAGTGATTCCTGCAAAGTAAAAGGTCTATTTGTTGAACCATCCTTACATGTTGTACGAGATAGTAAGATCCATTTCTACCTGGCCAACACTTCTGGTCACAGTGTTCGCCTTAGAGCAAATACCAATCTTGTTGACCTTGTTCACTATCCTTACCCTGTTCAGGTAGAGGATGAGTTGTCACCTGACCAGTGGGTCGGTGCTATTTCTGCCGGGGAGACCTCATCCACTTTACTGGATCAATCTGTTCCACCAGTTGAGGAGAAAGACTTAGCTCCCACTGACTTCCCAGATGAAGTCAAGCGTTTGTTGACTCTGTTGAACAAACGTCGTAAAGCCATTGCTTTACCAGGTGAGAAGATGGGTATAACGAACTTATTGTCCCATCGTATTCCACTTGAACCTGGTACTAGACCTATCTACATACCTGCGTACAGAATGCCTCATTCACAAGTTGCTGTCGCAGAAGAATTGATCAATCAAATGCTTGATGATGGAGTTATTGCACCTAGCAATTCACCTTGGAATGCACCCTTGATACTAGTACCTAAGAAGGATGGTACTTGGCGTCCAGTAATTGACTTTAGGAAGTTAAACGCAAAAACCATTCCAGATCGCTTTCCACTCCCTGTACTGGGTGATCTTTTACGTAATATCGGAGATAACAAAGTCTTTTCAACCCTAGATTTGTTACAAGGGTTTTGGCAAGTCCCTCTTCACGAGGACAGCCAAGAGCTAACTGCATTCTCCACTCCTACAGGTCATTATCACTTCCTCCGTATGGCATTTGGATTACGATCTTCCCCTATCACGTTCTCAAGGCTCATGACTAATATCTTTAGAGGTCTCATAGGTAATGCACTTATGGTGTACTTAGATGACGTAATCGTCATGTCTAAAGATGTGGATACACACTTGAAAAGACATGATGTAGTACTTGGTAAGCTTGAAGAAGCCAATTTAAAGATCAAACTGTCTAAATGTCAATTTTTCAGATCAGAAATTAAGTTTCTTGGTCACGTAGTCACTCCTAGAGGGGTTACGACTGACCAAAGTAAAGTAACTGCAGTACTAAATTTTCCAACTCCCAAAACTGCTGATGCCGTAAGATCCTTTGTGGGCTTAGCAGGTTTTTATAGATCTTTCATTGCCAATTTTTCTTCCATAGCTGCTCCTCTAACTGAGTTGCTTAAGAAAGATGCTCCTTTTGTTTGGACCTTCCGTCAAGAAAGAGCATTCCAAACTCTAAAAGAAAAGCTAACATCTGCTCCAATTTTGAAATTTCCAGATTTTTCTAAGCCTTTCTATCTGACAACTGATGCTAGTTCAATTGGCATAGGTGCCGTACTAGCTCAGAAGACCGATGGCAAGTACAACGCAGTTGCATTTGCTAGCCGAGTCCTTATGAAGGCTGAACGTAATTATACAGTAACTGAGCAAGAAGCTTTAGCAATAGTATGGTCTTTAAAGCACTTCCGAGACATTATTTATCAGTACTCTGTTCATGTCTTGACAGATCATGCTCCACTGATACCCTTATTCCAGAACAAACAACCTACTGGAAGGTTAGCTAGATGGACCTTGACTATCCAGGAGTTCAATCCCACCTTTGAGCATTTACCTGGCAAGTCAAATGTAGTCGCAGATGCCTTGTCGCGACATGTTAGTATAGTAACTGCAGACCCTCCATTTAGTGCTGAAGATGTAAAGAACGCTCAACGAACAGATCCCATGTGGTCTGGTGTGATTCGATTCCTGCTCCAGGAAGATCTTATTCTGACTGTGAAGCCACCAGCACCCATCAGTGACTTTCTCATGAACCAAGAATTACTGTATCGAACAGCCGAGCTGGGTACTCCTAGCAGAAGAGTATACCAGTTAGTAATTCCACAGTCACTAGTGAATGTAGCCTTACAGCTAGTTCACGATGTACCAGGTGTTGCACACCCTGGTATGGATCGTTCAGTAAAACAAGCCAGATTAAAATACTTTTGGCCTCGAATGGCAACTGATATTTCTGAGTATGTTAAGAAATGTAGTGTCTGCATGCAACATAAAGGCAATGCTAGTGGTCCTAATCCAATCCAAGTATATCCAACTACTAGCGAACCTTGGGAAAGAGTTGCGCTAGATTTGTTAACTAATTTCCAATGTTCCCTCCAAGGTAACAAACATCTGTGTGTTATGGTAGACCATTTCACCAGATATTGTGAGTTAGTTCCTATTGCAGATAAGACTGCCGAGACAGTAGCTAAAGCATTTAAAGAACGCATTATCTGCAGGCATACCACCCCTAAGTCCCTAGTAACAGATAATGGAGGTGAATTCTGTAATGAAATTCTTGAAAATTTGTGTACCTTGTACAAGATCTCTAAATCCACCATTGTTCCTCATCATCCTGCCAGCAATGGGTTAGCGGAACAAACCAATAAGAAAGTACTTGATGTCTTGAGAGCCACTATCAATCCCAACAGTGAAACTTGGGATGAAGTTATACCTGATGTGCAGTGTGCTATAAATTCTGCTTACAATGTTTCTATAGGTGACACTCCACATTATGCATTGTATGGTGTAGATAAACGTTTGCCTTATGAGTTGTTATATTCTAATCCGAAACCAAGTTACAACCCTGATGATTTCGTAGCAACTCGTACCAGCTTAGCTCAAAGTGTTTTTAGAAGAATCCGTGAAACACTTCATAAATCAACAGCTGAATTCACAAGAGTCGCAAACACTCGATCAAAGCCATCCAAAATCAAAGTAGGTTTGAGAGTTATGCTGATTAACTTTAACAAAACGTCTGCAATGCCAAAGCTTGATCAAAAGTTTGTTGGTCCTTATCGAGTAGTTGAACATATCACTGGTAATAAGTATAAGGTTAGAGAGATTAGTACTGGTCAGTATAAAGAATCGCATTTGGATCATATGAAGTTAGTATGTGATGATAATGATGTTCCAACCCAGACTAATGTGACAGACTCTGACAATCCTCCTGATCCTGTACTCTCTTCCTCTGATACTCAGTCAGATGATCAACCTGAATGTCGTTATTCCCTACGTACACGACAGGTATTGAGAAATCCTCAAGTATCATTTGTAACTCCTAATTCAGATTTACCTCAAATACAGCATGAGTTAGCCAATGCTACAGAGTTTGATCCTCCCAGAGATGACACCCATTCTGCATATGTCAATCACACCCTAGCAGAGTTGGGGTTAAATGTAAATACCCTGTATAGATGAATAATTACAGTATCAACTTATCAGTATTCAAGAATTTTTTTTTGTGTTCATGTTCTCTCCGCATTCTGAGAGTTAACAGTCTAGATTTGCGTGCACCGAATCTGCCTTTCTGTTAAACACTCTTTCTTTGTATATATTCCTTCCTCAGAATCCGTAGATCACATGAATACAGATCGATCGATCCAAATTTTTTTTTTATCACTTGTAATCTCAACGTTGAGGTCGTTGTTCATTTGTTGAGTTTTAAGTTGTACTATAGTATACCTTGTATTGCATTACAGTTTCAGTTACGTACGCTTTCATTCCAATGTTCTACTTATGTATATATAATGTTTCATGTTGTGTACTTTGACATTGTATAGAATCAGCCCAAGCCGTATACCTGCCATCTCTAGTTTGTATTAGTTGTATGTCGGGACGACATACGTTAGCGTCGCCGAGCTCTCAGTAGTAGTAACCAGTTACCAGTCTCAGTAGTAGTAACCAGTTACCAGTGTCAATAGTAGTTACCAGTTACCAGTAACTATTGTACCTTTGACTCAACGATCAACCGTCTCTGCCTGAGTCACTATCTGAATTCATATTGTGCTGACCTCAGCAGTATCAAAGGCCCCCCTCACATAGGGTACTGTGGGCGGCCAGTCAGTATTACGAGTGTAGCCAAGGAGATAGGTACGGCTGGCAAGGGCTCCTTCCACATAACAGCAATTATACTTAATAACTGCCTACGTGAGTATTTCTTCCCTAATCCACGTATCGAACTCCCACATGATATACATAACCACACCCACCTACATAACCACACCCACCTACATAACCACACCCACCTACATAACACTCAACTACTTAACCACACCCACCTACATAACACTCAACTACATAACCACACCCACCTATATAACCACACTTATCTACATAACCACACCCACCTACATAATCACACCCATCTTCATAACCACGCCCACCTTCATAACCACACCCATTTACATAACTACACCCACCGACATAACCACACTCACCTACATAACCACACCCAACTATATAACCACACCTGCCTACATAACCACACCCACCTACATAACCACATCCACCTAGATAACCACACCCAACTACATAACCACACCCACCTACATAACACCCACCTACATAACCACACCCACCTTCATAACCACACCCATTTACATAACTACACCCACCAACATAGCCACACCCACCTACATAACACACCCACCTACATAACCACACTTACCTGCATAACCACACCCACCTACATAACCACACCCACCTAGATAACCACACCCACCTACATAACACCCAACTACATAACCACACCCACCTACATAATCACACCCATCTACTTAACCACACCCACCTACATAACACCCAACTACATAACCACACCCACCTACATAACCACACCTACCTACATAACACTCAACTACATAACCACACCCACCTACATAACCACAGTCATCTACATAACCACGCCTACCTACATAACCACACCCATATACATAACACCCACCTACATAACCACTCCCACCTTCATAACCACACCCATTTACATAACCACACCCACCTACATAACCACACCTACCTACGTAACCACACCCATCTACATAGCCTCATCTATCAACATAGCCACACCCACCTACATTGTCCCACCCATCAGCATAGCCACACCCATCCACATAGCCACACCCATCAACATAGCCACACCCACCTACATAGCCACATCCACCAATATAGCCCCACCCATCCACATAGCCACACCCACCTACATAGCCCCTCCCATCAACATAGCCACACCCACCTACATAGCCACACCTACCTACATAGCCACACCCACTTACATAGTCACACCCACCTACATAGCTACACCCACCTACATAGCCACACCCACCAATATAGCCACATCCACCTATATAGCCACACCCACCTATATAGCCACACCCACCTATATAGCCACACCCACCTATATAACCACCTAGGTAAGAAGGCCCCTGCTTCAGATGGCCACACCCTCCAGGTCACCGCAGGTGTCAGTTGACACATTAATAAGTGAGACTGTGTCACATTACTGCAGGAAGTGCAGGAAGAACACTCAGATGTGCCGTAGCCGCTACAGTGACTACGCCTTCAGGGTACATGGCCGCCTACACAAACACGTGTGCAGTCTCGGATATAAATACGCACACTTATGTGTACATGACTGCTCACGGGAATAGAAATTCAAAGGTGTGTACGTCTTTATAAGTGCACATTCAAGGACATGAAGAGTCACATGGCTTCGTTATTGTTGTCTGTGATCTTAATTAATATCATTATCACTATCGCTTTTGTCATTATCACCATTATTGTCATAATTCAGCAGTAACAGCCTAGTTGGTCAGGCCTTGGTTTACCGGAAGGCCTGGTCTGACACGGATCAGGGGGGCGATGACTCCCGAAAGCATCCTTCAGGTAAACATCATTATTATTATCATATAAATGCACTAGTATCTTAGCCATCATCGTGGAAAAGACCCGGGCCGGGACCCGTACTGGCAGACCTTCCTGAATAACCTGAATCATCATTACCTTCATCATTTACACCATCATTATCGACATATTCTCAATCATCACTATAGAATTAAGTAAACATAAGCGTCCTGTGATGTAGGCACTAGACACCTCAGGACTTTTTCAGCATGTTAAGATTAATATAATATTAACCGGGAGGATGTTTCTAGTGTTCATAGAACAAATCGCATTTACAAGTGCTGAATGATGCACATGGGTTTAACGCTTCATACAAAGTATGTAAAAAGAATTACCAAAGGAAAATACATGCCAGAGCAAGCAACTGAGCAGGAGCTAGTCAAAAAAATTAATTTCATAAATGTTATTAGGATAACGTGTCTTTCTGTTAAAGATTTATCAAGACTTAATAAGGCTCTCAAAGCAACACACTTTACCAATAAATGGTTATTTGAAACGTTGCTTTTCTTCAGTAATGTCTGCATTACGTCTTGTTGATCTAGCATTTTTAATAACAAAAAGAAAGAAGGTCTAGGTAGTAAGGACGAAATAAAGACGAAGATCAGAAAATAAAAAGGGGAAAACCAATTAAGATAAATACAGGAGGAAAGGAAGAGATGTTTTTTTAAATGTTTTATCTCGAGGGACGAATTATTTGAACACCGCCATTCATACTGTCATTGAATATAACACCATAAAGACAGTGCACACAAAAAATAAATGAAAGAATAGACAGGAGGAAGACCGTGGACAGCCCAAAACAATGTTAACAAGTGTACATACCACCCACCACACCCAGACACTCTCACTCTGGCTATTCTCTCCCACAGTGCCACCTTCAATGAGGATTCTGATTTCTTAAATGAAACTGGCCTTTCTGCATCAGTTTTGGCTTTCCCTTGGGACTACCTCACCCAGCACACGTCTTTGAAGAGGTGATGTGATGTTGGGTGACAACTTGTCTATTTGAGTTTGGAATGTAGTGGGGTGTAAAACAAGATACCTTGTTCCTTCATCATAGGGAAGATTAGAGGTGGCATAGAGAAGTAGAGGAGGCTGAGACTTGGTCGTAAGCAGACGTGAAACTTGATTGGGAGTAACAGAGCTAGAGGGGCTTTACCGGGCTGAGAGTGAAGAATATATCAGCAAGTGTAAGTACCAGGCCATAGCAATTAAGTCGAAGAATCTCTCTTAGAGAATATATGAAGACTTAGATGTGTAATAGCTGAAGTGTTCGAGAAATGGTAAAAATATTTATAATTTTTGTTTCTAATCCTCCTCCTGCGAGTGATCCCCAGCGCCTTGGTTCATCCTTTTATTATACCAAGATTACTATCATATATGAAAAAGTGAAAGAATCGTTGGGTCACTTACGTGTGGATAATTGTCAACCAGAGTAGAGATTAACCCATGGTCTGAGTGATGGTAATTACTCCTAGTAATTAGTTACCGGTGGATTTAAGACAATACCTGAGACCCGGTCTGACACCTTGATGAAGTTCTCATGATCCAAGGAACTGGAATTACTCTCCTCTTCGTTATATTAAACCATATTATCTTTTATTCTCTAGATGCTATATGACTCCTACAGGTTTAGCCATTACCTATGAATATAATCCAAATTGGCCCTCAGTCTCTACCTTTCACTCCTTAATTACATTTTGATCACTTGAGCATTTAGAGCTAATGGCCAGTCTGCACTCGGAAAGTTGAGTCTAGCGGCTCAACTACTCGTAGAAACCAAGCTAACTTTAGCATGTAATTACTTGATAACAATGGAGGAGCAACTGCTGACGGTGGTGATACTAGCAGTGTTGGTGGTGGTGATGCTGGTGGTGGTGGTGATGCTGGGGTGGTGGTGATGCTGCGGGTGGTGGTGGTGGTGATGATGCTGGGTTAGTGGTGATACTAGCAGTGTTGGTGGTGGTGATGATGCTGGGTTAGTGGTGATACTAGCAGTGTTGGTGGTAGTGATGCTGTGGGTGGTAGTGGTGGTGGTGGTGGTGATGCTGGGGTGGTGGTGATGCTGCGGGTGGTGGTGGTGGTGGTGGTGGTGATGCTGGGTTAGTGGTGATACTAGCAGTGTTGGTGGTAGTGATGCTGTGGGTGGTAGTGACGGTGGTAATAGTAATAATGTCTCTGGTGAACTTTATCAAAGCTTTCTGAAAATTTAGGTATATCACATATACCGCCTTACTTTTACAGTACAAATTAAAAATAATATACAAAAACTAGAACATTTATTGAATATGACCGAAGCCTTCCGCTGGCTTACCAGTCCACCCCCATAAAAAATTAAGGTTATAAGTTAAGGTAATTGATAGATAATTAATAAAGAAGCGCTTTAGTTTAACGTTAAAATTTGAAGAGGAAGACACGAGGGACAGAACAAGCTTTTAATGGGACAAGTTTCTCTCTGTGTATCACTTGCTGTTGCTTCTTCTGCTACTTCTGTCACTGTACTGATAATTTTCGGCAACACACCATTTCTTCCATGCACAGACATGTTTGGAAAATGTGCAAGTTTGCACTGTTGTAAATCTGTTCTAGTTTCAAGCTACTTATTAGACAGGATGATGAAAAGCATGACTGTTTTATGTAGACTTCCTTATTAAACTTCGATAAAACTTAGGTTACATAAGATTTGTTAGGAAACAGGACTGTGGAAATTTTTTTACATAATTTCCTAAATGTAGAACATAAAATGAATATAATAATTGCGTATTAAAATGTGATGCTATTTGGACCCTTCGAGAAATTTCGAGTGAGGGGGGAGGCAGAACAGCAGGTGGAGTGACGCCGCATAGGGAGGAAGCCATTTTTTTAATTTATGGGCACTGGTTGTCGTAGGAGGTTCTGTTAATAATTCTGCGTCTTCTGAGCCAAATTGAGGGGTTCGGCCTGAATTTGTAATGGGAACCCCTGTTAATGGCCCCTGCTAAGGAGTCGGGATGGAAAATTTGCGGGACCTCAAGAATTACGTGTGTATGGAGGAAGATGGGGGTTACGAACATCGCTCACAGGAAAGTGCGCCTTTAGTCCTTGCATTTAGATCTCTAGATGGCCAGTGTAGGGTCTAGGTGTTAGGCAGGTGTTGCGGTGTGATCCATCCACAGTAATTAAGTGGTAAGTGATAATACGAATTTCTTTTGTGTACCCAGCGAGCCTAATCATATACAGTCCACATTATTTTAGAATTTACCATTAATGGTATTAATGTTTAATATTGTAATTATTAATTTCATGTCAGGTCTAGCTTATTGTGTGAGTGGTGATGAAGTGGGCATCGAGGGAGTGGCAATCCTGCTACCTACTGTGACTTAAGTCCCACTTAACTCACCCAAATTACTTGCCTGTAATAATTCAGGTAATACCCTGTAAACCTCATGCAGGTAATTTCCTCGCATAATAATTCACAATAAGGACAAGTGTTTCCGGATGCGAATTGTAGTCATATGATGACCCACAGCTGGAGCTTTTGGTCATCTGACTGGTCCACCCCTTTAAGAATTAATGATAAATTTATCAAATTCAGCTGTTTTATCTTTCTTTAATGTAAGTCTTCAACACAGATACCAATGAATCGTGGAATATTTTTCATCGCTGACAAGGGTGTTAGTGCACAAATATTATTTAGCACAAGCTAGTCAGGTCCAACTACCTCCCACCCACACCCACTCATGTATTTATCTAACCCATTTTTTAAACTACAGAACGTTTTAGCTTCTATGACGGTACTCGGGAGTTTGTTCTACACATTGACAACTCTATTACCAAACCAGTGCTTTCCTATATCCTTCCTGAATCTGAATTTTTCCAACTTGAAACCATTGCTGCGAGTCCTGTCTTGACTAGATATTTTTAGCACGGTATTTACATCCCCTTTATTTATTCCTGTTTTCCAGTTATACACCTCAGTAATATCCCCCCTAATTCTACGCCTTTCTAGAGTCACATTCAGGGTCAGTCATTATAGGGCAGATTTCTGATACACGGGATCAACTTTGTCATCATCCTTTGTATTTTTTCCATTGCATTTATATCCATTCTGTAATACAGTGACCAGAACTGTGTAGTATAATCTAAATGAGTAATTTTATACTAAAATTAAATTCCAAGTGTTTCAGATAGTTTACTGAATATATTTTTAATGTCATTGGCGTACGCAGTTTGTGATGATTACATTCATTTACAACACATTAATGATGGATGATAAATGAGATCGTTTGTGTGCTTAAATGAACTAAATTGTCGCTCGGAATTAAATATTATTCCCGGTAATGATGTTATATCATATATTTTTTTCACAAAAATGTTTACATTTCCTGACAGATAACTGCTTTTGATATCACTATTCCCAAATATCCTCCCAAGAAGTTAATCTCGTCATGGGTAGAGGAAAAGGGGGGAGGTTAGGATGCCTTAAAATCCATGGAATTGGAACTACCCTCCCCAGATCGCACTTAATTACTTCCCAGTCACCAGGGGTTCTGACCTCTACGGGTCTATCGGTTCCCATGAATATATTAGGAATAAAAGTTTCATCCAATATTTTTCTTTATTCCCAAACACTTAACAGTTGATTTCTTAAGTGTATTCACACTGAGATATACCTCCTCCAAATATACATGCACTGTTGCTCTCAGTGTGTAGACATAAGAGATGCGCACAGAATATATAATGTTCATTATATATATATATATATATATATATATATATATATATATATATATATATATATATATATATATATATATATATTTATATATTTATATATTTATATATTGTGTGTGTGTATAAACAATTATACATTAGCAATTGAGGTTCCACATGGGAAACGAATCTTCAGTATAAATAGCAGGACCAAGACTACGACAGACACCATCTTCATTGGATATCCAATTTCTATATTAACATTTCGGATGTTTCTTTATCCATCATCAGAGTCTAATATATATTACAATAAAAGTAGGGCACGATTTAAAAAAAAATAAAAATGGCGTCTACTACGTCACGAGTTGAGTAAGGCAACTAAGATAATATGATTTATAACAGACTTAAATTAAAAATGTCTTTGTATACAAACATATTTTAAAGATTATGCTAGAAATTTCAGAACCAAATTAAATAATTTAGGTAGAAAAACTCAAACAGAAAACGTTATATAACCAGCATAAAAGTGGTTAAATTGCAGTTAATATTTAAATTACAATACTAAATAGTAATAGAAGTATACTCACATAACTTAAACCTGATGGTAATATATATTATAAATTAAATTACTCATGATTTTGGAATATAAATAAGTGTTTTAATTAATAAAGTAATCAAAGAGTAATGTGTAATTATTATTATTATTAAAGATTAGCCGGTATTCTCCCGGCCCGGGCCTTTTCCAGGTGGTGGCCCGGCCTTGGCTCCCTCTTTAGGGAGTGTCTGAGACCTAAGTCTCCCATGGGAGGAGGCACAAGTACCTCCTCATCTTTGGGACCAACTGTCCCCAGGCCTACCCACAAGCTAGGCCTCTCTGGTCTGCCATCCCCGCCCCAAGGGGGCAAATGGGAATGACAGTCTTATGAGCTAAAGGCTCGGGCTCAGGCACCTACCCTACCCTAGAAGGGTGAGGCATGGTGTCGATGTGTAATGTGTAAATTTCTTAATAAATGTTATACAGATAAACAAGTTTTTAGGAAAAAAAATATTCTAAAGATTATAGTACGTATTAATATTACTATAGCTGTAGCGCTGTATAGCCCTTGTGGCTTAGCGCTTCTTTTTGATTATTATAATAATTACTATAGCTAAAAACTGTTATACATGTCAGTTTCCAATACATTTCTTCAACAGTAGACTACGGCACATTGTTAACAGTGAAGCGTTTAATTTATTTTTCTTAGTTATTTAGCTTTGATTTCACTGTTAATAGTCTGCCATAGTTTACCACTGCAGAAATGTGTAGGGAAAACCTTTATATAAACAGAACTAGAAATCAGAGCTTAATATCTAAGAAAAATAAATTTAACTCTTCATCGTCAATAATTTGCCGTAGTTTACCATTGAAGAAATGCATACGAACCTTATATATTTAATATTTTTTATCTATTGTCATGTTATTAAAATCTTTAGAAGACTTGTTATAAAATTTTTGTTTATTTAATATTAAAAGCTGAGTTTGTTTTATATTGTTAATGAATTTACATAACATTACTCTGTGAATACTTTATTCAATGAAAAATTAAATTAGGTTCCGAAATGGATTATTTAAAATTGTCATCGACACCATGCCCAGCCATTCTAGGGTAGGGTAGGTGCCTGAGCCCGAGCCTTTAGCTCATAAGACTGTCATTCCCA
>NC_091315.1:26274354-26339354 GCF_038502225.1 Cherax quadricarinatus
ACTGTCATTCCCATTTGCCCCCTTGGGGCGGGGATGGCAGACCAGAGAGGCCTAGCTTGTGGCAAGGCCTGGGGACAGTTGGTCCCGAAGATGAGGAGGTACTTGTGCCTCCTCCCATGGGAGACTTAGGTCTCAGACACTCCCTAGAGAGGGAGCCAAGGCCGGGCCACCACTTGGAAAAGGCCCGGGCCGGGAGAATACCGGCTAATCTTTAATAATAATAATAATATTTGAAATTATTTATGTGAATATATTTTCTTCTCTTGTTATTCTGTACTGTGTATTAGATTTAAATTTTTAATTGCAATTTAACCTATATTGTTACGTTTTGTGTTGCTTGTATAGTGTTTGAGTTTTTTCTACCTAAACTGTTCAATTTGATTTTGAAATTTCTAGTACAATCTATTGTTTGTATGCAAAGACATTTTAATCTTAGTTGCTTTACTCAACTCAAGATAGACATTATTTTGAATATCTTTATCGTGCCTTACCTTTTCTAATATACTCTAGATTCTGATGATGTATTATTGTGCCCCCTGAATAGGGCCCAATGTTTATAGTGTATATACTTAACTTTTCATATAATGTTATATTGCTGATATTTTCATTAATAGCTAAAATTAAAATATCTTGCTTTATACTATTTGACTTGGCTATGTCATTAGGTAGGATGTAACATCTACACTTCACTGTTTGAGAGATGTGATTGGCTGCCTGGAGTGACAAACTGCTTAGCTAACTATCACCTCGCTTATTTACCTACCGGCGTCTCTGGAGTACCAAGGGAGAGTCACGTGATCGCACCTGAGTTTGGAGACTGTCCTCCCTTCATCCCTCTCTCCACAGCTGGTCATCGCTCGACCAACATCTCTCTCCATCTCTCCAGGGATCTCTCTTGTCTGGCAGTTTGTTCGTTATTGAGACTGTTTTGGTAGAGTATGATTTCGCTGGTGAGTCAAAACATACTTCTTGTAACTCTGTGAACAGAGCTTAATTCAGACATAGTGATTTTTGACGTTTTGCTGAGGTTGTGTCATAATGGCACTCCAGGTCCCAGGCTAAAGCTTCTGACCTATTTTGTTGGCATCTACCCACCGTCGTAGTCGGGGCTTTGGTTATACTGAACTTAGATTCAGTATTAAGGGAGCTTTATGGCTTTCTGGAGGATCTGCTGATTGTCCCCAGTTAGGGTCGTTATTTTGTCTCCTTGTTCCTGACGCTGTGCTGCTGCTTGTTACATTATTTCTGTTGGCGAATGATTAGTCATATTGTTCAAGCAAGCTGTTTTGATTGCCTTGTTGGTCTAGAAGATAGATTATTTGACGACGTTTAGTCAATCACTGTTTAAGTCCAAGTCGGGTCGAGGCTTACTGAGACATAACGAGCATTTAGAACTCGCATTCACACACGCTGGTATATGCTAGTTTTATTTTTATAATTGATGATAACGTACCAGACGGTACTAAAGTCATACTGATATGAAAAGTGCCCTCAGCACTATATTACCATATGTAAAAGTTCTTTTTGCACTACAAGAGATGTGTAGGAGCTTATTTCTTAAATTATATCAGATTCATTTACTTTGATTTTGTCCTCTTAGACAACTTTGTTAATAAACATCTCAATTTTTATTTCGTTGGATTATCATCACCAAGTTGTAATTCCAAAACTCCAATATACTAAATACAAGTGATAACTAGACCTGATCTTAATCCGACAACTTGTTACAAAAATCAGGAAAAGGCTGACTGCTAGAGGGGGAGAGCTTCTAGTATTCTCTGGAGATGTCTATACTTTATAGACATCGCCTTTTTGTAATATGTATGAAGAAACATCCTAAACGTCAATAAATTTTAAATCTATTAAAGATGGTGTTTGTCACAGCCTTTGTTTTGTTTTGATATATATACCATAGAAGGACAAGGGGCACAATACTTGAGTTAGGGATTGCTACAAGGACTGAGGCAGGCGAGACACTCGTGTTAAGGGATTTGATAGCTTGGAGTGATCGAGGGGCGATTCCCATTGGTTAGTCTCTGAATGTATATATAAACGTACTCAATGAATTTTGCCTGCGAGGGTCGATTCTTAGCTCCTGGTTCTGCCTCTTAAGCTACAGTCGCCGGTATTATTGGTCTTTTCTCGTGAACCCATCATACGTACTCGTGAAACTATGTATTGTTTGCCTCTACCACTTCCTTATTTAGTTAATTCCTCTTATTTACCACATTGAGACCGGAAAAATAAATTTTATTTCTGTGGCGCATCTGTGTCTTTAGCTTTCATTTATGACCCTTCGCTCCTATGCATTGTATTTTAAAAAAATCTGACCCCCCCCCATCTACTCTCGCCTATATATGATTGCAGGAGTAGTCTCAGCTCATGGCCTCCTCCTTGGTCACTACTAGGTCCACTCCTGGCTTCTAGACCCTAAATGTTCCTCTTAAAGCTATATACAGCTTCGCTCCAGGTCGTTTCGTTTCGTGACTAAGGCTGAAAAAATACTTCCTAACGTTCATATGAAACTATCAAATCCTCTGAGTATCTTGTATGTCACAATCATGTCTTCCCTAGTCCTAAAATCAAAATAAAGTTCATACCGTTTAGTCTCTTCAATCCCTTCAGCTCTGGGACTAGCCCTTGTGCAAACCTCTTGACTTTTCTAATTTCAGTACATGTTTGACGAGGTGAGGGCTTCATGCTGGGGCTGCATGCACAATGATCGGTCCGACGTATGTCATGAAGAGAATTTTGAAGATTATTGAGGTTTTTGAAAGCAGTTCTTAGATTAGTTATCCTTGCATATATTGCAGATGTTTTGTGATCCATGTGCGTCTCTGAGCCAATTAACACAATATTAGGTTGTCACGCGCCAGCCGAATGTAAACAAAGACTCGCCAAGACTGAGGCCGTAGTAATGTTGGTTAGGATATTTTACGTTGGGTTAGGTGGGTTTTGTTAGGTTAATCTTTTTACCATTTGCACAACAAAATATATCAACTAAAAACTAAAATATTGTACAAATCAAACTATAATTAATGGCCAATATCCACCGAGTAACTGTCGTATATATTTTTTCATTATTACAGGGTGGTCCAGAAAGTCGACTTAAGGCCTCTTGTCAAATTAACAAAAGCTCCACTGAACTAGTCATCATATAACCTACAACTCGAGATAGGAGAAATTTACTCATTTCTCCTGACGAGTAGAATATTCCTTTTCCTCAACTCAGTTAAGCACGTAAAATACCGGAAGCACTTGAAAGTCCTTCGAAAGTATTCTAGAAAGATGCATGATAATATACAACTGGAATATAGAACTAAATGGCTATAATTATAACTATACTTTTTAAAGGGGTTGACTGGTAAGCCAGCGGAAGGTCTCGGTCAGATGACCAAAAGCTCCAACGGCGGGTCAGTATCTAAGACCCGCATCAAGAAATACTTGTCCTGTTTCCTGACGAATCTTACTTGACCTATACCTGGAAGATTCTAGATTAATTGGTCCCAAATTTGCTCGCCAAAATTACTACGTAAGAAAGAGGCTTGGTAGTCGATGCAAGATATTTCTAGTGAAAAGTAGGGGAGTGACGAATACACTGAAAGGGACTTGAATAAGTGTAAAGGGACCACCACTCGTCAACATCCTCCCTTCATAGATGAGAGAGAGAGAACCAACTGACCCATCGCTGTCTTCAAGAGGAAACCGGATAAATTTCTCAAATTAATTTCTGATCAGCCGGGCTGTGGTACATACGTTGGACTGCTGGCGGTGGTACTTCCAACAGCCTTATCGATCAAGCCAGCAACCAGAAGACCTGGTCTGGGACCGGGCAGGGGGAGCAGTGACCTCCGGAAGCGACTACAGGTAACCTTGCCTTTCATTTCTCTAGGAAGGTTAATAAGTCATTCGGTAGACTGTCTTATTTTCATTTAGGTCTTCCACGATGCGACTGGCAACCGACAAACACAGGTATTTATTACTGGTAGGTGAACGTGGGCAGCAGGTGTTAAGGGGCCAGTACTTGCCCAAATGTCCCAGCCCGCCTTGGAGTCGAACTAGAGTCCATTCCGTTATGCGCCCAGCCTGAGTTAAATCACGTGATTTGCATTATTTTTATTTTAACTCAATTCAGGCGGACAGTTTCTTTCTGATCGTACAGCTATTTAAACTTACGGTTACTTCAATTAAGATTTCGTAAATAACGTTGAATACAGAGATCTTTATTTTCCTGACGTGTGTCTGCCATGTGGTGGTCGCGCAGACGTGCTGCTCTCAGTAATGTTTTATGTATTTCTGCAGTAATGAACGGGTTAAATTTATTTGTTTATTGTCTGCAAATGAACAATATTCTCTTATTTAGAGTTCTGGGAAAACTTATTTTGTTTAAGGCATAACAATAATATATACAATAGCCATTATATATTCGTGAGTCTGGCATACCGGCTCTCCGCAGCATTGTTTTGGCGCGTAAATTTACCACATTACGTTAAGATGTGACTTTTCCTTTGTTTATAATAGCATAGATGCTGCAATATTTGTTTTAAAATTAATCGTACTGCTTGTATTAAATTAACAGTGAGGAATGTTTATGAAATCAACTGTACGATACGTTGTTTTACCCCGCCCGGCGCCAGCATCGACCTGCAGGGTAAACTGGGTGGAGCTCAGTGGCGCCTTCACCAGTGACTGGGAGATATGTTGCATATGTATCTCTCTCTATTTGTCTAGTCACGTAAATATATCGACATGTAAACAGTGTGTGTACTTCGTGGGTCAAGAGGAATCCTTGAAATACACTTAAAGGATCTGTACAGCTCAAGGTGAATATATGTTTCAAGTGTCAGGTTAAGTGAGCTTTTTTTTTTGTACTGGAAGCTCTGCTCGGCGTCCGTTGGAGGTAAAGGTCCGGGCTGGAACTGTCTACATTCAAAGGTTTTTTGAATCTCCGACGGTGTGGCGTTGTCTTACTGCTAGGTTCCGGTACCGGGGGTGAGGGTAGTGGCAGTAGTCTACTACACAGGTTGGCAAGGAGCCGCTGCTCATTCATATTCACTGGAGCAACGTGGGAAGTGTAGGTCCGCATGTTTACCACAGCATGGCGGCCTCATTCACCTTGTTCTCCGTAAACATGAGAACATAATGTTGTAGTCGGTTCCATTTACCCGTAAACTGCACCTACCGAAAATTAGCATGTACTATTTACCTGGTACGTTAACTGGTTAGACAGGCATCCATATTATCCTCGTAAAGTCAATTTGCGCCGGCAAGTGGTGCAGACTGTGGTTACGTGTCTGGGATACGCCTGTACACCCTGCAGACTTACCTGTAACCCCCTCCTCTCTTGATTCTCTTCCTCCCCCTCTTCATTGTCTCCTTTCTCTCTTAAGTCTCTTCTCTCCTGATTCCCTCCCTCCATTTAGAGCTTTGTGAGCATTATAATGAACACTAATATTGTCATTTACATCTAAACATTACCAGAGCACCCCTTCCCTTCAAGTGGGGCACCTTAGTATTGAAGGGCTCTTTATCCAAGAAATTGGAGTTACCCTCCCCTTGGATCAAACCTGATTGCCTACCATTGTGCAGGATTTAGCGCTTCCCCATGAATGCAGCAATATTGTGAATATAATCCTTGTTTGTTCTCTGTTCTGTTAAAATCCCTCTTACTTCCCAGCTTTATTCTCTTCCTCTCCATACGTGACCCCCATCCTCTTTATTCTCCCCCCTCCCTCGCACTCTCACCTTTACCTATCGTACACTGACTCATCGCGTCTGTTGGCTGTTACTTTCAAATAAATCGTTACTACACAACCGCCTTCCTTGCAGAAAAACCTGGAGACTAATTTCTTCCTTAACCTACCAGGTAGGGGAGGGAGGAGAAAAGCTGTCAGGACTGCAGTAGGTCATTGGTACATTCTTAAGGTTTCTGAATTGCGTTTATTTATTGTTTTGCTTTGTTCAGTACCGTTGTACATCCCTTAAAAAGGGTGCCTTGATTCTGGTGTCGTTTTTTTCAACCAAAGAATTGGAACTGTCTCCCCCCTCCCCTTTTCTTTGATCGAATCTGATTTACCTTCCATTTCTCTGGCTGAATGTAATAATACAGATTCAATATACATGTAACTTAATTTATCTTTCTGTATGACCCTTGTCGATTTAGCGCTTTCTTTGATTATAATTTATCTTTAAGACTTGCATATGTGACTAAGATACAAAGAAAATGGACCCCTATGGAAATAAAGGTTAATGTTGACCCAGTCCTGGCCCGAGTCAATAATTTATTTCTTAAAATGTCCAAATATTAGGTGGGTTTATTTTGTGGAAATAGTAAGAAAGATAAGGAAACTTGATGTAACCTGATCAAAAATAATCAAACGTAACTTAACCTTACTCCGTCAGCGGTAGATAAAGGAATGACGCTTCTTTGTTTACTACATTCATTGCGTCATTATTTACGCTTCTGTAATTATCCTGGCACCTTACATGACTCGATACTAACCGTTGATTGGTTCTGACATGTTAAATTTAAAAACTACCGTCTTTCTTTTTTCTTAATATTCTTTTCTCATTTATATTTGATTTTAAATTATTTGCAGTACCACAAGATTTTTTTTATATTAAATTTGATAAAATTGGTTTTATAAGTGGCAAAATAAATGCCATATTCTGAAAATATCTAATGATTGTTGTCAGGGCATTCATATTCTTGAATTTTAAATAATATAATGAGAGAGTTGTGACCAAGACTTAAACTCCACGTTGACTGAAATAAATTACTGTTTGACTTTGTTAGGTTATAATAATTAGCTTAAACCTGAATAAAGCTTTTCCAGAATTTAGAATTTACCTTGCAGGTATCGGCAGGATTTTGAGAGTTCATCCCCTCAAGGAAGGTTCCTTGATGTTGGTGAGGGGCTCTTGATTTAGGGAATTGGATCTGTGCTCCAGTTCCCCGAATTAAGCCTGAATGCCTTCCACATCCCCCCCCAGGCGCTGTATAATCCTCCGGGTTTAGCGCTTCCCCCTTGATTATAATAATAATTTGAGAGTTCATTACGAGTCGAGCTCTAAACCTTCATTGAAGTGGATCAGTGACACGTTTCTTTCCTTACCCAGTGGTACTAGTTTTTGTAGATAGCTTGGGTGGCAAGTGTGTGTGGGGTGCTCCCTGTGAACCACATTTTGCTCAAGCCGACCATTGCAACTTGTGGAATAGTATTACTGTATTCTCGTGGTTAAGACTCATTTATTGTCTATATGTATGTAGTGTATTAAGACGGTGAGTAATGGACATGCCAAGTTAGCATTAAATACTAGAATGAACTCTAAATAAGCTGCATTGACCTTGGTGTCTTGTTCTATAAAAATCACGAGCTGTATAGCCCTTGTGGCTTAGCGCTTCTTTTTTATAATAATCATAATAATAATAATATAAAAATCACAAAAACTTAAGCTTTTGGTAGGAGTGTATTTAGAGACTAAACTAATCCGCATTTAATGTGGTTTTGATATATAATTCGATGTTTAAACATGAACCTTAACTAGTGTGGGGAATATCTGTTACAAACCACAACCTAGCTGTTCAGACACTGACCTCGGGAACCTGTCCAGTTTCCTCTTGAAGACAGCATGGGGTCTGTTGTCAACTTTGTTTTGGGCTATCCTAGGTAATTCACACATGTTACTAGGTATGATAATTGTACTTGTGTAGACCTAAATAAACGTACCTCTGAGTATGGTGGAAGGCTGCTGAATAATCTTAGGCCCCCAGACACTTATTGTATCAGGTTTACTCAAGACTCGTGTTTTTTCATTGGGGCATTTGGCACCGTCTGCTGAGCCTCGTGCTTTCGTAGGGAGTGATTTCCATGTGCATCTGGTCTCCAGCATTTCATTCTCCTCTTGCATGTTTTGGCCTCATGATCAGCACTATATTCATGCTCCTCGCAGAAACGAGCGAAAGTATATGCAAAAAAAAAAAAAAAACCGCGGACAACAAATAGGCAGTTCTCCCCGAATGTAGCTATCAACCTGACGCCTTAAACCACTCGGGTAGTTTTGTTGGACTGCAAGGCATGTTTCTCCTAACGCCGGGCACATCCTTGAGCCTCAGGCGTGGTCTCCAACTATTTCATTCTCCTGTATATTCTGACCTTACAAGCAATACTTTAATCAGTGTCACTCGCAGAAACAAAAGTAGTATGTGCAAATTGGGTTCAATTTGGGTTCAAATCCTGCTGGCTGCAACATTTCTTTGCATATACTTTTGCTTGTTCCTGCAAAGGGCGTTGAGTATAGTTTCATTCGTTAGGCAAGAATATAAAGTAAGGGTATGAAATAGCTGGAGATCATGCCTGGGGCTTGCTTGTGAACTGAACGTTATGAGGCAGCTGTAGCTGAGTGGTTTAAGGCATCAGGTCGGCAGATAGCTATACTGGTGGCTGTGATATTTCTTTACACATTCTTCCCCTCAAGGAAGGTTCCTTGATGTTGGTGAGGGGCTCTTGATTTAGGGAATTGGATCTGTGCTCCAGTTCCCCGTATTAAGCCTGAATGCCTTCCACATCCCCCCCCCCCAGGCGCTGTATAATCCTCCGGGTTTAGCGCTTCCCCCTTGATTATAATAATAATAATAATTTACACATTCTTTCTCTCTTTCTCTCTCTCTCTTTTTCTTTTTTCTTTCTTTTTCTCTCATTCATTCATATCAACACTATTATCATCCGTGGCCTTAGACTATTCATCTTTAAACATGCACTCCTTGCCCAGGCCTCCCAGTGGATCAGGGCCTGATCAACCAGGCTGTTACTACTGGCTACACGCAGTCCAACGTACGAACCATAGCCCGGCTGATTGGGCACTGCCTTAGGTATCTCCATTTTTCTCTTGAAGGCAGTCAGGGGTTTATTGGTAATTTCCCTCAAGTATGATGTAGTCTGTTGAACAGTCTTGGGCCCTGAACACTTGCTGTGTTTTCTTTTAGTGTACTCGTGGCGCCCTTGGAGTATATTGCACCGTCTCCCTAGTCATGCTTTCGTAGGGAGCGATTTGTGTGTGCAGATTTGGGACCAGTCTAGGATTTTCCAGGTGTAGATTATGATGCATCTTACCCGCCTACATTCCAGGGAGTACAGGTCAAGGAGTTTCAAACATTCCCAGTAACTAGAGTGCTTGACTGAACTTATACATACAGTGAAAGTTCTACATAAGAACATTCTGTACATTCTCTAGATCTCCGATTTCACCTGCCTTGAATGGAGCTGTTAGTGTACAGCAGTATTCCAGCTTAGAGAGAATAAGTGACTTAACACAGAATCATTGGCATGGCATCCCTTGTTTTGAAAGTTCTCATAATCCATCCTTTAATTTTCCTCGAAGATGTGATAGTAACACTTGTGATCCTGTTGGTGAAATCATCTGACGTTAACATTCCTAAGTCCTTGATATTATTTTTCGTTCTATTGTGTGGTTAGAGATTGTGGTATTTTCCATTCTGTATATTATTTCTTAGTTTTCTATAACGGAGTAACTGATATTTGCCCTTATTTAACATATCTGTGGCCCATTCGAAAACTTCGTTTATATTCGCCTGGAGATTGTGTTTTCAGTGGATAACACTCGTGCAGATTCTAGTATCGCCTCCCCTCAAGGAAGGCTCCTTGACGCTGGTGAGGGGCTCTTGATCTAGGGAATTGGATCTGTGCTCCAGTTCCCTGAATTAAGCCTGAATGCCTTCCATCCCCCCATAGGCGCTGTATAATCCTACGGGTTTAGTGCTTCCCCCTTGATTATAATAATAATCTAGTATCGCCTGCAAAAGTAAACAAGGAATTGAAGCTACTCTTCCTCGAATCAAACCTAATTGAGCTGCATTACTTCTGTTGCTTGCTGTCTCCTTGTGAATAAGAGCGAATCTTGAAGGGCTTTATAGCAAACGATTAGGTAATTGTGAAATTTGAGATTGAACTCTGCTCACCTTACCTGGTTGAGTGGAAAGAGGAATCCTAAAGTTTCAAGGTGGGAGGACAGCTAATTGTTAACAGGGAGGGTGCGGGATGGAAGATTTGAGGTAAGGTGGTTAGATGAGAAAAGCCTGGAACTTGTAGAAATGTTCGTGCTAATGCATGTGTTCGTGTGTGTTCTGGCCTAAGGGGTCAGTGCATTAGCGGTTTGCTGTCACGGTGCCGGGGTCTTTTCCCACTCCCCACTTCCCTCCATTGATCTCTCTAACCCTCGTAGATTAGTAGCGATGGGCTAAGCTTGTAATAAAATTTACTTTTTTTTTATTGTGACTGTTCTTTTCACAGGTCTTCACAAAGTCATACAGCATTCTCCATTTCTCTCTTAATTTTTTTTTTTTATCTTTAGCTATCTTTTGCGTTTTCTCTCTTTTCTACTATTTTTCTTCTCTTTTCTCTCCTCGTCGTTCTTTCCCTTCTCTCTCACTCTCACTCTCTCTCTCTCTCTCTCTCTCTCTCTCTCTCTCTCTCTCTCTCTCTCTCTTCTATTTTCTATTTTTCTTTTTTTTGTCTCCCTCTATTTTTTATTTACACTAGTTTTTACAGGGTTACGTTAAGAGTTCCTACCTTCATTTACAAGTTAAGTGCTGTTACCTACCTCGGCTCGTTTGAAAAACTTTATGAAACATACAGATAGGGAACAGGATGAAGTTGGAACCATCTGTGTGTCAGCGATTTCATTTGGTCAGCGGAATTCGATGTCGTTATGCTGTACGAACATGTTTCGGACTTTAGTCATTCTAAGAATAAATTATTTCGGATGAAGTGATGTTCTGGGGATGGTTCTGATAGATTGTAGTTGCTTGATGCCCATCATGTTGTATAGCTGCCTTTTAACTGTCCATGAAGTGGAGCCAAGCGCTGTACCTGGGTTCCAACATTCCCATTCATTCTTACCACTGTTCCAAGATTACCATCATGGTGCCTTGAAACTATCATTTCTGTTTTCTCAAAAGCAAATGTAGCATGTCAGCGTTTTCCCAGGCTAATATAACTAAGTTGGTGATTGATGTGCCTGAGAGCAGCTGGGATTTTCTCTTGGATAAGTAAAAGAGTACAGTCATCTTCATAGGCATGGAATTCCGGGTGGAGTTGAAGGTCATGGAATTGCATATTTCATAACAGTGGCCTAAGCATACTTCCTTGTGTAACAGTGGCACCGATTGAATATTTTGTTGACACTGTCTCACCGAGAACAACTTTTAGAGATCTACCTTGAAAGTAATCACTAAGAAGGCATAGCGAGACCCCGAGAATTCTGGTGGTTGCAGTTTTATCAAGAATCCCTGGCGCCATACTCGGTCGAAATCGCCAGCGATGTCCTTTGCTACTACACAGCTGGTCTTGAAGAATAAAAAGGCAAAGTACAGTGACTGGAGCAATACACAAAAAACTCCCACATAGGCTGAAACATCATAAACTAAAATCTATGTCCGAGTGACCTTTTCTGAAGCCGTGAAGCGTCGATAAACACTGCAATTTACCATGAAATTGTCACAAGAATCTTGCTAGTGATTGACAGGAGTGACACTGGTCTGTATTTGCTGATTTCCGCTCTTCTCTTTTTGTGAACGAGGGCTCTCTCTCTCTCTCTCTCTCTCTCTCTCTCTCTCTCTCTCTCTCTCTCTCTCTCTCTCTCTCTCTCTCTCTCTCTCTCTCTCTCTCTCTCTCTCTCTCTCTCTCTCTCTCTCATTCATTTTACGTAATTCTGTTTGTGACGACAAATCCACTCTATATGGCTGTTGAGGCAAAGCCTTAACAGCCATGTTGAGTAGATTTTATTAATGAATCCACTCCATAGGGAGTGGATTCATTAAGAAAATAGCAGATATAAAAATATAGCCGTAAGCAGTAGGTCTTCAAGAGTAAAAATACCTCTGCCAAATACAAACTCAACTAGACTGTGATGGATAGACGAGCGGACCGCCAGCTGCAGCAGCCTGGTTGAACAGGCAAACCTGAATAAGTAAACGTCAGAGTACAGTCATCTACATGTACATGTGATTCTGGAATGAGTAAATGGTCATTGAAGTAGACATTCCATAACAGTGGCCCAAGTACACTTTCCTGTGGAACACTGGCACCGATTGAGTGTCTTGTTAACTCTCCCTTACTCCCTCCCTCCAACTCCCTTACTCGCTCCCTCCCTCTCCCTTACTCGCTCCCTCCCTCTCCCCCTTTTCTCTTTTTGATTATAATAATCTCCCCCTTTTCTACTCTTCTTTCCACCCTCTCCTCTCCACATTTCCTCTCCTTTTTTTCCTCCCTGTCTTCGCTCGCTTCTTGGCTCTCCTCTCTTCTTTCTTGCTCTCGAGCTAAAAATATAACTCGAGTAATTTCATTAAATGGTGTTGGGACTCGGTGTGTGGAAGTGAGTCAGATCATACATGCTGGGTCAAGGATCATGTTATCTGGTAGCGCCCACTGAGAAAGTGACTGAGTTTACACACTATAAATAACATGTGACCTCCAATCTCCAGCCCGGTGCCCTCTGGAGGGTGAGCTTCCTGTTCCCCTTGATGACGGTGAGGGGGCTCTTGATCCTAGGAATCGGTCTTTACCTTCCCTTGCATCGAACCTGAGTTCTACTATTTTCCCCAAGCACTATGACCCCTGCGGATTTTGCACTTCTTCGTTAATGTAATAATCTTTCAGTGTGGTAATTTCCGTGGTCGCCGCTGGAACACTGCTGGCAATAGCTGCCAGAATTCTCTTTGTAAATGGACTTCGCAGATGTGGAACGAGCGAAATAATTCGATTATCTGTTGCAGGTTATCGGGAATTGGTTGGTACATAGCAAACAGCCAAAAATGTACTACTATCCTGTCATACTAATGAAAACCGGGAACTTAACAGCGTTTCACTTGGCAGAGACTGCCTATCTTTTCTCTCTCGTGAACAGGTAAATCTTAGATTTTCATTTACATTCAGCATACGTTTGTTTTGTTTCCTGTTTTTTTTTTTTTTTTTTACTACCTGGAGGGTATTCCGGGGATCAACTCTCCCGCGGCCTGGTTCATGACCAGGCCTCCCGGTGGATCAGGGCCTGATCAACGAGGCTGTTTATGACTTGTGTAAAGTAAATAAGATAATGTGGTTTGGTAAATTAAAAACTGAAGTATTGACAGTTTTGTTTGTTATGAAGTTTACCTTCTTGTATTTTTTATATAGCCACGTAGTGCGGTTGCTGTTCCCTCCCCCACACTACAGAATTGATCAAGCGTTGGGGATGGTGTAGGAGCGATTTGGTAGTGGATGAGGAACATTGGGATCGTGGTGAATGGGAGAGTATTGGGGGACCGTGAAGAGAGGAGGTTGCTTTGAGCGGGGTGTAGGGGCGGGGATGGGTGGGGTAGGGGTTAAATCCCCAGGCCGAGTCATCTGGCGACGGCCCGGCGTCAAAGGAGGAATCAATACACTCTGCATCATGTTTCTATGGTGGCGATTGTCAGCACACTCCGGAGATCAATAATGGGAATATTTGCGTTTTGTTTTGCACTTATGTCTGTTGTGAGCATGAAGCCGAGCGTGGCGAGGCGTGTGTATAGTTGGAGGTGCGGAGATGGAACACCAAACACTGCAAAAGGTGGGAGAGGCTGTTGATACACTTAGCAGCTTCATTGTCTCCATCTAATCAAACACATCCATAAGCTCGAAATGCCCATAGATTTATAACAAAACTAGTCTCAGAAATGCGAGGCATGAATAAGAACTTGAAGGAGAACTAGGGTAGACAACATCATAACTTACCACTACAAGATATTAGCATAATTGTCATGGTAGAGATTGGTACTATTGAATACTGGAATAAGGGGCTTAGATAAAAACTAAAAACGAAGGTGAGCCACAAGGATATTAAGAAGTGCTACAGTCGTAGGTTGTTATGGAGTGGAAAAAGTTAGACGAAGTAGTGATGCAGTCGAGCTCTGTCCAGTTTCTACGAGTTCAGTCGATCCCCGCTTAACAAATTCTTAAGAACACATTTCTCACGTTTACTCGCTCAAGACTATTTAATTTTTCTGAAATAAAAGAGAGCGAGCAGTCCTCTTTTCACCTGGACACAGTTTCAGTGAGAAGTCGCAAAGGGCAAATTAAACTTTAGAACCTACAAGGATGTTGATATTAACCCTTAAACTGTCCAAGCAGATTTACGTTCATATGCGTAGTGCTCCAAAAGTAGATCAACGTTTTTTTTTTATATATTTTCAAATATAACAAAAAAAAGTAGATCAAAGTTTTTTTTACATGTTTTCAAATGTAAAAAAAAAAAAAGAATACTTTTTTTACATACTTTCAAATGTTGAAAAAACGTAGATCTACGTTTGGACAGTTTAAGGGTTAAGCATACGAGTGCAGAAACTTTCATTAATTTAAATGATGCTGGAACATATGACAGATGAGGCCCCTCGAGGGAGGTTCCTTGACGCTGGTGAGGGGCTCTTGATCTAAGGAATTGGATCTGCCTCAGTTCCCTGAATTGAGCCTGAATACCTTCCACCCCCCCACAGGACCTGTATAATTCCTACGGGTTTAGCTCTCCCCCATAATAATAATGACAAATGAGCCAACTAAAACAAGGTAGAGGAACTCTCCTAGGTTGTAGGCAGAACCGAATTAAAGAGTCGAACTAAATACATGAAGGCAAAGAAAGTACCACATGATGAAAACCACTCGAGGGAAGTTCCTTCAGGCCCATAAGGTCTTGATCCAAGGTACTGAACCTGTTCTCCCCTTGGATCGAACTTGATTACCTCCCATTCTGCAGGCGCTATATGATCGCGTTGTGGTTTAACGCTTCCCCAGTATGATAATTTATAGAAATTTTATCGAGTGACATACCAGAATCTACCCATCGAATGGCTTTTATACAGTGGGGAATAGGAAGGAAGATGAAATAGTCATGCTGACGTATCTAAAAGATAAAATAATTTTTGAGGTTAAAAAAAGACAAAGGGAGTTACATACTGTGAATGAAACCTTTTTTTGGGCAAGAATAAGTTCATTAATTTGAATAATGAAACTTACCATGGTTAAGTGCCACGTAATGGAAAAAATAGAAAAAAGGCCACCTGAAGAATGTATACAGATCGTGTAGTAGTGTCGAATGTGTCAGATGACTTGATCATCAGTAATTATACATGGTTGTATGGTATCCACATCAAAAGCCTGGAAAAGTAAAATATTACAAATGGCATGTATGAAGTAGTTAAGAAGAAAGCCTGCAAACAGGAAATGCCATTGTAGGTTTAAAAAATGAACAGGGAAGCCTGACCCAGGGATCGGCCGCGGGAATAGGAAAAACTATCAAATAAGTCATTGGTTTATAAATATGCGCGTGTGCATGCGTGTATGCTTGTTATGTCGAATTGACGAGTTTGGCTTTGAAAGCAATAGTCAATTTTGCTGAACAAGCAGAATGGTTCTTTTAGGCAATAAGTCTGCGAAAATCAAAATATGACAGTATATGTGATATATGTCGTGCCGAATAGGTAAAACTTGCGATCTTGGCTTAAATAGCAACGCTCTTGTTGCCGTAGAAGGCAAGGGAAAATTTGTGTATGCAGTAATTTCGCAAAAATCATTCTGAACCTAACGAAAAAAAAAAAGTTTTGTTTATTATTAAATTATTGTAAACGTTTCTAAAATATATTTAGCTGGATTAGGCAAAATTAAATTGCGCTTGTTATAATAAGGTTGGGTAAGTTTTCTAAATTCTTTTGGTACAAAATTAGTAATTTTCACATAAACATAAATGAAAAAAACTATCTTGAAACGTATAAGAGAAAATTTTATTCTTGCTAATTAACCAGTTTATATATATATATATATATATATATATATATATATATATATATATATATATATATATATATATATATATATATATATATATATATATATATATATATATATATATATTATATTGTAACCACAGGCGAGAGGTGTTAATCAATAACACTGCAACTAGCCAAGGACTCGAACCCATGTCATTTTGGCCCACCTCATGGTGAGCGAAAATCACATGGCGCTCTAACCCACAGGACCACCAAATTCTACAAGAATGAAGCACCCAGCAGAGCTAGGTGTTTTACCTTGCTCCAAGGACATACGGTGGTGTGGGTGCCTCTGAGTTAATTTCATTCTACTCCCCGTTTGGTGTGCTACACACACACACACGCAATAGGATGACTGTGATCTCTGACATGACAGAAAAGAGCGGCAAGTCGATCTCTTTCTGTCAGACTTAGTGGGCACAAAAGTAGTAGTAGGCTTGCCGACACCAACAGTGCTCTTTTCTGTCATGCCAGAGATCACAGTCATCCTATTGACTGGTCTTCTGTTAAAACTGTCTACCCTACTTCCAACTTTTGCAGTCGCCGTCTGGTTGAATCTTTCCTTATACACAACTTTCCTTGTATGGATCTTAGTCCTGGCTTTGTCTTTGTAGATGCCTTCCTTTCCCATTACACTGTAAAATGCTCCAAACTTCAGAACACCCGTGACTTAACCTGATTCCCTCTTCTCTCTCTTCCCCTTTCCTCTTTCTCCTTTGGGTTTTCTTCTGCCTTGGGTATTTGTCCTGTATTATTTACCCCCCCCCCCCCTCTGTGTTCTTGCTCCTACCCTCTCTGGGCTTCTAGCTCCCTTGCAGTGCTCCTCTTTCTTAGTATCTGACTGACTCCACTATTACTACTACTACCTCCACTATTACCTCTTGTCCCGTCCCTGTCTGCTGGCCTATATATACTCCCTCCCTCCTCTCCTTTTCGTTAGTGTGACTTTGTAAATGGTCCAAGTCTGACCGAAACGTCGTAGTAAGCTCCTCTCTTCTATGTGCGGGTTATTTGTGTATAGCTTCTCATAAATTGTTAGGTGTCTGTTGACCGTGTCTCCTGCCTCGCAGGAACCCTTTTTTTTTTTTTTTAGTTGTAAGTATAGATGCGAGACAGTTTTAAAGAGTACTTACTCCCCTTTGAGCTTTCCTTTGTTGGCATTATTGGAGTGGGATGAAAGTGTAATACAGCTTTAACCTTTTATTGCTGCTGTATTATGTTGCCTTTCACAACACAAGATAGGTTGCGTTTATATGGGTTGACGAGTACATATGCGAGCTTCATGTCCTGGTGGGGTGTGATGGTAAGTAATTGTAAATTCGAATAACTGAATTTGTCTCAAGAGTCGAGTTACATATGATAGCCAACCCTAATACAAACTAGGTCTGCGTTTCATATTTTCGTGTAATGGTTCATGTACATTGTTGGTAGGAAGAGAAGACCAAGAAATGAGCGAAATTGCAGAATTCAATATTTTATATATGAGTGCTGGAGGGTCTAGGGATGAATGGATTGGGAAAAATTTTGAAAAGTATTGTTTTTATGCATAGTTAAATTTGTAAAACGACTACTGTAATATATTACGTAAATACTACTTTAGTTGCAGTTTATGTAGCTAGACATTTTATGATAGATTGATAGTTACTCGTATATATTGTTAAAAGACAAGAGGAACTGCATAGCCACGTTTATGCTGTATGGGTGTTGTGTACCTGCGTGTCTTTATTATATATGTGTGTGTCATGTTAGATACGTAGAAAGTTTGAGGAGAGCAGCACCTCCCATTCTGGGAGGTACTGCTCTCCTCAAACAAAACCTTTTAAATTTTTTTTTTAATCTTGACAGGCTTGTTGCTGCTTTCTTTAAGTAAAAGATATTTGGTAATTCTAACTTTTCTGCGTCTTCCTGAATCTCCGTTGCTGCTTTCAGAGGGTTTTCTTGTCTTGTATCCCAACCTAAGGCCACTTCTTATTCCTGCAATATTTCTTTTTCAACTTAGGAGGTTTGGCCAGCGGGGGTGATGATTCCTTGCACCATTGGCAGTGATTTTGTGTGTACTCACCTATTTGTGGTTGCAGGGGTCGAGTCACAGCGCCTGGTCCTGCCTCTGATCGCTACTAGGTCCACTCTCCCTACTCCATGAGCTTCATCGTATTTCTTCTTAAAGCTAGGTGTGGATCATGCCTCCACTACATCAGTCCAGATTGTTCCACTTCTTGACACCTTTATGACTGAAGAAATACTTCCTAATATCCCTGTGACTCATCCGAGTCTTCAACTTCCATTTGTGACCCCTTGTTGCTGTGTCCCATCTCTGAAACATTCTGTCCCTATCCACCTTGTCAGTTCCTCTCTGTATTTTATGTGTTATCATGTGCCCCCTATCTCTCCTGTCCTCCACTGTCGTCAGGTCGATTCCCCTTTGCCTCTCCTCGTAGGACATACCCCTTGGCTCCAGGACTAGTCTTGTTGCAAACCTTTGCACTTTCTCTATTTTTTTTTTTGACCTGCTTGACCAGGTGTGAGTTCCATACTGGTGCTGCTTATTCCAGTATGGGCCTGACGTACACGGTTTACAGAGTCTTGAACGATTCCTTACTAAGGTGTCGAAACGGTTTTCTTAGGCTTGCCAGGCGCCCATATGTTGCAGCAGATATTTGGTTGGTGTGCGCCTCAGATGTGCTTGGTATTATACTCAACCCAAGATCCTTTTCCCTGAGTGAGGTTTGCAGTCATTGACCACCTAGCCTGTACTCTGTCTGCAGTCTTCTTTGACCTTTCCTAATCTTCATGACTTTGCACTTCGTGTTTGTGAGGGGGGTTTTCATGTTTTTTTTTTTTAGCAAGCTTGTTGGGCCTGAATGAACTTAAAGTTTTCTTAAACATGCTATGAATTAAGAATACATACACTCGTACTCTGAAAGTTGGATGCTGTGTTCTAAATGACAAGCAAAGTTAAAGGGGAGGGGGTGCGTGTGTATGTTGGGGGATGATGGTTGTGGGTACAGGATATGGAGGGTTAGTGGGATGATCCGTCTTTTAATGGTCTAAAATTATCCACAATGTGGTGTAATGAAGATCTACTTGTTTTGTGCTTCCTGCCTCATAAATGTGGCCTGCAATTTTCATCTCGTCTGCTCTCAAGAGTATCCTTAGGATGCTATTAATATTGTAAATCCCATGTATTTCTTCTATATGCAGATGCAAAAATAAACGATTAGTACATAGAGAACTAAAAAAAATGGAATTAAAACATCGTCCCTTGGTCAGACTTTAGGATGTATTATTTGTCAATACTTTGTTTACGCACTGTAGTCTCTCGTGTGATCAGAACTTTGAAGGGGGAAAAATCTAACAACTCCTTCCTTCGAGGGGGGTGCCTTGATGTTAGTAAAAGGCTCTTGATCTAGGGAATTGGCCACCCTTCCCTTCCCTTCCCTTTGGATCAGACCTGATTACTTACCAGTCCGTAGGAGCTTTATGACCACTACGGATTTAGGGATCCCCAAATAGAAAATAACTTAACGAGTCCCTTGTGTACTGGCCTTAAATATCTTGAAATTGGTCCTGTTTTTATCTCTGGCACGTTACTCTCAGATTGATATCTAGCTAACTTGATTTATGCCTGATTGATGTATTAGAGGCAAGTGTATGCTAGACGCACATTTCCATTGTCCAGGCTCTTACAAATTAATAGATAAATGTACACCACCTGACCCTTCTTTCGTCTTACTAGGTTTGTAGGAAACATCCTGATTTTGCATCTTTGATTTTATGGGCATATAAAATGTTTTTTGGCCGATAGCTAACAACTTTGCAATTTATTGACATTATTAAAAAGGGTCTTCAAGGCTATTTTGGTGTTGCGGGGGAGGAAACGGGTTGTCGATTTCGAAACTGATAATTTTCTGCCTCTCCCATTTCCCAGGCTATGGAGGACTTGTAGGTTTAGTGTTTCCCCATTATGATAATCCAATCATTTGAACCTAGAGGTGTGCAGTCTGTTCTGTACACTTTTTTCAGTACTGAACTTTTCTTGAGCGAAATCTCAGTGCAATGACTTTAAAACTTTTGGCCACCTTAAAACTTTACTCCACCATTACTGTTATTGTATTTATCCTGCTAGTATACAATTTGGATCCAAGAGAAGTATACAAAGAATGCAGACACAGTTTTAGTGAAACTTTCTCGACAGGCCTAAAATACATTAATTTTTACGAACATGCAATAACAAACATGATTGACATTTTTCTTTAACATAAAACATCAAGTATGATCAACGCGTGAAATGTTGTTATACTTTTAAATCATCTGCACAGTATTAAAAATCAAACGAAAGGTATAGCTCGCTGAAGGACCCCAATGGAAATAAGTCGCTCTGTCTGACTTTTTTTTGGGTTGTCCTAGGTACTTTACACATATGCTGCTATGTATGATAATCTATGTAACTGTATTTGTGTATACCTGAATAAACTTACATGATCCCAACGTAGTAACCCGTCTCCTTAACCCCAGCCCTTAACCTGTAGGGTGTTACGGGGATCGATGTCCCTGTGGCCCTGTCCATGACCAGGCCTCGCGGTGGATCAGGGCTTGATTAACCAGTCTGTTACTGCCAGCCCGCACGCAATCCAACATACGAACCTCACCAAATTGGCATGCACACAACCCAAAACCAGTCCGAGACTTTCTTTTACATACACCAGTGTTGAAGGTTTGAAGCCGATCATAAGAGGCATTCTAAAGTTTAGCACGATAACCTGGGGGGAGGGGGAATTAGACAACTACTATATGTATCCTCATTTGGGGGATACCTAACAAAGCGTGATGGGTATGTGGGCCAGCGGGCCGCCAGCAGCAACAGCCTGCTTGCCCAGGCAAGCATCAGAAGAATCTGACCCAGGGCCGGGCTCCGGGAGTAAAAAAGCTCTCGAAACTCACCAAAGCTATCGAAGCTCTCACATATATCAATATGTAGTCAAGTGCATTTGGTAAATTTTTAGCTTTGTCGCAAAGCTCAAGTACAGTTTCGTTCATCAACATCTGCATTAGTATTCTAATGTCATATTTATTACAACGTAACAAGGACTGTGCAGCCACCCTCAACCAATCTTGTAATAATGTTGGTGGAATTACCGACAATATGTTAGGTAACAGGACACACGTGCAACTAATGCGACGTTTTATTGTGGCAACATTTCGCTCTCCAGAAGCTTGACAAACCTCTTGGAGAGCGAAACGTTGTCACAGTATAATGTCGCATTAATTGCGCATGTGTCCTTTTACATGTACCAGTCTTGTAGGGTTTTACTACGTCGCTTCCTGTTGCAATATTTGCCTAATCCTTGTTTTCAAACTACCATTTATTTTGTAATGATCTACGAAACGAGCATCATTAAATATTACCTATTTTAGGTTAGGTTGCTTTAATCAAAAGTATTACAAATTTATATAGTTAACCGCCAATGACCAAATTAAATAAACGAAGCTGTAACGTTTGACAGCGGGGAATGCTTTGTCGTTGTTTATTTCATTAAAAACGGTGCACTATTTATATAGGTGTAAGAACCGGCTGACTCTTCCTGATATCGTCAGCAGGAGCAGCTGGTTGGTGCCTTTGTATCTGGCCGGCAGCAGGCTGGTGGTGGACAAAAGCACCGACCTTAAACTCCAGGAGAAGATTAACGTTGTCCGGCGCCAGCAGACAGACAGCGCTCACTACAACGTGAAAACTAGGAAAACATGGCTAAACTCTTGACTGAAATTCCATGAAGTGTGAATGGAATTAATGTAGAAAGAAAGTGAAACGTTTCTGTATAGAGCCGGTCTAGAGATTCCCATCCTCCCCTATCTCGCCCTCCGCCCTCGCCCCTTGTACCTCTCCATTGTCGTCTCTTCTCTCTCTTCTCCCTTATCTTTTTCTTTTCGACTTATTTTCCTCTTCTTTCCTTCGCCTCTTCCTCTCTTCTACCCCTTTTCCTCTCCTCCCTCTTCCCCCTCTTCCTCTCTTGCCCCTCTTCCTCTCTCCTCTTCCTTCTTCCTCTCTCCTCTCCCTTCTTCCTATCTCCTCTCCCTTCTTCCTCTCTCCTCTCCCTTCCTCTCTTCCTCCCCTCCCGACTTCCTCTCTTCCTCCCCTCCCGACTTCCTCTCTTCCTCCCCTCCCGACTTCCTCTCTTCCTCCCCTCCCGACTTCCTCTCTTCCTCCCCTCCCGACTTCCTCTCCTCCCCTTCCCTCTTCCTCTCTTCTCCCCTTCCCTCTTCCTCTCTCCTCCCCTCCCCTCTTCCTCTCTCCTCCCCTCTTCCTCTCCTCTCAACCTGTTCCTCCAGTAGATTATAAAACTGAACAATTCATTAACATACCACGTCCTCATTTCCTCTGTCCTCTCCGGAATTATTTCTAATGATTTATGAAGCTTAATATTTCAATAAGAAAAGACTGCTGAGAAATTGATGAAGACTCCGCGGTAGTGAGGTAATTTTAATTTATCTGGACTGGAGTAAAGTAGTCGGTGTCGTTGGGTATTTTTATTCTCCGTTGTAATGTTTAATGTTCATCGTTGCTGCTCCTTAGCGTAGCGGTGATTTTTGTGTCGAGATGTAAGGGCCTTCCTCCGCGCATGACACTTTCCTGACCAAGCACCCAGCATCTGTCGGCATAAATAGTAGGGGTATTTTCTCTTTCGTCTAAATTTGATAACACTGCAGATGAATCGGAAAGAATTGTGGATGTGGATTGTGGTAATATGCATTTAAAAGGATTCGAGAGTTTTCCTATTCCACAACCCAGCCCTGGACCAGGCTTCCTCAATCATCCCCAATCCCCGCTGCCCTGTTCCAGACGAAGTGTTTGTAAAGATTCCTCTTGAAGACTTCTGCACTGCTACTGACAGTGTTTCTGATATCATCTAGTAAAAAAATGTTAGTCTAGGACCACGAATGGTGATAGTTCTCTTATTGTGCTCATGGAGATCCTGCTTATCAGTGGGTTTATTTAACATTACCCCCCCCCCCCCCACCCATACACTTTTTACTCCAGTATGTTATGACTTGCTTATTTGGGACCAGGCCCTCCAGTACTCACCACGTATAAACTATCATGTGTGAAAAATACTTTATTTTTTTACTTGTTTATGATTGTATTGTGAGTAAATTTGTCAGGACAGTAGCAAGCTGATAGTGGTGTTTAAAGTACTAAATACCCGAACGCTTTTAGTTCTTTGAAAATAAAATAAAACACACATTTTAAGGGTTTCGATGTGAAGGGCTCATGAAAGAACCGGAGTTGTCCCTCAGTTTCCTTAGATGGGAGCTGATTGTCTACCAGTTTACTGGCGCCATATAATCCCTGCGAGTTTAGAGCTTCCTCATGAATATTCATTAATAACCTATGTTGCTTGGATGCCTGTGATGGATTAATTATCCAAAAGATTTAGCGTCGTAATAAATGCCTCGTGCTCGATTTAATGAGTTACAAATTAAAATGATAACTAGTGACCATTTTATAGGAGTTGTATTAGAAAAAAAAACCAATATAGTTGAATTAATTTGTTTCATTTAGTATACGGGTAATAACAGAGAGATGCGAGAGGGAGGTGGTGTGAGGCTGAGGGAAAGGAGGGAAGGTGGTGTGAGGCTGAGGGAAAGGAGGGAAGGTGGTGTGAGGCTGAGGGAAAGGAGGGAAGGTGGTGTGAGGCTGAGGGAAAGGAGGGAAGGTGGTGTGAGGCTGAGGGAAAGGAGGGAAGGTGGTGTGAGGCTGAGGGAAAGGAGGGAAGGTGGTGTGAGGCTGAGGGAAAGGAGGGAAGGTGGTGTGAGGCTGAGGGAAAGAAGGGAAGGTGGTGTGAGGCTGAGGGAAAGGAGGGAAGGTGGTGTGAGGCTGAGGGAAAGGAGGGAAGGTGGTGTGAGGCTGAGGGAAAGGAGGGAAGGTGGTGTGAGGCTGAGGGAAAGGAGGGAAGGTGGTGTGAGGCTGAGGGAAAGGAGGGAAGGTGGTGTGAGGCTGAGTTTTAGTTATAGTTCAGTTGTGATAAAGACTGTTCAGCTAAACTAGCTCCTGGGATTCTTTAAGCCTCATCAATAATATATTTGATGCAGGGCTTGAAAGGTCTTCAAGACTGCTCAGTGTTAAATAGTTCTTCTTTGAACAGCTGGGAAGTTGCATCTGGTGGTTTATACACAGATACAATAACAAATCTAGATTTTCAGTTTTACCACCAGAGCTTCGACCACATCATTCGTGGTATTAAGTAACTCGCTGCATAATGGCGACTCTTTTAACATTCAGATAAATCCCCCATTGTCTGTTTTTTCCCCGGTCTCTTCTGAGTGGATTGTACCCAGGAATCCATATTTCATTGTCAAAAGTATCCTTTGATGTGGGTTTCCGTAAAGGCAGAAAACATTGCGTTCCATTCAGTGAGGAGACCGCCGATGAATGGTATTTTGGTGTTGATAGGTTTAACACACAAAGTTTGCAAAAAACAAATGATGTTTATCGCTATGCTGGGAGGCTTTTGTTGTTGTTGTTGGATTCAGTATATGTGGCTCTGGTGAGCCAGCCACTGGCTTTGTTTCCAGTGGTTTCATTTCCAATCCAGGAAGGTTCTTAGGTGGTAATATATTCTGTTTTGTTTCCTGGCACTAAAAAAAAGATTGATTCCAGTATGATTGTAATGATATCGACATCGGCCTAAAATTGTATTGGCAAAAAAAAAAAAAAATAAGAAAATGGTATCGTCCCTAATTGTTTTAATGGCTGCCAATCAGCGGTGTATACCGTGGATGTGATTGTCTATTTGTGCTTACCCATTGTAAACTGCAGGAGCTGTGCTCGTGACCTACTTGTGACCGCTTTTAAGATTTATGCCTACGAAGCCGGGCCTCGGTTAGCTCATGTTGATTGCTTGTTCATCTAGATTGTTGGTGGCAGCGGTCGGCATGCCAACATAGCCCTCACAGCCTGGGTGATCTGAAAGTTTTAGCAAGCAGTAGCCCATTTTCCTCTTGGAAATATTCTGTTCAAGCCCTTCTAATGGCTTTAATTAGTCATATAAAGTGTATGTTCGTAGTGCGATTATGAGTGAATATAACTTGATCATCTATGGTTATATTTTGACATTCCAAATTTTGGTGTATTAAAATGCATGCGTTATATTTTTAAGGTTTTCCGTACTGTGATATTTACTACTGTACTCTTTCCCCGCATATACTGTCCATAATAATTTTACACATTGCAGTGTGTACCTGTGCACATACGTTGTTTCTGAATAAACACAAAAAAAGGCAGATGCTTTGTTTTTGTCTTGTGATGCATTGTGGGTCAAACGCAGGGAAATTTTGAGGAAACTATATTAGGGTAGACCCCTGGTTGTCTTCAAGAGGGAGCTGGACAGATACTTATAGACGGTGCCGGATCAGCCGGGCTGTGTTTCATACGTTGGATTGCGTGCGTTCAGCAGTAACAGCCTCGTTAATCAGGCCCTGATCCACCGGGAGGCCTGGTCGTGGACCGGGCCGCGGGGGCGTTGATCCCCGGAATACCCTCCAGGTAGGTAAGTAGGTAGGTAGGGTTATATACAATACTCTGGAGAAGGATCAGCTAAGAAAATGTGGATATAAAAACTACATGCTCTGCCGGAACAAGTGTAGAAGTCTTCCTCCTTCAGATTCCGGAAGTGCCGAATCAACCAGGCTGTAATGGATATGTGGGCCAGCTGACCGCCAGCAGCAACAGTCTGGTTGAGTAGGCAAGAACCAGACAAGCCTTAGCCCAGGCCGAGCTGCGGGAGTAGCTGAGTAATTTAGTAACAGAAATAATTTAATATATGTTGGAAATTCCAGACTAAGGTGAAAAACTCATTGCTGATACAACTCACCATTTAACATACGGGAGAGAGAAAATTACAGATACAGGTTACTACAGTTTTTTCTGTCCACCTATCTTAAAGGATAGGGTAGCAGCGCAATACTAATGTATAATAATAATAATAATAATAATAATAATAATATCTTTATTTACTACAAATACATGTACATGGTATCAGTGACATATTACTGTATAGAAAGCCGCTTGTTATGCAGAACATTTCGGACAAATTAGGTCAGTTTTGTTCCAGGATGCGACCCACACCAGTCGACTAACTCCCAGGTACCCATTTTACTGATGGGTAAACATAGACAACCGGCGTAAAGAAACACGTCCAATGTTTCTACCCTCGCTCTAGGCTTGAATATTGCTGTACATTAACATCCCCATTCAAGGTACGTGAAATTGCAGCTCTAGAGAATGTACAGAGAACCTTTACTGCACGAATAAGTTCCCTCAAATACTACTGGGAACTCCTGGAAGCACTTGACTTGTACTCACTGGAGCGCAGGCGAGAGAGATATGTCATAATCTACACCTGGAAGATTCTGGAGGGACTGGTTCCTAATCTGCACACAGAAATCACTCCCTACGAAAGCAAAAGACTTGGCAGGCGATGCAACATACCCCAGTGAAAAGTAGGGGCTCCATTGGTACACTAAGAGAAAACACAATAAGTGTCCGGGGCCGAAGACTGTTCATCAGCCTCCCACCAGCCAATAGACTCCTGGTTGTCTTCAAGAGGGAGCTGGAAAGATGCCTAAAGTCGGTGTCGGATCAGCCGGGCTGTGGTTCGTACGTTGGACTACGTGCGGCCAGCAGCTACAGCGTCGTTGATCAGGCCCTGATCCACCGGGAGGCCTGGTGGTGGACCTGGCCGCGGGGACGTTGATCCCGGCATGCTCTCCAGGTAGACCATCTCCGTGTGAAGCGAGAGCTTTAGCCTCCAGGCCACGGGGCACCGTAAATATCCACCGTATATATCTAATTAAACAAAATACAGTTGAAGGCCGGGTGTGGGACCGGGCCGTGGTAAACTCTCTCAGCTGCATCTCTGCTGGTTTTCTGAATTATCGTTCCTGTGGCCCGATCCCAAACTAAGCGCTTTTGTTGACAAGCGTGGCCAGTGAGGCTGTGCTCTCACACCCCAGGTGTATACTTCCTACACGACTTTCGCTTCTCATCAACGTCAGTCCTTTGTTCTACCCCCTCCTGTTTCCACCCGCCTCATCCATTCCTCTACTGTACCCTCCCCAGTATTGTATTTTCCAGTGTCCCGCATCCCCTCCCGCTTCCCTCGTCCTCGGACCAATTTATCATTTGCAGTTAAGGAGTGAAAAGTGTTGGCACTTAATCCTTGACGGTCGCCAAGGGTCCCTGACCCAGACGCTTCCCTCACAAGCAATCTATTCTCATTTAACTACGTATTTTTTTTAACGTGGTGCTTGTTAATTTCTTGGTGCTTCCTAGTTTCCCGCAAATGTTGTTTTCTTCATTTTGAATTAGGCTAAGTTAATTCAGATTAAATTAGTTTGGGTTAATTAAGGTTGCATGAACCACTTAACCACAAACAAGCAGATTCCAAAATCGGCCGTGATACGTCTGGCACCAGGGTGGAAGAAAAAAAATAGGGAACGTAGAATTCTGAATGTGTCCATCATGGTGCAGGAAGTGGCGGAAAGATAGCACATTCCTCTTGAGGAATGAGCCATGATACTTGTGAAGGGCTTTTGATCCAAGGAATTGAAGCTTTCATCCCTTGGCTGGAATGTGATTGCCTCTCATTCTCCAGGTGCTGAATGACCCTATTTAGCGCCTCCCCCCCCCTTTCCTGAATATAATAATGAGACATAAAACCTAAGGTACAAATTTCCCCTTCCCTTCATCCTCTCTCTCTCTCTCTCTATCTAGTCTGTTCTATCTCGTCTCTACTCTCTTGTCTCTCCCTGCTTTCTCCCCCTCTTACCTTCTCTCTCTGCTCACACTCCTTCCCCTCTCCTCTCCCACTCATTTTCCCCTCCTTCCTCTTCCTCTCTCCCTCCATTTGTAGGAAGTAGTAGCTGTTGATGCCAGTGGAGGGTAATCCGGCCGCCCCAACCGCACGTCATCTGTTTCCCTTCTGTATAGGCCATTAGAAATTACACTCGATTTGTCATGTGGCAGGAGGGTGGCGGGGGGTGAGAATTAGCCAGGGAGATTTAAAGTGTTGAACCTCAAGCTTCCGGGTATTCCTCAACTGTTTGAGTAATTTTGTGGAGGTTTCTAAGACTATTGATGAGCGGTGTGAATGGGTGATCCTGGTGGAGAACATGTTTGTATGAGGGGGGGGGGGGTTAGAGCATTGCACTGGTTGAAATTTCTGTGTTCTGGAAAACTCCCGTAATCAAAATCAATTTTCCTTGGATAAAGAATTATTCCTTGCGTTTAACTCTGTTGTACGTCACTCTAGGCCTTTGAAGTATTTTGGTAGTATTTAGATTGACAGCTTGTCTTTGGGACTTTCAAGTCTTTTGAGTTATATTTTGCGGTAATTGAGTTTTAATCACTTGTTGTTCTACCCGTCTGAATCAAATTTTGTTTCTACATTCCTTAATTCATATTTCTGCGGTTCGGATCACCATTTCTACACGTAGGTCCTTCCCAAAGAGATGGGTTAGTTGCAGCAGCCTGGGGAATCCCGCCTACCATTTCTACACGTACCCATATGCCTTGTATGACATTTTCTCGGCCTTGATTTAGCAACAAAGTAAACCGGGGGCAGGAATAGTCTCTTCAGCAGATCTTTACAAGACTGAAGTTAACATAAATAGTTTAATGGGTAGTATGTTTTGCGCTAAACTGTAGATTGTTATTAATACCATTTAATAATTTTAAATACTTCTTAAGGCTTGTTACGAATTTAAACACCTCTTCAGTATTTCAATTCTCCTTAGCTACACTATATACCATAACTTTTTATCAGGCAAGGCATTTCCCCAGTAATTGTCAATCACGGTCGGGTTTGTCGTCTTTTTGTCTGACCTGAAGGTGGTTTCAAGTGGTGCGAAGTGTGTGCTCGTGATCACGTTAGATTTAAGAAGCATTGCTTAATTAACGAAGGGGGTGTCGTATCCATGATTTTTTTTTTCATTCTTAATGTTCCCAAAATTTTCTAACTCGTCTGTGTCTGATTTACTTGTGACTTGGGTCGTTTGTTTTCCCACTCCAGCGGCTCAGCTTCGATGTTGATGGCCTGGTCGAGCAGGCCGTTGCAATTGGCTTCTCGCCAGCCCATGTATCTATCACAGCCTGGTTGATCTGACACATCGCAAAGGTGGTAATCTAGTTTCCTCGTGAAGGCTCCGACACAGGTTCCAGCGATATTTGTGATATCTGCTGGTAGCTAGTTGAAAATCTAGGTCCACGATGTTGGTGTTTCGTGTTGTATCCGTGGCTTTCCTACTTTTGATTAAGTCTACGTTACAGTATCTCCCATATATCTCCTTCAGGTACGCAGTGATAGTCTGCAGATGTGGGACAAGTCCCTTAGTATCTTTCATGTATAATTGGGCTTATTATCGAGTCTCTCGCCGCCTTTCCAGAAAGTACATTTCCAGTTCTTTGAGGCAGTCTGCTAACATACAGGTTATTATTTTTACTGCTTAATGTATAAAGCAACTTGCCCAAATGTTTTTTCCATGCCAGATACTCGAACCCGGGACAGCGATTGTTAATGTTCTCACCAGTGAGAACGTGGCACACCCAGCGGGAGGGTAAAATCTGGCAACCCTGTGGAGAGGTAACTTAGATAGGTTGCTTACTTGGTTGTAAACCATATGCTCTCTATGTAGGGTGTGAACCAGCTGCGGTAGGATCGTGCTTCTGCAAGTGTCCGAGATGCCAGCCCAACTGGCGCCCGTCACTTGGCTAGTCTAGACACTTGCTGTAGTCTGTTGCCAGTACAGCACTTAAGTATCTAGTCGAGTGTGTGGCCCTGAACGGAAACACATAGGCACACCATGGGTTCAAAACCCACCCGTTCCCTGGTTTATATTCTCATCACGATATTCATGTAAAAATACCTCATTATTGTATTTGGAAACTTATTAGTAAAACCTGGCTATCAGAAGCTAAGTTAAATGTTTAAACTTTTACATTGGACAGCTGTCCAGTGTAAAAGTTGAAACATTTAATTCTGCTTCTGATCTCCAGGTTTCATTAATACATTTCCATATGCAATAATGAATCGTCTTTTTATATGAGTATCGTGATGAGAATATTTCTAACATTCGGTATTTATAGAGAAATGTTAGAAACAGCATGAGCAGTCGGTGTTCTTCCAGGAGCTTAGATTAGGTCAAATTCAAGAGGTCTTGCCCCACACGGGAGGTTCCATGATATTGGGGCTCTAAAGGTGCTGTATAACCCCTGAGGGTGTAGTGCTTTCCCAGAGATTCCCGTGGTACATGGATTATAGCAGTCCCAACGCTGTAACCATTCAGAGAGCTTGCCATATGATGATTTTACATCCAACACTTGCGACAAGGTTGTATTAGTGGCACCAAATGTGACCCTCATATCCCACAACCCCAGAAGCTTTCTTGGAACTACTCTTCTTATACCCATAAACCCAAGAAAAGCCATAATGAATGTCAGTGAATGAAAAGAAGAATGGACAGGAGCTTGAACTACTATATTCATAGACCACTCAAGTCCCCTTCCCTTCTGTTTATTCTGTGACAGTCACATATGACTTATCTTGGGTGTATGGACCATATAGCTTTGAGGGGTATACCTACCAGGAGGGTATTCCGGGGATCGACGCCCCCGCGATCTGGTCAGTGACCAGGCCTCCCGGTGGATCAGGGCTTGATCAACTAGGCTGTTACTGCTGATCGCACGTAGTCCAACGTACCAGCCACAGCCCGGCTGATCCGGCAGCCCTCTTGAAGGTAGCCAGGGGTCTATTGAATAAATGTATCATGAAAACTGTGGGATGAGACGGTAGGCTCAGTGCCGCTGATAAACCCAGATCACAAGAGTGCTGCTGTTGTAAAATCATCCTATTACAAACGCTCTGGCTGAGTTATTGCGATGGGCCTGCTATATGGTATTGTGCATGAGCCCCCATACCTGGAGGTTACCTGGAGGTTATTCCGGGGATCAACGCCCCCGCGGCCCGGTCCATGACCAGGCCTCCCGATGGATCAGGGCCTGATCAACTAGGCTGTTACTGCTGGCCGCACGCAGTCCAACGTACGAGCCACAGCCCGGCTGATCCGGCACTGACTTTAGGTATCTGTCCAGCTCTCTTGAAGGCAGCCAGGGGTTTATTGGCAATTCCCCTAATGCTTGATGGGAGGCTGTTGAACAGTTTTGGGCCCCGGACACTTATGGTGTTTTCTCTTAGTGTACCAATGGCGCCCCTACTTTTTATTGGGGGCATTTTGCATCGCCTGCCCAGTCTTTTACTTTCGTAGGGAGTGATTTCTGTGTGCAGATTTGGGACCATTCCTTCCAAGATTTTCCAAGTGTAGATTATGATATATCTCTCCCTCCTGCGTTCCAACGAGTACAAGTCAAGTGCTTCCAAGCGTTCCCAGTAGTTAAGGTGCTTGACAGAACTTATACGTGCAGTAAAGGATCTCTGTACACTCTCTAGATCCGTTAAACTTCCGTTAAACTTCTACATTTATAGTTAACTACCAATAAACACACAGGCGAAAATGTGTTGTCTGGCAACTGAATATGTACTGCAGCACCTTAAATAGTTAGAAACAACACGCTCGTTATGTACGGGTTGACTACAGCTGCTTACTGGTCTAAGCGGAGTCTCCAAAGGCATAGTGATGGCAGTGTCCGCGTCTCACGCATAACCTTGGCTTTGGTTTGAGAAACCCAGATGTAGGGTAGAAGCAACGATCAAGGTCCGCTAAGTTTGAGAATGACGTGGCTACACACTCAGGACGCGACTCACAAGCGTAATGGTGGTATCATTGTGATTATGGGTAACCTTGGAGTGTGGACGAGTGTATACTGACAGAATCGTACTTGGCGTGTGTATGCATGATGTATACAGTCAGACTCCTACTTTGTAAGTATGCTGACAGAATTCTACGTTGCGCGTCTGGTTGAAATACCAGATGCCGGATCAACCAGGCTGTGATGGATATATGGAGCAGTGGGCCACCAGCAGCAACAGCTTGATTGACCAAATGACCCTGGCTCATGGTCGGGCTCCGGGAGGAAACTCTCGGAACTCATCGAAGGTACACTGATATACTCCTTTAGCGTATGTGGAGTTGATATATTCTGACAATCCTATTTGCTGTGAGTGGTTCATGGGTATTGACAGTTTTCCTTGGCATGTGTGTGGGGGGGGGGTCATGTATATTGACATACTCCTACCTAGTGTATGTAGTTACCTGTAGTCCCTTCTGGAAGTCACCCCGGGGCCCGGTCCTAGACCAGGCCTTCAGGCTGTTGACACCCGTGTGGGGTTGATTTATGTTGGCATTATGTGTGCTGACAGAATTTTTCTTTCAACGTGTAATAATGTTGGTAGAATTACCAACAATGTGTTGGTAAAAGGACACGTGTGTAACTAATGTGACATTCTATTGTGGCAAGATTTTACTACATTAAAATGCCGTATTAGTTGCACATGTGTCCTTTTACCTAACATCTTTCAACTTATCAATACTACTAACGCTTTCTTTTTCCACGTGATAAGTAAACAAAAGTTTCCAATCGCAGTCTTGTCTTTTAAGGGTCATCTTTATTCTCAGCATTATTTGCGGTTGCCCAAGATTGAATCCTGCAGGCACAGACGTCTCTTGCTTGCTCTTCGTGGTGGGTGTCATTGTGGCAGTGGTGAAAACGGTGCCGGTAGGTGCCACGTATATCTTGCTTAAAGATGTTATCTGATCGCCGGAGGCTGCGTGAGTTTACACAGACATTCTTCGCTCGGTCAGATTTAGCTGAATGTTTGTTTTTCTGCAGTTTCATAGTCGTTGATTCCGTTATGTCGGTACCTGGTGGTCTTGGATTTGATGGTGCCACTTTATTGCTTCCCGTGACACAAAGGGAGGGAGGTACTGGTAAGCTCTTTTAGCGGTTCGACTATCCTTAGTTTGCCTTTCTTTGTCCGGGTTATTCCCATTCCTTTGTGTTTGGGAGCCCCTAATTGGAAAAGAAACTGAGGAAAAGCATGGGGGTGTCTGGCAGAGGAGGCCAAACACCTCCAAGTGGTGGCCGTTAATGACCCCGTGTGCTCGTTACCGCACTCTTTCACTACATTAGTACGCACGCACGCACACACGCACGTGTACGGAGTACAGACTGGGAGTAGAGAGGCTGCAAAAAATTGATATAAAAATCTGAAAAATGAGAACGTTCAAAACGAGAGATGCCAAGCTAGTGATGATCCTTTTCAAATCACTTGTTCTCTCTACGCTGGAATACTACTGTACATTAACATCTCCGTTCAAAGCAGGTGAAATTGCAGATCCAGAGTGTGTCCAGAGAACCTTTACTGCATGTATAAGTTCTGTCAAGCACCTTAACTACTGGGAACGCTTGGAAGCACTTGTACTCGTTGGAACGCAGGAGAGAGAGATATCATAATCTACACTTGGAAAATCCTGGAAGGAATGGTCCCGAATCTGCACACAGAAATCACTCCCTACGAAAGTAAAAGACTGGGCAGGCGATGCAAAATACCCCCAATTAAAAGTAGGGGCGCCATTGGTACACTGAGAAAACACCGTAAGTGTCCTGGGCCCAAGACTGTTCAACAGCCTCCCACCAAGCATAAGGGGAATTACCAATAAACCCCTGGCTGCCTTCGAGAGAGATGGACAGATACTTAGTCAGTGCCGGATCAACCGGGCTGTGGTTTGTACGTTGGATTGCGTGCGGCCAGCAGTAACAGCCTGGTTGATCAGGTTCTGATCCACCGGGAGGCCTGGTCGTGGACCGGGCCGCAGGGGCGTTGATCCCCGGAATAACCTCCAGGTAGAGTAAATAGGCACAACTTATAACTGGACGAGCACATAAAATGGTTGAATTCGGCACCCTATGCGAGACTAGTGAATGTTGAACTTATCTCGAGCCTTGATGCTGGTGAGAGACTCTTGATTCACGGAATTGGAGCTACCTTTCCTTGGATCAAGCCAGATTACCTCCCATTTCTCAGGCATTGTATGGCACCTACTGATTAGCACTTCCTTGTAACTGATGATAATATAAATTGTTCCACCCACGCAAGTTAAATGTTGGTGTGTTGGCGACAAAACACGATGCGTGGTAGTGACCCCAGACCCAAGGATGAAATTATAACTGTATAACGGCAAAATGTAACCATTGGTTTAAAGAGTCGATGGATTGTGTATATTAGTGTTGCACCAAGATATTATGGAAAAAAGTTTCGCTCATTGAAAGCTTTATCAGTCCAATCCTTGGATTGACAACGCTCCCAGTGAGCGAAAAGTTTCCACAAGAAATGTCCTAATATAGCAATTGTTTTGTTGGCATGTCGGTATTTCATGTAATTTTTGTTCATATAGAGGCTAGGAGAAGCGAGGCTTACGTTTTAACATCTGTAGGCACTCTTAACTTTTGAAGGACTCTTGAGAACCTAACAAAAGAGTGAAGGAACAATGCAGTAGGCTTGTTGGCCCATGTTAGGCAAGACCATCTCACCCAACTACACCCACTCATACCCGCCCAACCTGTATTTAAAGCTACCCGAAAGCTCTCGCCCCAGTGATTCTTTCTGAGAATTTTTTAGTCATTTATTTGATCCAAGGAAGCGAGCCTATCCTCCCCTAGATTGAACCCGATTCCTTCCCGTTCCCCATGTGTTATATGGTCATATGGGTTTAGTGTTTCTCCTAAGTGTAATAATAATACATTAATCTACAACTCTATTGCCAAAAATAGTACTTTCGTGTATCCTTTCTAAATCTGAATTTATCCAAATGGAGACCATTGCTGCTAGTCCTGTCTTGGCAAAATTAAGTATGTTATTTATATATCCCTTTATTTTGGGTTTCCAGTTGTACAGTTTAATCATATCTACCCCCAATTCTGCGTCTTTCCAGAGTATAAATTCAGTGTCTTCAGCTTATCTTCATAGGAAAGGTGTATTATAAATGGAATCAACTTCGTTGTATTTTCTAGCGCATTTGAATGGAATTTGAGTGGAAACTAGACCTGAGCAGAGTTATATAGATGAGACCTTACCATAGATGTAAAAAAGTTGATGTATAACCATAAGACTTCTATTATTTAAACTTATTGCGAACACTTGTGCACTCTTGTCTTGGTTTTAATTTTCTGTTCAGAACTCCAAAATCCTTTTCGCTTCCAGTTTGACTAAACGCTCTGCATTATTTAGTTTATAAGTGCCACAGTTATTTTCTTTTCGTAGGATTAGAACTTTACATTTGTCTGCACTGATTCGCTACACTTCTCTGACCACATTAACCCATCCAAGTCAACCTGTAGTTTTCTAGTATTCTCATCAGAATTCATTTAACGGCCTATTTTAGTGTTGGCAAACGTACTTGTATCACTTTTTATTCCCTCATCTGTGTTCTTTATGTAGATTGTGAACTGCAAGTGTTCCAGTACTGACCCCTGTGCCACACTACTTGCAGAGGGTCTCCCTAATGATTTCTTTCTATGTAGTCACACACGATGTGCTGTTGGTCACATGACTTATCCCCGAGGAAATTTCTCCTATACCATGAGCAGCTATCCATTTCTCCTGTGTGGGACTCAATCAGAGGCTTTACTGAAGTCCATGTGCACAATATCTTATTATTTATCTTGGTCTACTAACAAGAATACCTTAGTGATAAAGATTAGTAAATTCGTAGAGCAAGAGTATACCTTCGTAAAACCATTTTGGAATTCGTTAACCAAATTATATCTTTCAGAGTGGCTCCCAATTGCGTTTTGAATTGATTGACTCCAAATTTTTCCACAATTGAGGTTAGGCCTATTAGTCTATAATCTGAAGCTAAGTACTATCTCCCGCCTTGTAAATAGGTATTACATTTATCATTTTACACTTATCCTGTACGATACCGCAACCAGTTTGTAGTAAACTGCAGAACAGACTAGCTAATGATTTGCTCCCCTCAAGGGAGGTTCCTTGATGCTGGTGAGGGGCTCTTGATCTAGGGAATTGGATCTGTGCTCTATTTCCTTGAATACCTTCCATCCCCCCCCACCCCACAGGCGCTGTATAACCCTACGGGTTGAGTGCTTCCCCATAATTGTAATATAATAATAATAATAATAATGATTCGCTAAGTTCCTCTTTACGTTCCCTTAGGACCCATGAAAACGGCTCATCAGTGCCGAGTGACTAGTTTGACTTGGACCTTGCATAATATATTCTCTTGATCCAGGAAATTGGATCTCTCAGTTTTTCTTGTATCAGCCTGTCTCCGGTTATAAATTTCCAGGCGCTGTATCACCAGTGTTGATTTATAGTACTTTCTGTTAATATTGTAGATACCAAGTGGTGTGCGTGGGCCGAGACACTAATTTTGTGTGGCCTTGGCATGTGTATACTAAACTCCAGTCACCTGGACTCTGTCATTCCTGCTCTTAAAGCTGTGAGTGGGGAAAGCCTTCACCATCTCATCTATCTCATTTCACTGTTGATTCGCAGTGACACTAAAGAAATAGTTTCTAACGTCCGTATGGTCTCTCTCTACATTGGCCATGCAGGGTGGGAGGGGAAATTATCATAGCCTGACGCCATTATACATTATATAACCACAAGAGGCTTGGCAGGTGGTGCTGGATACCTCCAATGAAAAAAAGGGGAGCGATTAGTACACCAAGAGAAAAGTCAGTAAGTGTTAAGGGGCCATGACTTATCACAATAGAGCGGAAAAATAATGTAAGGGACCTGGGAGTAGTAATCAGTAGGATCTCACTTTCAAGGATCACAACAGTGCCACGATCGCACGTGCAAAGAAAATGATAGGATGGATAATGAGAACGTTCCAAACGAGAGATGCCAAGCCAATGATGATCCTTTTTCAAATCACTTGTTCTCTCTAGGCTGGAATACTGCTGTACATTAACATCTCCATTCAAAGCAGGTGAAATTGCAGATCTAGAGAGTGTACAGAGATCCTTTACTGCACGTATAAGTTCTGTCAAGCACCTTAACTACTGGGAACGCTTGGAAGCACTTGACTTGTACTCGTTGGAACGCAGGAGGGAGAGATATATCATAATCTACACTTGGAATATCCTGGAATGAATGGTCTCAAATCTGCACACAGAAATCACTCCCTACGAAAGTAAAAGACTGGGCAGGCGATGCAAAATGCCCCCAATTAAAAGTAGGGGCGCCATTGGTACACTAAGGGAAAACACCATAAGTGTCCGGGGCCCAAGACTGTTCAACAGCCTCCCATCAAGCATTAGAGGAATTGCCAATAAACCCCTGGCTGCCTTCAAGAGAGAGCTGGACAGATACCTAAAGTCAGTGCTGGATCAGCCGGGCTGTGGCTCGTACGTGGGACTGCGTGCGGCCAGCAGTAACAGCCTAGTTGATCAGGCCCTGATCCATCGGGAGGCCTGGTCATGGACCGGGCCGCGGGGGCGTTGATCCCCGGAATAACCTCCAGGTAACCTCTTATTTAATGTATGAAGGGGAAGGGGGATTACCAACAAACCTCTAGCTATCTTGAAGAGGGAACGCGACAGATTCCTCTAAACAGTTACTTATCAGCCGGGTTGTAGTGTATACATTTGATTACGGACGGCAGACACCAACAGCCTGATTGATCAAACCAGCAACAAGGAGGCCTTGTCTGGGACTGGGCCACAGGGGTGGTGACCTCCGGAAGCGATTCAGATGTACTCCATGTAATACAAGGAATAACATGGGCATATTATAAAATTTTCAGTGCAGCCTATCTTACAATACATGGGAACTGAAGGAAAAAGCTAAGACAAGAAGAATTATGGGATTGTATGAAAACAAGCGGGTTACAGGATTTATCATAATATATTGTTGTCAAGAATCGCCTTAAGGTAAGAAGATGCTTCTTAACAGTAGATTTGAAACTGTTGGCAGATAAAGAACCTTGGAAGCTTCATGCAGTGTTCCAGATTTTAGGACTTAACACACATTGTTTTTACTCAGGTTGAGTCGAACACGGGATATCAATTTTTTTTATGACCTGTCTTATGCCCAGGAGTTCTATTGTACCTGTCCAGGAAGAGTTTCAGAGCAGGGTTTACATTTGAATTGATTGTCCTGTTTATATATAGCGTATGCACAGTTGTATGAGTGTACTTTTGTCGAATGGAGGCTTGTGTTTAACACTAGATTGGATGATTGTTCGTTCAGCTACTTTTTGTCGAATTATTATTAGTTTTAGGTGATTTGTAGTGGATCTCCAGGTACAAATACCATGGGTGAGGTAAGTATAGATCAAAGAGTAGTACAGAATAAGTAGTGCTGTTTGGGGCACATATAGTAATCTATTTGATAAAGGATGCCTGCTATGTTGGAGACTGGTTTTTGTGTTGAATGTGGGTGTTGAACTTAAGTTGCTGTCAAGGTATGGAACTAACAATTTTCCCTCGCTTTCTCTTAGTGTGAGAAGTACATGGAAAATACGTGCTGTGAAGACGGCGTTACTGTGTGGACGTGCCTAGTTTACTGACAGGGGGCGAAGTGTAATAATCAAGCAGTGTTGTGCAAGAGGCTCAGTTGGCGTACAGTAGGAGTGTGCTTGTGATGGGTAGGGTACTAGTAGGGCAAGAGTGGGTGGTGAGCGTGGCTGCCGGTGCTTGGAGGGGTTAGGGTGAGGGCAACTAGACACTATAGGATAGTGTTACCACCACTCTCCCACCATTTCCCCATCCGCCCTCCTCCCTTTCCCCTCCGACCTCCCCACTTTGTAATTATTCCTTACCTTCACACCCCTCCTCATCAACCCCTCTCACCCTTCAGGGAGGTACCTTGATGCAAATGAGGGGCTCTTGATCAAAGGAATTCAACTTTTCCCTACCTTGGATCGAACCTGAATGCCTTCCATTCTGTCTGCAGATTACAGATCGATCAAGCTCTTGATGTCTACCACTCCCAGTCCAGCCTGTGCACCACAGACCAGCTGAACAGGAACTGATTTTAGGAATTTTTCGAGTAGATTCACCCTGAAGAAAACTGGGAGTTTGTTAGTTATTCCCCTTATGCACAGCCTGACCGGTTAGGTAGTGGAAGTGCCTCGGTCAGGTTACCAGTAGCTCCAGTGGCGGGTCATTATATGACTAAGACCCTCGTCAGGAAACATCTGTCCTGTTTCCTGACGAATCTTGCCTAATCTAACCCCTTATGCATGAAGTGTGTGTGTTGAAGAGTCCGTCCCTTTACAATTATGGAGTTCTCAGTGTACTGATAGCTCCCCTGCTTTTCATTGGAGGTATCTTGCACCATATGTCAAGCTATAAACAATTTGAGAACACTATATTAACTGCACGGGCAGGCGAGACATACGGACAAGACAGCTACTGCTTCCCACTATTTTTTATCTAGTAATAAAAGTTCAAATTCATTTAATAAATACGGGACACCACGAACACTGGACTGCTCCCGTAACTATGTATGCGTGTACACACATCCTTGTCGGCAGTGTAAGAGGTGAGGCAACTAGATGGTGGTGGTGGTGGAGGAGGTGGGGGTGGTGAGTGAGAGAGGGAAAGTGTGTGGGGGTTAGAGGGCGAGGCCGGCACACCTGTGTCCTCAGTTAGTGACTGCCTTACCTCTGCTTCTCCCTCACACCCCATCACCCACTCACCTTCACCGTCCATCCACCATTTCCCTTTCCCCTTCGTCCCTATAGTTCCCGATCAGCTAAGTACTGATGATTCTGGGCCGCTTGGAGCAGTAGCCTGGTTGATCAGTTGAACTTTATAAGTGCAAAGGGGACCAAGACTGCAACACCCATCTTCATAAAGGGGAGTTACCAGCAACCTCCCCCCACCCCCGACTATCGTCAAGAGAGGAACCTGACAAGTGCCTCAAGCCAGTTCCTGATCAGCCGGAAAGTGATGTGGCCCAGTGGCCTGGTGGCTAAAGCTCTCGCTTCACACACGGAGGGCCCGGGTTCGATTCCCGGCGGGTGGAAACATTCGACACGTTTCCTTACACCTGTTGTCCTGTTCACCTAGCAGCAAATAGGTACCTGGGTGTTAGTCGACTGGTGTGGGTCGCATCCTGGGGGACAAGATTAAGGACCCCAATGGAAATAAGTTAGACAGTCCTCGATGACGCACTGACTTTCTTGGGTTATCCTGGGTGGCTAACCATCCGGGGTTAAAAATCCGAACGAAATCTTATCTTATCTTACGTAGGACTGCGTGCGGCTGGGACCAGTAGTCTAGTCGATCATGCCAGCAACCGAGAGGCCTGGTCTGGGACCGACTCCAGTTAAAGAAACTGGCCACAAATCGGGTTTCAAACATAGATTAAATCCAGAAACCGATTACATGCATTTCATGCAATGAGATTCTAAAGACTTTCATGTAGTTTCTCTTCTGGGATGCTTTGTTTCCTGGGCATCTGCATCCCGCTTTCTCTTCTCGCGTTGGACATTTTTTTTTTTGTAATACAATAATTATTGCTTATTAAACTTCCATTTACGATTATTTCGTCTAAATGGCTTCCTGCTGTTGAAGGAAATGCCAAATTAGTGATTAGATTATTAAGTATAAAATGTAACAGTATATTTTACTTAGTAATTTGAAATTGCCTCTGCGTTTGCACGGGATTTTTGTGAAAATAATATTTTTACTGGTCATGTTGCGGTGAAGAAAAAAAAACTTAATTTTAGTAAGGACGAGAGCTTCTTGCCAGGAAAAATTATAACCTGTAAAATGTTGTGGTTTTTAGACGCCTAAAACTTGCAGGGGGGAATTTTTAGCTTGAAACATTTCTTATTTGTAATGAATGTGTAAACCCATGATTTTAGGTTGTGCACCCAGGAAAGTGAGATAATAATACAGTAAAGAGGCCAGGGAGAACGACAAATTTTGTCGTGTAGTTAGTCCAATAATAAGAGCTTATTACTGGTTCTGCTACAGGACTTAGGCTGCTCACGCAAGACGCCAGGCAGCTGTTTACTTTCCTTGTAGGTGTGGCTGGTTTGTTTCTGGGTGTAGTGGTGATACGGTAATGTCACTACTAATAAAATGCTTTGCAGTAATCGACAAATTTCTGGCGACCTAGATTACCTGGACTAATTCTATATTATGGATTTCTGATCTTTTTCAGCTGTGCGTTATGTCTCCTACTTTCTTATACAACTAACTACATTTTTCATACATCAAATGACTTCAGAAAAATTTCCTAACATGCTTATGAAATCACCTGCGTCTTAAGCATGATCCAGTTTTCTTGTTTTGGGTCTTCTTATTTCCGTCAGTCCCAGTTTACCCATTAATTTCTTTAAAACAATTACACGTCGTAATCATGTCTTGCTATACCTCTCTGCCAAGGTCGTCGGGTTCAGTTTGTGCAACCTTTCTTTGTAGTGGCTGGCTTGCGAGCACTTATTGTGTTGTAGCGGTGACATTGTAAGGTGTAATTCTTTGTTTATCAGCCGGTGTATGGGTTGTGATATATGCGAAAACCTGAGATGCCTGAGATGTGGCGTGGTCTGATAACGTGGTGTATTATAGTAAGACAGCGGTGGTTTGGCTGTGGTGTGATGACATGGTTTGCAGTATGGTAAGAACACACGTTAGTGTGACTGATGTGGTGACAACTTGGTGCAGTCATCCTCACGGCAGATAAGTAAGAAGACTATCCATAGCCTCTTATTTATTTATTTCAGATAGCGCCAAAATAAATATGAAAGTCAGTATAAAGTAGAAGACATAGAAAACTACAAATATTAACGTCATTCAGTGAACAAATGAAAATAATATGATGTTCATTGGTGGCAAATTTCAAATACTTAAGTATGGGAAGAATCAAGAACTCAAAACGAGCACAGTATACAGGAAACGGGCAGACCATATTATTGTAGAATGTAAGGAATAATTATGTTACTGACTCTGTCATTTAAGAACAATAAAGGCGAATTCAGTAAAGATTAGGAAAATTAAAAAAAAATTATTATGCGAACTTTCAAAGCAAGAGAAGCAACACTGATGATGGTACTGTAATTTTCACGACTTTAGTGTTCACAGTTTTCAATGCAGGAGAGATAGCAGACCTTGAAAATTGTACAAAGGTCGTATATTGCCCGCATATAATTAACGAATCGTCTAAATTCTTAGGAAAGCCTCAAAGCACTTTAATTGTTCTCCCTGGAACGGAGAAGAAAACGATGTCTGATATGTACAAAGAAGACACTTGAATGGCTTGGTGCCTGGTTACCTGGAGGTTATTCCGGGGATCAACGCCCCCGCGGCCCGGTCCATGGCCAGGCCTCCCGATGGATCAGGGCCTGATCAACTAGGCTGTTACTGCTGGCCGCACAGAGTCCAACGTGCCTGTCCGGCATAATTCTGAAACAACTTACCGGAGACAGAGACGTGGGAGAAAGTGTGGAATAAACCAAGTAAAGAGGGGAGGGGCAATGGGTGCAATTAGCAAACACTGTGGTTCAAGACTTGTCAACATATTACTGTCAGGTATCATGAATATTGCTAGAACGAGGACAAAGGTTTTCAAGAAACCGGGCAGGTTTCTTTTGCAAGTGCCGCACCAGTTGGCTTGTGATGGTTATGTAGGGCAACTGGTGTTATACCGGGAGTAAGGAAAGGCTTCCCAATTTATCCTGGCAGAACTAATTTGTAATATACCAGTTAAGTGGCCACCTATAGTTTTCCACCACTTTACCAAACTCTTGGCCTGAGCAATCAATTAACCACTTGCTTATCCAAGAGTGAAAGAGAAACTACCCTCTCCATTTGGCAAGCCGCTTGATTCCCACTTTTTTATAAAAAGGTGCGGGAGAACCTTTTCACCGCTTGGTAGATAACTTGTTAAAATAACCCAATAGGTTTAATAGAACCATAGTAAAGGAAATGCTTCTGTTGGATAATTCTTAAGTCCAAATTATGAAGAGAATGCACTTAGTTTATTAATACTAGAATCTGTGATTATGTAATTACTTGATCATTTAATATTTTAACATTCGGAGAACAACAGAATGTCGCTGGAAATAATTTATATTTTAAGAGAGGAAAAAAATAATACTAAAATACTGGGGAATGATATCACATTGAAAGTCCACCGTCTCCTTAAATTAAGGTATCCACTTAAGGCTCCACTGCCAGTCTTTTAAACCTCTTCTACTTGTATCTTACACCAGGAGACGACCTGTCTCCAGCCTCTGTCCTTAGTGACTTTCTCCTCTAACCATAACACATGGTTAATGTGGATGATCTCACAAGAAATCTAAAAAGAAGTGTTAGCTCTTGTTTTCATTAAAAGATCTTAGATCATCAAGTTCCGACTCTCAGCTGAAGATGCATGTTCCATATCTGCACACAGAACACATACAATGAAGTATTTTTCATACTGGCGGCTACCACAAGCATTATTATTGTAATTTCAAGTTTTAACTCCGTATGGGTGATACAGCCTGGTTGACCAGGCAGTCAGAAAACCGTGGCCTTCTGTTGGGCTACGGGGATAGAAGAGACCTCGAAATGTCACATGTTTGATGTAGTAGAGTAAGAACACACTGTTGAGTGGGTGTGGTGTGGCTATGAAAACTGAGAATCATCTTATGGATAGCTATTGTGCTTGCATTACCTAATCTGTTGTCAACTCTTACCTTTCATTGCTGCTTTACCTCCTTCAAATGAAACTGACAGAAGCTTGTGTTGTAAAAAAGGAGATTTTATGATGTAAGGTAGACTTAAATAAATTTAGGTTGTTCACGTAGTGTGGTTTATAAAAGAGATTTTGTGATGGTTAAATGTAGGGTGTGGGTAAACGCCCAGCGCAGTGGCAACCCATACCCGCGCCACAAGTGATTCTCGCTCAGATTTCAGTTTCCTGGTGCTGCTCGCTCACCTTGTTATCAGAAGTGTCGTAATCACCCGTTTTTTAATTCATTTGTTTAGTGTCGACGTTTTTATACGCTGTATGATCCTTCCGGTTTTAGAACATAAGACAGAAGGAACTCTGCAGGCAGGTCCAAGTCGCCAAGCAACCCAAGCTAATGCCCCAACTAGTCAGGTTAGGTCACAGTCACTTAAGGAGCACGGCATCTGACCTAGTAGCACAAGCTAGTCAGGTCCAACTCACATCCACCCACACCCACTCATGTATTTATCTAACCTATTTTTAATACTACATAACATTTTAGTTTCTATGACGGTACTCGGGAGTTTGTTCCATTCATCCACAACTCTATTACCAAACCAGTGCTTTCCTATATCCTTCCCGAATCTGAATTTTTCCAACTTAAAACCATTGCTGCGAGTCCTGTTTTGGCTAGATATTTTTAGCACGCTAATTTGTAGACAGCCTGTACTGTCTGCACAGACTGCCTATGCAGTCTGCCAGCTTAGTTCATATTTCACGGCACTAAGGTGCTGCCCTCTGGGACTGCTCCAGGTCTGTGGGATGCTGGTCCTGTGAATTCATTGCCAGTGCTGTGTATCCGAGTGCCCGAGGCCACTCGAAGCTACGTGGATCACAAGCCACGTGGATCAGCAGGCCACGTGGATCAGCAGGCCACGTGGATCAGCAGGCCACGTGGATCAGCAAGCCACGTGGATCAGCAAGCCACGTAGATCAGCAAGCCACATGGATCAGCAAGCCATGTGGATCAGCAAGCCATGCGGATCAGCAAGCCATGTGGATCAGCAAGCCACGTGGATCAGCATGCCATGTAGATCAGCAAGCCACGTGGATCAGTAAGCCATGTGGATCAGCATGCCACATAGATCACGACGCCACATGGATCCCGACGCCACATGGAGTGTGGGCGACGTCACGTGGATCTACAAGCCACGTGGGTTACCAAGCCAGATGTCCCAGGCCTCATGCTGTGGTCTGCTGCCCGCATCACATTGACGTCACCGATGCTGCTGCCCGACTTTATGACATCACGATGTCTGCTGACATCACCTCGTGACGTCATGCCTGACATCACATGATGTCACATCGAGTGTTTCTAGTAATTATTTCAGTATTGTTGAGAAGATTGAGAGAAGATATATGTCGTGTGTTAATTCCTCTCAGTGTTCTCACATGTTAGTGTATGGCTTAGTGTCAGTCTTGTGCACAGAAAAGCATCTTTTGCTAGTTTAACCCATGTTGTACCGCATGTACTGCGGGTGTGTGTAAAGTTTTCTGTTAGCCCTGTCGGCAGGCGCTGTGTCAGCCTCGTGTCACAAGCTTCAGTGAGCAGCCTGCACAAAGATGATGTCACTTTGACTGCTAGCTCACTCACTGCAGTCTGGTGTATGATGTTACGACTCCCAGATATGTTTCGCCCAGTCGTCTCTGCCATGACTTGCTCCACGACTCACTGCACGCTCGCGGGCAGTGACAGCCCAGTGACAGTACCAGTTGAGAAGTGTCCTCCTGAGTTGCTTGCCAGAAGTCCTGTCCAGTTGCCGAGTTTTGTCGACGCCTCACTGGAGGGCACCAGCATGTCATGCCCCAGGTTGAGTGAAAACCTGCAGCGACTCCTACGATGACTGCTTCACCGTTCTAGAGGAGACCGTACCCCGTTACGTCACAGCTCAGCCGCAGCGATGTCTCCTGTGTTGCAGTATCTGTCCAGACGCAGGAAGGCGTGCAGTGATGCCCTTCGACGCTCACTGCCTTTGACCACGATGTTTAGCACACCCCCACATGTTTTTTTCTTCCCTCCCTGTAGGATTTTTTTTCCCATGTCCATATGTATATATATGTTTTTATTTTGTGTTCTGTGTCCTGTTCCTACAAGAGAGAGATCGAGTTTTTTTTACCACCAGTATTGTCGCATCGGGATGACGCGAGGTAGGTGGCCGAGCGTATGTAGACAGCCTGTACTGTCTGCACAGACAGCCTATGCTGTTTGCCAGCTTAGTTCATATTTTGCGGCACTAAGGTGCTGCCCTCTGGGCCTGCTCCAGGTCTGTGGGATGGTGGTCCCACACACTCTCACTCTCTCAGCAGCCTGGCAGCAAGACACAAGGCCTACTTGCTCTCCCACTCGTGGGCATGGCCCTACCCGGGCCATGGGCACAACACAAGCCTGTGTACCCACCACTACTTTACAAATAAAGTAAGTGCCTCCGAAGACGTATCATTTACTCCCCGCTACCAGCATTACCAAATAATCTCATTAAACAATTTACATCCCCTTTATTTATTCCATTTATACACTTCAATCATATTCTCCCTAATTCTACGCCTAGAGAGTGCAGATTCAGGGCCCTCAATCTATCCTCGTAGGAAAGGTTTCTGATACATGGGATCAACTTTGTCATCCCCCTTTGTACGTTTTCCAGAGCATTTATATCCATTCTGTAATACGATGACCAAAACTGTGCAGCATAATCTTAGATACATAGAGCTGAAGAACACCTTGAGGACTCCTCCTAGTTATGCTTCTTGATATGACGCCAAGAATTCTGTTCGCTTTATTGGGAACAGTTATGCACTGATGTTTGTAGATGAATGGTTCAGAGAACCGACATGTTGATAAATTAGATCGATGGACTGACCACATCGACTCAAGGTTGAGGGACTGATTACCTCATTCTCCTCCTGTTCTTCAAGATTCTCCTTTGCATGGACTGATAAAGCCACTGTGTGGCGAAACGTTTCCTCAATAAAGATACCCAAGAGTTGCACATGTGTCTAATTTATCAACATGCACTGATGTCTTGGTTTTAGATTACTGCTAACCAGAACTCCCAAATCCTTTTTGCAAACAGTAATATTAAATGGCATCTGCCACTTCTCCGACCTCTGCATCAGTCTATTTAAATCTTCCTGGAGTGCTCTAATGTCCTCGTCGGAATGTATTCGTGGGCCTATTTTGGTGTCATCGGCAAACTTGCTTATATCGCTATTTATTCCCTCATCTATGTCGGGGCCCAACGCTGACCCCTGTGGAACACCGCTCGTGACGCTTCCCCTCTCTGATTTCTCCCCATTTATGCAAACACTCTGCTGCCTATTTGTCATCCATGCCTCTATCCAGGAAAAAAAATTCTCCTATTTCGTATGCCTTAATTTTCTTCAATAGTCTCTGATGTGGGACTCTATCAAAAGCCTTACTGAAGTCCATATACACAATATCATATTCATAACCATGATCTGCCTCCTCAAATACCTTAGTGAAAAAAATTAATAAATTTGAAAAGCAGGAACGCCCTTTTGTAAAACCGTGCTAAGATTCATTGATCAATGTACGCTTTTCAAGATGGCTACAAATTGCCTTGGCAGTTATTGAGTCCATAAATTTTCCCACTTTGGAGGTTAGGCTTATTGGTCTATAGTTCGAAACTAAGGACCTGTCACCTGCTTTGAAAATAGGTATCATATTTGCCATTTTCCACTTATCTGGCACTATGCCAGTCTGTAGTGATATATTGAAAAGATTAGCCAAAGATTTGCTATGGTGCTCTTTACATTCCTTTAGAACCATTGCGTACAGTTCATCAGGGCTTGGGGATTTGTTAGGTTTTAATTTATCTATTTGTCTAACGACCATGTCACTTGTAACCCTAATTGTGCATAGTTTCTCGTCCTGTTCTACATAATTGTTTCTGGAATATCGCTGGTATCTTCCTGTGTAAAAACTGAGAGGAAGTAAGTGTTAAAAATTCTACACGTTTCCTTATCACTGTCGAGCTGACCCGAGTAACTTTTGAGTGGGCCCATCTTGTCTATAATCTTCCTTCTGTATACCTGAAAGAACCCTTTGGGTTAGTCTTTGATTCCCTTGCAACTTTAACCTCCTAATTCATTCTAATGAGGACACTAGAGCACTCCAGGATGATTTGAATAGACTGATGCAATGGTCGGAGAAGTGGCAGATGCAGTTTAATATAGGCAAATGCAAAGTTATAAATGTTGGACAGGTAAATAACCATGCCACATATAAACTAAATAATGTAGATCTTAATACTACTGATTGCGAAAAGGATTTAGGAGTTCTGGTTAGCAGTAATCTAAAACCAAGACAACAGTGCATTAGTGTTCGCAATAAAGCTAACAGAATTCTTGGGTTCATATCCTCAAGTAGAAATAATAGAAGTCCTCAGGTTGTTCTTCAACTCTATATATCCTTGATTAGGCCTCATTTAGACTATGCTGCTCAGTTCAGGTCACCATATTACAGAATGGATATAAATGCTCTGGAAAACGGTCCCATGTATCAGAAACCTTCTCTATGAGGATAGACCGAGGGCCCTGAATCTGCACTCTCTCGAAAGGCGTAGAATTAGGGGGGATATGATCGAGGTGTATAAATGGAAAACAGGAATCAATAAAGGGGACGTAAATAGCGTGCTGAAAATTTCCAGCCAAGACAGGACTCTCAGCAATGGTTTCAAGTTCGAAAAATTCAGATTCAGGAAGGATATAGGAAAGCACTGGTTTGGTAATAGAGTTGTGGATGAGTGGAACAAACTCCCGAGTACAGTTATTCAGGCTAAAACGTTGTGTAGTTTTAAAAATAGGTTAGATAAATACATGAGTGGGTGTGAGTTGGACCTGACTAGCTTGTGCTGCTGGGTCTGGTGCCATGCTCCTTCCTTGAGTGGAGGTGACCAGACTGGGTGGGTCATTGGGCTAATTGAGGGGGAGGGTCATTGGGCTAATCCGAGGGGGAGACATGGACCTGCTCCACATGGGTCAGTAGGCCTGTTGCAGTGTTACTTCTTTCTTATGTAATCTCTGCTTTTCTTATTCCCTTTTGTATATCTCTGATATAAAGTGTCCCTCTTTTCTTTTGATTCACCTATATATGCCTCTCTTCTGACCAAAGAGATGTTTTATTCTATTGTTTATCCATTTAGGATCATTTTTGTTTGATCTAATATCCCTTTTCGGAACATAAGTTATGAGCAGCTAGAACTATGCTCTAGAAAACGTCATATCGGCAACCATCACCACCTACCTGACCCATAGGTCATTCCAGTTCAGTTCACCCAGGTAATTTCTAAGTCCTGTGAAATCAGTCAAGCGGAAGTCAGGGACAGAGACTTGACTGCCATTATTAGGGGAATTCCATGATATATGAAAACTGAGTGATTTGTGATCACTTTCCTCAAGCTCATCATTAACCTTAAGATTATTGATTAGCAATTCCCTGCTGGGAAGAACCAAGTCAAGCAGGTTATTTCCTCTAGTTGGTTCTGTCACAAACTGTTTTAAAAAATAATCCTGAATTGTATCAAGAAAGTCATTTGACTCTAAATTTCCTGTCAAATTGCTCCAGTCAATTTGTCTAAAGGTAAAATTTCCCATTAACACATTTATGTATGTAGATGTCTTAGGAATTTCGTCCCATAGAAGTTTACTGCACTCCCTATCAAGGTTTGGGAGGCCTGTAAATCACACCCAAGATTAATTTTTCACAGCCCTCGAGAAGCTGTAACTAAACAGATTCAGTGGCTGACGCTTCTACTTTTATATCTTGTCTAGCACAACAATTTAAATTCTCTCTGACACACATTGCTACTCCACCACCCTTCCTGTTGACCCTATCAGTGTGGAATAATTTATAGCCTTGTATGTGACATTCAGAAGGCATCTCTCTATCTTTCAGATTGAGCCAGGTCTCTCCTGTGGCAATAATATCTATTCTTCCTGCACTTGCAGTTAATCTTACCTCATCTATCTTGTTTCTTACACTCCTGCTATTAGTATAGTAAACCTTAAGGGAGCTAGTCTCTCACTGCTCTCTGCTGTCTCCCTTTGTTTGCTAATTTGATCCGTTGTCTTTATTAGTAACTTTATGATAAATGTCTTTTAAACATTTACTGTGTTCAACCCTAGTGTTGCAACCTGACTATTTCCCACACACACTCATACCTCTATCTTCTATCAGTTTAAAATCTTAGACATGTCATCAATTGCCTTCTCAATAGAGTTGGCAAATGCTGTCACACCTGCCCCAGAGAGATGTGCCCCATCCCTTGCATACATATCATGTTTGCTATAAAAGTTGTCCCAGTTGTCAATGAATGCAATTGCAAGTTCCTTGCAGTATGTCAAACCAGAAATTAACACCAATTGCCCTAGACAACCATTCATTGCCCACTCCCCTTCTAGGCAAGATGCTACAAATGATTGGAACCCCTCCCTTAGACCTAATTAAATCTATAGTTGACCTGTACTTATCTACAGCTCTTCTCTCCTACCCTTTCCAATATCATTTCCATCAGCACTGAGACGGATAATGGGCAATAGCAAGCCATGACTTTGTAACCCTCCACTAATCCCCAAAGCAGCTCAGGACCTGTGACCTCTCGTGACCACTGACCTAAATTAGCTTTTTAAAGTATTTGCAAGTTTGCCAGGAGCATTAAGATGATGTTTGGAATCACGTAAGGAAATTATTATTATCACATTTTTTTTTTTTTTTTTTTTTTTTTTTTTTTTTTTTTTTTTTTTTTTTTTTTTATTATCACACCGGCCGATTCCCACCAAGGCAGGGTGGCCCGAAAAAGAAAAACTTTCACCATCATTCACTCCATCACTGTCTTGCCAGAAGGGTGCTTTACACTACAGTTTCTAAACTGCAACATTAACACCCCTCCTTCAGAGTGCAGGCACTGTACTTCCCATCTCCAGGACTCAAGTCCGGCCTGCCGGTTTCCCTGAATCCCTTCATAAATGTTACTTTGCTCACACTCCAACAGCACGTCAAGTATTAAAAACCATTTGTCTCCATTCACTCCTATCAAACACGCTCACGCATGCCTGCTGGAAGTCCAAGCCCCTCGCACACAAAACCTCCTTTACCCCCTCCCTCCAACCCTTCCTAGGCCGACCCCTACCCCGCCTTCCTTCCACGACAGACTGATACACTCTTGAAGTCATTCTGTTTCGCTCCATTCTCTCTACATGTCCGAACCACCTCAACAACCCTTCCTCAGCCCTCTGGACAACAGTTTTGGTAATCCCGCACCTCCTCCTAACTTCCAAACTACGAATTCTCTGCATTATATTCACACCACACATTGCCCTCAGACATGACATCTCCACTGCCTCCAGCCTTCTCCTCGCTGCAACATTCATCACCCACGCTTCACACCCATATAAGAGCGTTGGTAAAACTATACTCTCATACATTCCCCTCTTTGCCTCCAAGGACAAAGTTCTTTGTCTCCACAGACTCCTAAGTGCACCACTCACTCTTTTTCCCTCATCAATTCTATGATTCACCTCATCTTTCATAGACCCATCCGCTGACACGTCCACTCCCAAATATCTGAATACGTTCACCTCCTCCATACTCTCTCCCTCCAATCTGATATTCAATCTTTCATCACCTAATCTTTTTGTTATCCTCATAACCTTACTCTTTCCTGTATTCACCTTTAATTTTCTTCTTTTGCACACCCTACCAAATTCATCCACCAATCTCTGCAACTTCTCTTCAGAATCTCCCAAGAGCAGAGTGTCATCAGCAAAGAGCAGCTGTGACAACTCCCACTTTGTGTGTGATTCTTTATCTTTTAACTCCACGCCTCTTGCCAAGACCCTCGCATTTACTTCTCTTACAACCCCATCTATAAATATATTAAACAACCACGGTGACATCACACATCCTTGTCTAAGGCCTACTTTTACTGGGAAAAAATTTCCCTCTTTCCTACATACTCTAACTTGAGCCTCACTATCCTCGTAAAAACTCTTCACTGCTTTCAGTAACCTACCTCCTACACCATACACTTGCAACATCTGCCACATTGCCCCCCTATCCACCCTGTCATACGCCTTTTCCAAATCCATAAATGCCACAAAGACCTCTTTAGCCTTATCTAAATACTGTTCACTTATATGTTTCACTGTAAACACCTGGTCCACACACCCCCTACCTTTCCTAAAGCCTCCTTGTTCATCTGCTATCCTATTCTCCGTCTTACTCTTAATTCTTTCAATTATAACTCTACCATACACTTTACCAGGTACACTCAACAGACTTATCCCCCTATAATTTTTGCACTCTCTTTTATCCCCTTTGCCTTTATACAAAGGAACTATGCATGCTCTCTGCCAATCCCTAGGTACCTTACCCTCTTCCATACATTTATTAAACAATTGCACCAACCACTCCAAAACTATATCCCCACCTGCTTTTAACATTTCTATCTTTATCCCATCAATCCCGGCTGCCTTACCCCCTTTCATTTTACCTACTGCCTCACGAACTTCCCCCACACTCACAACTGGCTCTTCCTCACTCCTACAAGATGTTATTCCTCCTTGCCCTATACACGAAATCACAGCTTCCCTATCTTCATCAACATTTAACAATTCCTCAAAATATTCCTTCCATCTTCCCAATACCTCTAACTCTCCATTTAATAACTCTCCTCTCCTATTTTTAACTGACAAATCCATTTGTTCTCTAGGCTTTCTTAACTTGTTAATCTCACTCCAAAACTTTTTCTTATTTTCAACAAAATTTGTTGATAACATCTCACCCACTCTCTCATTTGCTCTCTTTTTACATTGCTTCACCACTCTCTTAACCTCTCTCTTTTTCTCCATATACTCTTCCCTCCTTGCATCACTTCTACTTTGTAAAAACTTCTCATATGCTAACTTTTTCTCCCTTACTACTCTCTTTACATCATCATTCCACCAATCGCTCCTCTTCCCTCCTGCACCCACTTTCCTGTAACCACAAACTTCTGCTGAACACTCTAACACTACATTTTTAAACCTACCCCATACCTCTTCGACCCCATTGCCTATGCTCTCATTAGCCCATCTATCCTCCAATAGCTGTTTATATCTTACCCTAACTGCCTCCTCTTTTAGTTTATAAACCTTCACCTCTCTCTTCCCTGATGCTTCTATTCTCCTTGTATCCCATCTACCTTTTACTCTCAGTGTAGCTACAACTAGAAAGTGATCTGATATATCTGTGGCCCCTCTATAAACATGTACATTCTGAAGTCTACTCAACAGTCTTTTATCTACCAATACATAATCCAACAAACTACTGTCATTTCGCCCTACATCATATCGTGTATACTTATTTATCCTCTTTTTCTTAAAATATGTATTACCTATAACTAAACCCCTTTCTATACAAAGTTCAATCAAAGGGCTCCCATTATCATTTACACCTGGCACCCCAAACTTACCTACCACACCCTCTCTAAAAGTTTCTCCTACTTTAGCATTCAAGTCCCCTACCACAATTACTCTCTCACTTGGTTCAAAGGCTCCTATACATTCACTTAACATCTCCCAAAATCTCTCTCTCTCCTCTGCATTCCTCTCTTCTCCAGGTGCATACACGCTTATTATGACCCACTTCTCGCATCCAACCTTTACTTTAATCCACATAATTCTTGAATTTACACATTCATATTCTCTTTTCTCCTTCCATAACTGATCATTTAACATTACTGCTACCCCTTCCTTTGCTCTAACTCTCTCAGATACTCCAGATTTAATCCCATTTATTTCCCCCCACTGAAACTCTCCTACCCCCTTCAGCTTTGTTTCGCTTAGGGCCAGGACATCCAACTTCTTTTCATTCATAACATCAGCAATCATCTGTTTCTTGTCATCCGCACTACATCCACGCACATTTAAGCAACCCAGTTTTATAAAGTTTTTCTTCTTCTCTTTTTTTAGTAATTGTATACAGGAGAAGGGGTTACTAGCCCATTGCTCCCGGCATTTTAGTCGCCTCATACGACACGCATGGCTTACGGAGGAAAGATTCTTTTCCACTTCCCCATGGACAATAGAAGAAATAAAAAAGAACAAGAGCTATTTAGAAAAAGGAGAAAAACCTAGATGTATGTATATATATATATGCATGTGCGTGTCTGTGAAGTGTGACCAAAGTGTTAGTAGGAGTAGCAAGATATCCCTGTTATCTTAGCGTGTTTATGAGACAGAAAAAGAAACCAGCAATCCTACCATCATGCAAAACAATTACAGGTTTTTGTTTCACAGTCATCTGGCAGGACGGTAGTACTTCCCTGGGTGGTTGCTGTCTACCAACCTACTACCTACTACTTGGTAAAATGAGGTTGGTAGTAGGGTCATTGGTATGACTTTTGAGGGGTAATTGGTGAGGGCCGTTACACCAGGGTTAACGACCTCCTGCGCCCTACCACATTATGGCTTCACCATGCCCACTTTTCCCGCCTGTATTGCTTGCTCTTATTAATACTACTTTTGTTGGGCAATTTGTTTTCTGTTGCCTTTAAAATTACTGGCTAATTATTAAATCATTAGTTGGCATACCATAAGATTCAGTATGGACACCAGTGATGTTATGGTGAATTACCAGAGGATCAGTATTAATACCAGTAATGTTATGATATACTTGGAAGATACGTGAGGGCAAATGTCCCATGGCCGTGCTCCAGGAGTAGGAACACTCGTGAAATCTTTCATATATGGAGTGAGAGGTATGGGAGGAAATGTAATAAGACCTGTGAAAAAGCATTAGTCACGATCACAGTGGGCCTCGACTATTCAACCTGCTGCCAGCCGATATCAGAATAAGTGAGGTAATATTCAGGAGGAAGCTGGATCACTACCTCCATGGTGTGCCAGATAAAGTAGGCTTTGATAGAAACATGGGCCTGCGAGTCGCCAACAGCAATAGGTGGTTGACCAGGCAATCCACGGAGAGATATGGCACAAGGCCAGGTCGCGAGAACTGGAAGACTCTAAACAGGTCACAATACAGGTTTACAGAAAGATTGTGGGATTACGACATAAAATATTATATAGGAAAGTATTGGTTTAGAAATAAGAGTAGTCGATGAATGGAACATTCTGCCTAGTAGGTTCATTGAAGCTGGAACCTTGGGTAGCCTCAAATTTAGGTTAGATAAATACATAGAGACGGGCTGGATTTGAGTGAGATTTGCACACAAGTTAATAGGGTTATCAGAGGTTATTCCTTGGGCAGCATTGAAAATGGTTTGGGCAAATATTTTTGTTAGTTGGTTTGACTTTGAGAAGTACTGTTTGAACCAATAGGACCTTTAGAATGGAGGAAACACAGGTGGAAACTGAAGATATAAATTAGCCATAGGGATGTAAGGTGGGACTTTTATAGTCTGAGATTGGTTGAAAAGTGGAATGATTTAGATGGAAAAGTGTAGGCAAACTCAGTACACAGGTTCAAGAAGAGATAAAGAACGAGAGGCCAGAAATCAGTAATGCCAGTCAAACTAAGAGGTGGGATCAGAAGCTGAATCTTGACTGGCAAACACAAGCGAGTACGCACGCAAGCATACACACACATGGTGTCGTAAGATGTCTGCCGTTTGCCAGTTGCCATATACTGGCAAGAGTGTCAACCATCCTCAGATAGGTCAGTTGGTAGATGACATTCTTAACTGTCCCTCTACGACTCAGCGTTATTCACTAATTTTTGCAAGAGAGCCACTTCGGTTAATCACATTGATTAAGAGAGCCGCAGCTACTGCAAGTTAGCGTAACTCAACTAAATTAAGTAGTACTGAGCTGCTACTGCAATATAGTAAATGAGAAAAATTAGACATGGTAATATTAGCCTGCATATTTTGTTATTAATAGCAAAATAAAGACCAAACTTACTTAATGCTCCTTTTCTACTGGTCGGGTCTGGGGTGGCTGTTCATCACTATTGCATTTTTGTTTAACCACAAATCGATCCATCATAACGGACACTACTTGACTGCGCTTTGGTTTCAAGTAAAACTAGCCCATCGCAGCTAGCTTCCACAAGCAGCAACAGTTAAGTCGTTACTTTCATATATGTTGCCGCAGTCTCAAATATCTGTATCGTAGGGGTTCTTAAAAGGAGATATCGAGGGTTGAAGGTAGACACACTTGTTGGATGGTAACGATATATTGTCAGACTGTGATGATGGGAAATGGAGCCCAGCCTCTGCCTGTCCTAGCCTATGTCAAACGCCGACTGAGGGGGAGGCAGAGGTACGATCGTACACATGCGCATCTCGTGACGTCACACAACAGTCACAGGCCTAGGGATCTCCTATCTAAAGCACATGGATGATACTGATATACTATACAACACAGGGATCAGCAACTATGCTGACAGCTCGGTCATGTTACGTATGTCGTCTCGACATACACTACTATCTATAGGCTGAACAGGCAGGTGGTTCTGGGCTGATTCTATACAATAACAAATTCATATATAACTTAGAACTAATGGATGGTATCATAATGGATGTTAACAAAATGAGTTTTACGTAATGGGTGTTAACGTAATCACTTAACGTAATGCATTACAAACTATAAGAACAAATCATTGTACAATATGGATGGAATTGATTGATCGATCTGTATTCATGCACTCTACGGATTCTGAGGAAAAATAAATATATATATACAAGGTGAAATTAACAGCAAAGGCATCTGGTGCGCACTCAGATCATTACTGTCAAATTCTCAGAGCATGGAGGGAACGTGAATACGAAAAAAAAAAATTTCTGAAAAAACTAATCAGTTAATAACAAACAGTTGACAATTTACTTCATCTCGGACATCTAGTTATACAGACTATGTACATTTAAACCCAATTCTGCAAGGGTGAGGTTTACATATGCAGAATGGTTATCATCTCTGGGAGGATCGAATTCCTCTGCAATGGCTAACACATGCCTTGACTGAGGGAGATTTGAACAAGTATCTACAAGAGATACTTGTGGGTTTCTCATTACTTGTCGAGTACGCAAGGAGTAACGACATTCAGGTTGATTATCTGACTTGAGTATGTGAGGTAGAGGGTACAGAGTCAAGAGGATTTTCAGCATCTGTCACATTAGTCTGGGTAACAATATCATCAACATCGCATACTAATTTCATATGATCTAAATGCGACTCTTTGTACTTACCAGTACTAATTTCCCTAACCTTATACGTACTTATTACCAGAGATATGTTCTACAACTCGATAAGGTCCGACAAACTTTTGATCGAGCTTAGGCATTGCGGATGTTTTCTTGAAATTTGTCAGCATTACACTCGAACCTACTTTGACTTTTGATGGCTTAGCACAGCTATTAGTTACTCTAGTAAATTCTGCTGTTGATTTATGGAGTGTTTCACGGATTCTTCTAAAAACACGTTGAGCCATGCTTGTACGAGTTGCTACGAAATCATCAGGGTTGTAATTTGGTTTCGGAGTGGAATATAACAACTCATAGGGTAAACGCTTGTCTACACCATACAATGCATAATGTGGAGTATCACCTATGGAAGCATTGTAAGCAGAATTTATGGCACATTGAACATCTGGTATGACTTCATCCCAAGTTTCACTATTGGGGTTGATAGTGGCTCTCAGGACATCAAGTACTTTCTTATTGGTTCGTTCGGCTAACCCATTGCTGGCAGGATGATGAGGAACAATGGTGGATTTAGAGATCTTGTATAAAGTACACAAATTTTCAAGAATCTCATTACAGAATTCACCTCCATTATCTGTTACTAGGAACTTAGGGGTAGTATGCCTGCAGATAATGCATTCTTTAAACACTTTAGCTAGTGTCTCTGCAGTCTTACCTGCAATAGGAACTAACTCACAATATCTGGTGAAATGGTCTACCATAACACAGATGTTTGTTGCCTTGGAGGGAACATTTAAAATTGGTTAACAAGTCAAGGGCAACTCTTTCCCACGGTTCGCTAGTGGTTGGGTACACTTGGATTGGATTAGGACCATTGACATTTCCTTTATGTTGCATACAAACACTACATTTCTTAACATACTCTGAAATGTCAGTTGCCATACGTGGCCAAAAGTATTTCATTCTGGCTTGTTTCACAGAACGATCCATACCAGGGTGTGCAACACCTGGTGCATCATGAACTAGCTGTAGAGCTACGTTCACTAGTGACTGTCAGACTGTGATGATGGGAAATGGAGCCCAGCCTCTGCCTGTCCTAGTCTATGTCAAACGCCAACTGAGGGGGAGGCAGAGGTGCGATCATACACATGCGCATCCCGTGACGTCACACAAGTCATAGGCCTAGGGATCTATCTAAAGCACATGGATGATACTGATATGCTATACAATACAGGGATCAGCAACTATGCTGACATCTGTTGCCTATTTTCAAACACAAATCTTCAAGAGTAACGAAATACGTCCAGTCTCCCCCGAAAGCTTGAACTCAACTGATTAAGCGAGACCACCAACGCCTAGAGCTAGACGTGTCCCTGATCAGTTTCCCGTAGTGGACACGTATGATTTCTGTACGACTAGGGTAGGGATGTTAGAATGTTATCTCTTACTGTGACTTCGTCTTCCATCTCACCTCATGAAAATATGTATCTTACTTGAAAAATTATTTTTCTATATATTTTTTTTTATTAGTTTTATATTTTTCGAGAGCCGTGAATTGAGTCATCGCAAGCCGCGCAATGAATACCACTGTCTAAGTACGTGCTCTAGGAAGGAACCTTAGTTTCCTCGACAATAGATCTGTTTTTCCACCCAAGATTTATTTACAACTCTCTCAATCTACAGTGCCTGTATCCTTGTTACTGACTGTCAGGAATTATCGATAATTTGTTGGTGACGTGTGGCTTAGGTTAAGCTAAGTAGTTTCCAGGGTGGTGGGTCAGCTAGATGACCCTGTTGTTAGGTAAGACACATATGCAACAGTTAGGTATCTTTATTTCGAAATGTTTCGCCTACACAATAGGCTACTTCAGTCGAGTATAGAAAGTTGGTAGTAACAGAAGAGATGTGAAGACGATGTAATCAGTCCATCACCTTTAATCACATCTCTTCTGCTTCTGCCAACTTTTCTGTACTCGACAGAAGAAGTCTACTGTGTAGGCGAAACGTTTCGAAATAGATACCTAACTGTTGCACGTGTGTCTTACCTAACAACCTGTCGGTATTTTATACCATTTTAATATTCACTCCTTTAATGACCCTGGTGAAAGGGGCTCGGTGGCAGTTGATGGTTATTGGAAAGGTTTATTGCTTCTCTTATCGTATCATACGATGATGGTGGTAATAGTGGTTGGGATAGTACTGTAATATATAAGGGGATAGAAATTATTCCCCAATAGGGCAAGTTTATGTCTACGTTCACTGTAATTTCCTCGTCTCTTTCCAGGTACGTCGGCGAAGTTGGCAGAGCGCAAGTGGTTAATCTTCAGACAGAGGTGTGATATTTCAGCTGAAGGTGTGGGTAGCATGCGCATGCAGATTGCTAGTTAAGTAGATTTGGCATCGTGACAGAACGTCAGCTTGTGCGCATGTACGTTTCATTAAAGTATACATATCTCACCTTAGTATTCAGGTCTGGGTGTTGGTGGTAGTGAGGTGTGTGAACATGCTAGCTACCGTCTCATTGTGGGATGTGGCTGCTGATGGCTACAAAGATAAAATATACGGCAGTGACACACTTTCAGTTGGGGGCAGCATAACGAGTTTCTAGGTGCTGAATGAGGTGGGATTTGGCGATATTGGGAAAGGTGAGGTAAGGGAAGCCTGAATGTATTACCCTAAATGAATTGATGGTTTGTTTAATTTGTTTTTGACCCTTTGATTGTATTATTTGTTTTTAAATTGATGCGCGAGTTGTGTATTGGTTGTGTGATTTTTTTAAGCAGCAGCGGTACAACACAAGTTTCATCGGACAGTGTGATGGGACATATTTCTTTGTGGTGTAACTTTGGAAGATATCGCAGTTACTTGATAATTTTTTTTTTAATAAATATCCCGTCTACCTTACCCTGACTACATAATCCAGGACCAGTGCTCGCATCTGTCGCTTGACGAAATGTTATATTTGTGAATAATCCAACAATAGGATATCTACGAGATCTTTTTCGTATCTTGGTATTTGTTCATTTGTTACTGATGAATTTGGTTATCCAGATCTATCCACGATGTAAAGTGATGGGTTTATCCACGTTAGGGAGACCAGTTGGTGGTTATGCAAGGATGATATTGACTGGGAAAGGTTGACCATGAAAATGTGGGAGACAAGACAGGGTCGAATTTATAAATGTTTTCTTAAATTCGCTATTTAATCATTATAATATGAATATTTTATTTGTCGGTATGTAATGAGAAACATGGTGAGGAGAGACAAAATGGCATTATGACGACGTTTCGTCTACACAGTGGGCTTTATCAAACCACAAACAGGTAAACCAGACAAGTGAGGGTGAACCAGTATAAATATATATCTGCAGTAGCGAATTTTTGAAGAATGCTCTTTCCTTAAAAAAATCATCATTGTGCTTCAGTATCCTTTACATTATATCAGGTATTGTAGACATGTGTGTGTGTGTGTGTGTCTGTCTGTCTGTGTGTGTGTGTGTGTGTGTGTGTGTGTGTGTGTGTGTGTGTGTGATGGTTTGAAAAAGCGACAAGTTGAAGATTGAGACACATTGCTTTCCAAACATTCTTTAATAAAAGTTAATAACAAAATAAAAAAAAATTAAAAAGCACAATACCGTGACTGGAACGATACAAAAAAACCCGCATATAGAAGAGAGGAGCTTACAACGACGTTTCGGTCTGACTTGACCATTTGTGTGCGACTTTGTAAATGGTCCAAGTCGGACCGAAACGTCGTCGTAAACTCCTCTCTTCTATGTGCGTTTTTTTTTGTATCGTTCCAGTCACGGTATTGTGCTTTTTTTTTTTATTTTGTTATTAACTTAAAGAATGTTTGGAAAGCAATGTGGCAGGACCCGACCGCACCTCACTGCTACTTAATACATTACTACGCATTTGTTCACTCCTCCATACGAGGTTTAACTGTTTATAGAGTCATAGCTTGGGAGAAATGTCCTAAATAAATATTTCATGTAACTTCATTGGTTCCCTTACCAATGCATACCCAAGTGAGGAATTACCAACAGATCCCTAACTGTCTGCAGTGCAGAAATCAAGTTTCTGATCATCACAGCTGTGGTACCTGCCTAAGATTGCATGCTGCTAGCAGCAGTGTTCTGATTGATCAGGTCATCAACCAGGAGTCCTGGTCTAGGACTGTGGTCACAGGTCAAAGAGCTCCGGAATGGACTGCTGGTAAGCAAACTTCTTTCGCATGTGAAAACAGCTTCTTAATAATAAGTCTAGTATGTAGAATATTCTTATAAATTTTGTTTGAGTGGGTGACAGTATTTTGTAATATAACTTGCAAAATAGGCCTTTACATCATTGGGCTTCCGAGAAGCCGTATTGGGTTCAAACTATTAAAAGTTAATTTTTATTCTGTTCTCTTCCCGGCGGTCCCATATCTCTCCAGAAATAATTGTCTTATTACCATAGAAACCTCGTAGTGGTGGCATTATCTTTGTCAGGAGAAATAGGAGTTTCTCTTGTCGTGGGTCTTAGTCATATGATGACCCACTCAGTGGAGTTCTTGGTTGTTTGATAGTCCTTCCGCTGGTTTTACTATTCATTTCTTAAAAAGTTTAAAGATCACATAAGATGTGATGTAAGGTTTTTCCAACCTATATAAATAACAGGTTGTCAGTGTTCAGGGATTACTTCGCATGTTCGCAGCGTGCCAGCAACCCTCCCTGTATACCATCATTCTAAATAACATTACCATTATTGCACCCTCCTCCATTTCCATCATGACAGCAACATTACCTTTATGCCGATCATTCTCGAAAGTACTATTTCCCTGAATTCACTATTCCATTCGCCTTCCATTTATCTCCCCTTACATCCTTCTCGTTCAGGTGTGTCGTTGACGAGGTCGTGTGTGGCGCGAGTTTACTTGTTAAAGTTAAAAGGGATAGTACTTTGTGTGTAATTGCCTATTTGTGCTTGTATTTGAAGAGGTTGATTTATAGTTTTTATTTCTGGCTTTGTGCTAAAATGTTCGTTACCTACTTGATGCTTAACTCCACCATTTCATAGTTAATTCCACTTTCTACCTTGGTAATTCAGTCTGTCGGAAGTAGGTTGGAAGACAGAACCAAAGTGTGGGATTATCGTCCTGCCAGGAGTGTGAAACTAGTCTGTTAAATGCTTTGAGCTCTGACAGGATTCAAAGTCTTAATTTGTCTCATGATCACGTAAGATGGCAGGTAATTCTTACAAACTTCTATTTACATTCAGTATACACATGTGATGTAAATGGTTTAGAAAACCGACAAGTTGAAGAATTAGACACCTTTGCCACATTTGGGAAACTTAATTGGGGAAACGTTTCGCCAGCCAGTGGCTTCTTCAGTCCAAAACAGAGAAGAACGGTAGCTGAGTATGAGGTAATAGTCCCTCAGCCTGGAGTCGATGTGTTCAGTTTACATACGTAGCTTTGCTTTCAGGTGTTTTTCTTGATAGCCCTTTTCAGTTGATGATGCCTTGTCGGAAACCGGGCCAAAGGGGTAAGGATCTTCTGAACCATTAATAGATAACATGTACGGTGTGTCCCTATCTGCTTTATCATTTTCTGTGACCACTTTGTACGTCGTAATAGTCTACCATAGGTATCCAAGTCAATCCCTATCCCTAAAGATCGATGTGCTGGATTCATATATGCCTTTTTTTTTTTAACTCCAACATCCAGCTCTCGTATGTTTAACCCCTTATTCCATTGTCCTTTATTTGTTTCGCTATTTTTCCCAGTGTTTCATTACATTGCTCTTTGTTTCTTTGGTTTGGTCACTACTTTCTCCTGGTATGTTTCATGTCCTTCATGTATGCATGTTTGGCATAATTGTCTACTATTTCCTTCCTCAGTATGTTCCATTCTTTCACTTATTACCTCTGGCTTATTTGAATACTTAGTGTACGTTAGTTTAAAATGTCTTGGTCCCACACCTTTTAGTCTTCATCCTTCATTCACCTAGTCGGTACATCCTGAGTATCTTTCGAAGCACAACAATGTTCCCTGTGATTTTTTTTATATAATGTTGAAAGATTTAGTTTTTAGTGTTTATCGGCGTACCTCAAGTCTTTTATTGTAGGGACAAGCCAGGTGACAAATCCTTGGCTCTACTCAAGCTTGTGTATATTGCAACACGTGGTTTATAAGTGGGTGTTGTGTACTAAACTTTTGGCCTCCTTCCCACCACGTAATTATCCCACCTCTTAACTCTGTGCACACTCAGTACTCACCCAAGTGGTCAAGTCTTACCTTCTGACTCAGATTATTAACTGTTTACGATCGGCTTGACTGATCAGTGGTTTCCGGAACCCAGTTATACTTTACTGTTGAAATGGCTTCTCGCCTCTACTACTACATTCTATTTACTTTTAAGACTTTAACTTTATGTGAATTTAAGGGAGGCCTGGTGTGGGACTGGGACACGGGGGCGTTGACCTCGAAAAACATTCTTCAGGTATCCTTCAGGCTAGCAGTATTATTAGATCTATAGCCCTAATTAAAAGCTGTGTGTTAACATTCTTCTGACTCGTCTGAGTATAGCGTCGCTTGAATCTTGGGAAGATGTGGTGGTGGGTGTGTAGACTTCCCTCGTCATAGTTAAGTATTCCACTTCATCGGCGCTGGATGGATTACGTTAGGCGCATGCTCCAGTGGCTCCCCTCTCCATGGTAATATTTATGAAGTGGGCCTCGAGGAGAGGCAATATTAGGAACTTGGGTTTAGGTGGGGTGGAGGAGGTTCTTTGTGAGTAAGAGGGATGAGATGGGGGGGGGGGTAGAAGGGACTAAGGTGTAGATAGGGGAGGGGAAAAAGAATTTGTGTGGGTGGATGAGAGTAGAGAATCAGAAACATAGCTGGGATAAGTGTAGAAACCTTCAAGAGGAAACTGGATAAGTATCTTCGCCAGGTGCCAGATCAACCAGGCTGTGATGGATAAGTGGGGCAGCAGGCCTCCAGCAGCAGCAGGCTGGTTGACCAGGCAAGCACCAGACGAGCCTGGCCCATGGCCGGGCTCAGAGAGATTAACTCTCGAAACTTCAAAGGTATATCAAAGGCAAAGGTAAGGGGGGGGGATTGAAGAACGCGGGTAAGTTGTAAGAGTGGATAGGAACGTGAGAATTATTACTTTGAAGGTGAGCATACTTGGTCTGGATGGTACTGAGAGGTAAGGGGCATTTCCTGCAATGAGGGGAGAGTTCCGTGGTGGGTAGAGGGAAGTAAGGCTGGGGGAGAAGTGTAAGATGTAAGGGTGAGGGAAAGAGAGAGAAGTGTAGGGTGCGAGCGTTGCTTTATTGCCTGGTCGTTTGAATAATTGCCACCGCTAATGAGTGTCGAGGGGGGTCATCACGAATTTGATGCTCGTTGATGTGGTTCTGAGAGCATCTGCTCCAACTTCCCAATGATCACAGCTTAATACCTGCTGGTGGTATTGACCTGAGCGAGAAAAAAAATATGGAGCGTGTATGCATTGAAGTACAGAGGGAGGAGCACACCCTGTAGTAGATAATTTTGAGAGTTTAAGGCGTAGATGAGACTGTTGGTGACTTAGTGACGCGACCGAGACAGAGGGTGAGGCATCGAAATAAAGACATGAAGCGACACTGAAGAGGGGAATGAGGTGGATAATGAGGTCGACGAGGGGAGAGAGAGATGCAAGACGATAAATAAATGCGCAATTGAGGAGAAAATGTGAATTCGCAGATATATTGTAAAAGAGGAGCCCTCCTTAGTAGTTTCCCCAGGTGGAGCGGGAGGGAGAGGGTAAAGACATTATGGAGAACGAGGGGTTGTGTGTGAAGGACGAGAGGTGATAGCACAGGTTACAATACATTCGCCATCATTATTTTATTGACAGTGTCTGTGTAGATTTTATGGCGGCTGGAATTCGTTATAAGCTGATACGTTCCACTGAAGGAAAAAAAATAACTTGAACATAAATGCTTTCAGTAGGAGCTTGTACAGTTTTTTTTTTTAAGGGGGTGTATCCACACTCTTGACCGGAGTTGCTGGCTTAGTTCTCTGAGACGGTGTGCTACATATTTGTTTCCCAGAGTTTAATAACTGAGGATTCAACCTCATTTGTATACAATAGAATGTATTAATACGTTTTGGAAAGTCTGTGAAAGAAGTTCCTTCAGACATTTAGGAGTGCGCTTTGATGTTTGTGATGGGCTCTTGGTTCAAGAAAGTAGTGGTGCGTCTCCTTTCCTCTGATTAAATAGATTACTTTACTTAGCTGTTGAAAG
>NC_091315.1:26349354-26416854 GCF_038502225.1 Cherax quadricarinatus
ATAGGGTAGTTGATGAGTGGAACAGTCTACCTAGTTGGGTTATTGAGGCTAGGACTTTGGGTAGTTTCAAATTTAGGTTGGATAAATACATGAGTGGGATGGGTTGGATTTGAGTGGGACTTGCACATCAGAGCTTATTTCTTGGGTAGCATTGAAAATTGGGTGGGTCAAATGTTTGTTAGTGGGATGAATTGTAAAGGACCTGCCTAGTATGGGCCAACAGGCCTGCTGCAGTGTTCCTCCTTTCTTATGTTCTTATGTTCTTATAGACGCTTGTGACTGACTCTGGGTAACTTTAGCTATTAGTGGATGCAATGTGTAATCTCTCGGTGGATATAGTATTAACTGTCTTGAGAAAATTTTAACATTTGATTATGCTTTCAGGAACCATCACACCGCGGCCTTTTTCCCGACTGAACTTATTATTTACATAAATGGAAAATTGGATGACTGGGTAGTGGTGGCTGTCAGCGGTGCCAAGCTTATAAGGAGAGTTGCCTCTTCAATTGTTAGTCTTACAGTCTTGCTAGTCTTTCAAATGTTTAAATTTAACAAAATTTATGGAACAGTGATAGAAGGAAAACATTAAATCCTGCACATTGAGACTTAACGAGGTATTTCATATAATACACCTGCATGATTAAATGGGAAATGAGCTCGCTGCTGACAATCCAGAAATTTTCTTAAATCCTACTCTGCTAAACTTTCAAGTAATTTCACATTTCCTGTTCTTGCTTGCTTGCCATTTTGTTGCTATATTTATTCCCATTCAAATTATAGTTTATTAATTTTATCGTTTTTTCCTTGTGTTGTATTTAACTGTATTTGCCAGGAGTGTTGAATGAAATATGCGGTCAAGGTTCTTTAAAATTCTAAACTACCCACCTACCACACATTAAAATAAAAGGAATAAATATCACACTTTTGAAGACGAATACAGCACACTTGCCGTCGCCTTTTTCTGAACCAGTTGTTTGAATGACCCCATGTGTATGGTAGAAGGGAGGAGGCAGACATGTGCAGCTCACCACCATTACTTGCAGAGAGATCTTGCAACCTTCAAGAACTGTGTCCGGGAAGGTGAGAGTAAGAGTTGTAGCTGCGAGTTGAACCAGACACTGACGGCACTATTGAACATCCGTCGGAGTCAAGAGGGCAGCTGAGAAGAGTGGTTGAGGAGACACCTAGAGGGGAGTGTGTCCGTACTCACCTATTTGTGGTTGCAGGGGTCGAATTTCTGCTCCTGGCCCCGCCACTCTGCTAGCGGCTACTGGATTTATATTCCTGGTTGCTGAAGCTCTTGTCATAATTTTTCATACCTGCCTGGAGTCTACCTGGAGGGTATTCCGGGGATCAACGCACCCGCGGTCCGGTCCACGACCAGGCCTCCCGGTGGTCAGGGCCTGATCAACGAGGCTGTTGCTGCTGGCCGCACGCAGTCCAACGTACGAACCACAGCCCAGCACCGACTTCAGGTATCTGTCCAGCTCCCTCTTGAAGACAACCAGGGGTCTATTGGCAATGCTCCGTATGGCTGGTGGGAGGCTGTTGAACAGTTTTGGGCCCCGGACACTTGTTGCGTTTTCTCTTAGTGTACCAGTGACGCCCCTATTTTTCACTGGGGGTATGTTGCATCGTCTGCTTTCGTAGGGAGTGATTTCTGTGTGCAGATAAGGAATCCGTCCCTCCAGAATCTTCCAGGTGTAGATTATGATACATCTCTCGCCTGCGCTCCAGTGAGTACAAGTGCTTCCAGGCGTTCCCAGTAGTTAAGGTGTTTGATGGAGCTTATACGTGCAGTAAAGGTTCTCTGTACATTCTTTAGATCTGCAATTTCACCTGCCTTGAATGAGTATGTTAATATACAGCAGTATTCCAGCCTAGAGAGAACAAGTGATTTAAACAAGATCATCATTAGCTTAGCATCTCTTGTCTTGAGTGTTCTCATTATCCATCCTATCAGTTTCCTCGCAAATGTGATAGTGTCATTGTTGTGGTCCTTGAAGGTGAGGTCTTCGGACATTACCACACCCAGGTCCTTCACATTACTTTTCCGCTCTATTGTGTGATTAGAATTTGTAGTATACTCAGTCGTAGCTATTATTTCCTCCAGTTTTCCATAACGCCATCATGCCTTGACTACTTTGCTGTCTAGGTAGTTTCTCTTCCTGATCACCCTAAGGCTGAAGAAGTATTTCTTGACGTGCCTGTAATTCATCTTGTGTTTTTAGCTAACAGTTTTGCTCTCGTTTACCACGTCCGTGAACCCAGACTATTCAACATCTTGCCAGGTGTTTTTAACTAACAGTTGTGCTCTCGTTTACCACGTCCGTGAACCCAGACTATTCAACATCTTGCCAGAAGTTATCAGAAACGCTGCTGGGACAAGTGTAGAAGTCTTCAAGAGGAAATTGGAGAAGTATTTTCACCAGGTGCCAGATCAACCAGGCTGTGATGGATATATGGATCAGTGGGCCGCCAGCAGCAGTTGGAAGTCTTCCACTTAATTAAAATCTGCCTCTCATTCCTTATTGACGCTGTAAGATCCCTGTGGATTTAGAGTTTCCCCTATATAATAAGTGAAGTAATAGTGCCGGGTAAGGCAGGAAGGTGTTGGAGCCCCATGAGCCATGGCAGCAATGCACCAAGACATCCATTATCTTAAACACCCTGCGGAAATCAGCCACACGCACCCTCATTAATTTCGGGACTGCCCTAGTCACCTGGCAGCCTCGTCTCAAGGGCTGTCCCTAGTCACCTGGCAGCCTCGTCTCAGGGGCTGCCCCTAGTCACCTGGCAGCCTCGTCTCAGGGGCTCCCCCTATTCACCTGGCAGCCTCGTCTCAGGGACTGCCCCTAGTCACCTGACAGCCTCGTCTCGGGCTGCCCCTAGTCACCTGGCAGCCTCGTCTCAGGGGCTGCCCCTAGTCACCTGGCAGCCTCGTCTCAGGGGCTGCCACTGGTCACCTGACTGCTACGTCCCGGTTGGCTTCCTTCATACCCACCCTTGTTAGCTTTTGTGGTACACTTGAAGCCTTCTTACCATTCTTGGCTTCTGTGGTCGACGCGAGTGCTGCAGCCTACCTACCACTAGAGTGGGTAGCTCTTAAAGCTGTCTGCATGGTGGCCGCCTTTGATAGGATAGTAGAAATATAGTAAAATTCTCCATGCACCAAGTAACATAATGGAAGTTAAGGCACATGAGGCGCTGATGTTGGTGAATAAAAAGATTAAATGTAAAGAACAAAGAGGCACAATACCGTGACTGGAACAAGAGACAAATAACCCACACAGGAGAGAAGCTTACGACGACGTTTCGGTCCGACTTGACCGTGGTGAGTAGTGAGGGGGAGGGACATTTGTGTGAGAGTGAAAGGGGAAGTAGTAGATAGTGAGGGGGAGGGGGAAAGAGTAGTGAGGGAGTTGATGAGTAAGAGTGAGTGTGGGTGGTCCTCATCTTAGCTTCCCGGCTCTCAGTGGCTGGAGGCAAGACACTTAATGAAGGCTTTCCTCTTCCCTCTTCCTCTCTGTGTCTGTCTCGCTTCTCTTCCTTGTCATCGCGGCCATCATAATTATTCTTCTGCCAGTTCTTTATCATGTCATCGTTCTTGTCTCTCTCTACCAATCTTGAACGTTTAATATTAAAAATTTATTCATAAATGGTTCGTTTATAAGTTTTAATTTCAGCATCTGTAAATTGTCAAAAGTTTGGCTTAGAAATTATATTACGTTAATATCATTGAATGATGATGATGATAATAATATAATAATAATAATGCCCTTTGTTATTCTATAACTTCTTTTGAAGTTGTGATTGTAATATTGTGTGTTTCAATCTTAGGGTCTTCTGCTGACAGTGCTACTTCCAGGTCTATTACATTGTATTCCATTCTGTAGTATATTTATCTTTTTCAAGTTAGAATTTCGTAATGTTATCCATAGTAATGAACTAAATTTATGTTTTGTCAAATATATTTTTCTGTAGCTCTGTGGATTTTTTTACACCATTATGGAGGTGTGGTGTGTCCTGGATGTATACGTGTTATTGCATACGTCAAAGAAATCGCCTGACACGGATCTCTGCCACCACTCGTTCATTGGGGTCGTTGGCACTGTGGCAAGGGTGCGGCAAGAAACAACCACAGGTGTAGGAGTTTAGACGTTGTTGTCATTAACGCACACGGCTGAGTGAAGACAAATGCTAGTCTCATGCAGTCTGTGTTAACGAAGCAACGCCTTGATTTGCATTTTTGTCAGCCAGATATGAAGAGAGACTGGGGCGAGTACCATACCCTGGAGGAACAGAGCCTTTCATTGTGAACTTCTACTTATACTTGCTACATGTTGTACTTTGAACATGATTTGACATGAAATGTCACCTATATGCCTGTTTTCCCCGGTTACTTTCATATGCATTTTGTGTGCTCTTAAGTCAGTCGACGGTATAGATAATGTTAGTATTTTGCTCGTCTTCCAGCAATTCTCGCTCAGTGTTGTCAGACGTGTTGTGTCCGTGTTATTCTTGATTTGTGGTCAAAGATACGTTTTTATAGATTTATGTAAGCTAATTAAATTTGTGAGTATATTAAACTTTTGGGAATCACATAAGAATGGTAATGTGTAAAATAATATAGGTTGTTTAACAGTGCAGCTCAGACTATGATGTTGTGGCACACGAGTTGCGAGTGGAAGCAGTGTCCACATAAGATGTTTGAGGACGGTAGCGGTAACAATGGTGGTCATTAGTATGATATGAATCTGTGACTAGACGGGGGTGACGGTGACGGTCATGGACACTAGAGTGACTAAAGGGGCAATTTTAGCACAGCTGGTGAAGGGTGGGTAGTCATTATTGGCTGGGGGGGGACTCTTAAGAGTGCTCTTTGTTTTTTCAACAAACGAACCTATTAAACTGTGACTCCCATTTCGCACTCTCACTGACTCCCCTATCACCCGTCAGTGAGGGATGAGGGTTCGTAATCCAAGGAACTGGACGTGCCTGCCTTTTCAGTGGAATTCGAATTCCTTCCACTGCCAAGGGTATCTCCAGGTTTTGTCTAATCCTGCGTGTTTAGCGCTTGCCCTTAAATGTAATTCCTTTAAACCCTCTTCCAGGTATCGCACATTCCCAGTTAAACAGTTGCGGTATTTTCCTTGGCAGTTACAGTGGTATATTCCCTTATGCCTCTTCCAAATGCCTCGGCTTTCTTACCTCCTCTTTCCCATCTCATTCTTATCTGGACAGATACTTAGTACCTGACCAATCAAGCTGTGGTCCTCACGTTGGATTGCGTGCGGCCATCAGTAACAGCCAGGTTGATCAGGCCCTGATCCACCGAGAGGCCTGGTCATGTACCGGGCCACGGGGACGCTGACCCCCGGAACACTTTCCAGGTAGATTTCTAGCCAAGAGTTAGAGAAAATGGGAAAGAGTAGAAAAACAGAAAGGCGAGGACCTAAAGAAAGATCAGCGTATGTTACTTGAGGAGGGAGAGTGAAGGTTGTGAGAAGCTGTGACAGTTGAGGAGCGGGGGGGGGGGGAAGTGGAAGGTTTAAAGCTTGTGATCACTTGAAGGCGTGGGAGTGTTGGGGTGGAGTGGGGGTAACGGATGTGAGAGAGCTCTTTAGTGTCTGGGAAGGGGAAACGTGTGTGTGTGTGAGAGAGAGAGAGAGAGAGAAAGTGATTGCACGAAGGGTATGAAAGCAGCCAGGGAGAAGTGTGAGTGAATTTATGTCGTCTGGCTTTACGTTGGGCTTCGAGATCAGAACCTTCGCAACCGGTTACAGGTATGTCACAAGCACAGGGTTTACTCCGTGCAGTTTAGCTGGAACAAATTCAGAGATCATTTACGACGTTCATAGTAAAGCATTTAAATTACTGGGAATGCCTTAAATCCTGAATATGTACTCACTGGAGCGACGGGGAGAGAGAGAGAAAAAAATATACCTGATAATATATACATGGAAAGTAATAAATACCAGACGAGCTTGGCCTCCGGTGTTGATGCAATCTTTGGTTATTTCTTGCAAGTCAAATAGGTTATTGTAAGTTATCGTATCCATGATTACTTTCATTGTTCTCTTTGACTCTTTTTGTTCCTTTCATTTGAGAAATTTGCCTTTATTGAGGCGTTCACTGCACTTACTGAGTTTCTTTTAGTAGTTGGTAAAGTCAGTTTTGTCCCGTATCTAAGTCTGGGCTCAAAACTACTTTCTCTCTCCATATGTATTTATTTTTCAAGCTGCGAGCACCAAAATCCTGATCGATGACCTCCCAAATTAACAGCATGTAAGTGAACACCTCGTCTAGCTCATATTTCTGTACCACGTTAAGAGTAAATACTGTACTGTGCCTCGTAGGAATCTAGTTTCCACTAACGTACGTCGCCCCTGGCGTGCAACGGACAAGAGAACTTGCAGCAGCAACACTCAGCAAGAGGCATTCTTGAGCTTCCCCAGCCCTTGGATGTTATGTCCAAAGCTGGGGATGACTTCAAAAGGATTCTGTAGTGCTTGTTGCCTTTGCACCTCCTGACATCGTCTGCTGCATCCACACCCTTCGATCCCAGTGTGGGCGGGGTTTGTGGCAGCCCAACGTGCTTAGCTTCTCCCTACGAGCCCCGTGGGGGGCGGGGAATGGGGCTAGGCCTGGGGACAGCTAGTCCCAGAAGACGAGGAAGTACTTGCACCTCCTCCCATTGCAGACATTGGTCTGAGACACTCCCGCGAAAGGGAGCCAAGGCCGGACCACCACTTGGAAAAGGTCCGGGCCGGAACAAGACTGGCGAACCTACTAAAGTACAGGTCCCGTCCTATCAAACAGTCCGGCCTTTTTACCGTCATGCTCTCTGGGAATGTTATTTCGTCCCTAATCTTTTTTTTTGTCCCTCTAGGGTCGTCAGGTTTGGTTTCTTTAGTCTCTTTTCATAATTTATTCCTCTCAGCGCTGGGAATTGTGTTGTTGCAAATCTTCTGCATGTAACTGATCAGGCTTGGTCTCTGTGCTGGAGCTGCATACTCTGGGACGAATAAACGTAGTAAATGTATAGCATCCTGAAAGATTTTCTGAAGTTCCTGAATTCTCTTCTGATTAGGTTAATCTCTCATTTATCGCCAGTGTCACAGTTTATGTGCGCCTTCAGGTGCATCCGGTAATATTTGCGATATGCTAATTCCCAGGTCCTTTTCAATATTTGATAATTGCAGGCTCACTCTTCTCTTAGCTTCATCTTTCCATGATCTTACATTTGAGTTGAACTCCACTTTTCTAACTACTTTAGCCTGTCTGTTACCCTGGAGTTGTACCCGGTCTCCCATGTATTTATCTACCTCAGAAGTTTTGCATCAGCAACGAGAAAGACTATCCCCTCTGGGAGATCATTAACGTAATTAGGCACAGCAGTAGCCCCAGTACGATCCCTTAGGGACACGTTATTACGCGCTGACACTTCCCTCACATTTGTCTTATTTTCACTGTTACTCTTTTCACTTTTATTCTGTATCATGTCTTTTTATTGTTACTGTCCTGCCTTTCATTGTTGCTCTGTCTTCCATCTTGCAGATACTCCCTTATTCTCTAGATTTTAATTTTCCTTATTCGTGGTTTTACCTGTGTATTTTACCTATGGCTGGTTTAGAGGGTATTTAGCCAGGCTTCCTTGTTTTCCTTTTCAACTTGGCTGTTGTTAGCGGCCTACTGGCTTGCGTAGCCATCACAGCCTAGTTGATCTCGCACTTGGCAGAGGAAGTGATCCTGTTTTCTCTTGATCCGGCAATAGTTCTGATATTGTTGGTAGCAGGTTGAATAATCTTGGGCTACAGATGTTTGACAGTGTTAACACTGCAGCAGTGAGAGAACTGATGAAATGCAGTCCGTACTCCAAAAGGAAATATCAATGTCTTGTATTCAGTTTTAAGCAAAATTATCCTTTATTTAGGTTGCATTAGGTTTGGCTGGGTTAGATTTTTCGTCTCTTAACAAAATATATAAATAGTTTTACAATTAGGGAAACGCTAAACCCGTAATGGTCAAATAGCGCCTTGCGAAATGGGAGGTGATCAGATTCGATCAAAGGAAAGTGACAGGAGCACTAATTATTTGGGTCAAGGCACCTCCCTCGATCAGGCAAAATTTACAAAATTTACAAAAGCAGTAGTAACATTTCAAGTGCCAACAGAAAACGGACACCCACGAATATTATTAATCATGTTTTCATTCCAATGCTAAACTCGTATGTTTGACGTAATACACGAAATAGGTATTATATTGTAATAAATTTTGTTTATTTGGAAGAGTTGAGACAAGCTTGCTGACTACCACAAATTCAAATGTGAATTGTATAGTAATATACATGACACGGGCGCAGTGATGTGTCATATGTCAGGGAAAGTTGTTAAAGTGGTGCACCAAAATGAATATCATGGTAGAAGAAACTGTCATGCTCTGTTTGTTGCAGTTTCTTCAAGGACGTGAGTAGCTTCGTGAGTTTCCCTGTCTTCTAATATGTTTTTTTTCCCCTATAATCTACCTTGTCCATAATTATTATTGCATATGCTTTGTCTGCTTTCGTAAGATTAAGTTATACCATAAATTAAGGAAAGATCCTGTACTTCACCTTACGAAAGCAGACAGCAAATACGATAGTAAATATGTAATTATGGACAAGGTAGATTATAGGGGGAAATAACATTAGAAAACAAGGGAACTGACGTGCCCCTTAGCTTAGGTGTGCCTGCTGTACAAACCTCCAAATATAGAACTGCAAATTATTCTAGACAAGAAAACGTAGTTAGCACTGTAGTTAGGCACTGACCTAACCTTACTTGGATAAAATTTGATAACTTCCCGTTCCCCAAATGACTCCTGGTTTAGCGCTTACCCCATGAAAATTATAATTCTTCTATAATCTTCCAGCCTTTTCTCCGTTCCCTTTCTGCTTATTACCTACAAAATCACATTATCATTGCCCAAGACTCAAAATTATTCAGTGTTTTGTAAGAAAAAAAGTCTTCCATGAATAATAAAAAAAAAAGGATGCTGCGCTTACATTGTGTTTGTTTCCAGCAGCAACAGCCTGATTATTAGGATGCCACAAGGTAAACCTTGGCCTTCAAATCAACACCAGTAGGTGGAAACTCGCAACGAAAAGTACGTAGTTTTGTTTTTCTTTGCCCTTTCTATAGCCGTATTAAATAAGGTTAAAAGGAAGTGGGCGTGCGAAGGGTGGTCTCTTTAAATCTGGTTCTCATAAAAGGGGCGCACTTATCTTGTGCCGTTAAGGGGGAAAAAATGATCAAGCCTGATTGGGGTTCAGCTGAGAGCGTTTGGGCAGAGGTGCTGGATATTGGACTAAGAATGAAGACGACGACGTATGTACAACACTGGGCTCTTTATTTCCGAAACGTTTCGCATGTACAATAGAATTATTTAGTCGAATACAGAGGTAACCAAAATTGGAGACAACAGAAGCAGTGAGAGTTGATGTGATCGATCCATCATCCAGGGGCGGCGCAAGAATTTCTATACTGGGGTGGGGGTCTTAGGGGAGGCTATCTCGTGGGAAGGGGTGACCAGGAGACTTGTTTTGAAGCAACGTTATTATTATCATCATTTTTATTGAGGACTGAAGTTCTCCCTTGGCGCCGCCCCTGCCATCAACTTTGACGTAATAGTTTTAGGGTGGTCAGTCCCTTAGCCTTGATAAATGTTCAGGTTCATGATCTCATATTGAGTTCTCTTTCTGTACTCGTTGCACCCGTTTTTCATTAGGGGTATTTTTAGCTGTCAGTGAAAAGCATAAGTGAATGTATAAAAGGACCAAAACTTAAAACAGACCCTTAGCTGTTCTCAAGAGGCAGTGCTCGTCTCGTTTCATTACTGATAACCAAATGTTGCACATTTGATTCATCCATTGATTTAGCGGTATTGTATGCCATTAATGTGTTGATGTATGGATGCTTAGGTATGGAAAGAATGAAGAACTCAAAAGGAGCACTATATATAAAACTCAAGAGCGTCACCAAATATTATTATTATTATTATAATCAAGGGGGAAGCGCTAAACCCGGAGGATTATACAGCGCCTGGGGGGGGGGGATGTGGAAGGCATTCAGGCTTAATTCGGGGAACTGGAGCTCAGATCCAATTCCCTAAATCAAGAGCCCCTCACCAACATCAAGGAACCTTCCTTGAGGGGTGCGTCACCAAATAGAACGTAAGGAACACGTAAAAGACCTGGGAATAATTATGTCAGCGGACCTTTCTTTTAAAGACCATAACAAGACAAAGATCACGACAGCCAGGAAGATGACGGGGTGGGTATTGAGAACTTTCAAAACAAGGGAAATAATGCCGATGGTGACACTCTTCAAATCACTAGTGCTCCCTCACTTAGAATATTGCTCAGTGCTGACGGCCCCGTTCAGGGCAGGAGAAATATCTGAGCTGGAACAAATACAGAGATCGTTTACGCCTCACACTGAGCCTGTAAAGCACCTAAACTACTGTGAACGCCTGCAAGTCTTGAGCATGTATTCATTGGAGCGGAAGAGAGAGAGAGGTACATGATAATATATACCTGGAAGGTACTCGAGGGCTTGGTCCCAAATCTGCACACTGCCATAACAACATACTGGAGTGAGAGATATGGGAGGAAGTGTAAAATAAACCCAGTGAAGAGCAGGGGTGCGGTGGGGACAATAAGGGAACACTGTATCAACATCCGGGGTCCCAGACTATTCAACATCTTACCAGAAGATATCAGAAACACGGCTGGAACCAGTGTAGAAGCCTTCAAGAGGAAACTGGACAAGTATCTTCACCAGGTGCCAGACCAACCAGGCTGTGATGGATATGTGGGGCAGCGGGCCTCAGCAGCAACAACCTGGTTGACCAGGCAAACACCAGACGAGTCTGGCCCATGGCCGGGCTCTGAGAGTAGATAAACTCTCGAAACTCTTCAAAGGTATATCAAAGGTAAGGTATTGAGACGAAAACTGTTTAGCAAAAATCTAAATGCATCCTTGCTGATGTGTGTGAAGAGCTGTAGAATAATCTTTGGATTCCTTTTGCTGCTCCTACTTGGAAATAAATCCAAGCAATCTGTTAGCCTTTAAAGGATATTTAGACACTGATATCTTAGCTTCCCACAATTCCTTAACTCACTCTCACATTCTGTATGATCAAGTTCTATATTATTGAGCACTTTTCTGTAATGAATTTCTTCTGCCACTTTTGCGACCACAATATTATCCCCTCTAAATTATACTGAAGTTCAGTGATTTTATTTGTTGGCCAGTTTTTTTTTTTGTTTTGTGTGTGTGTGTGTGTGTGTGTGTGTGTGTGTGTGTGTGTGTGTGTGTGTGTGTGTGTGTGTGTGTCTGCGAATTTACTCGTTTCGTTTTATATTTCCTCATCTGGGTCATTAATGTAGATTACGAACAAAAGACCTAAAACTGATCCTTGCCGAATGTCACACGTGACTGGTGCCCATTCTGATTTAAGCAGACTCTGCTGCCTATTTTTCAGCTGTCTCAATCTATGAAAAAAAAAAAATCTTTTACTGTATGCTGCCACTTTCTTTGGCAATCTTCCGTGAGGGATTCGATCGAAAGACTTTCTGATGCTAACTCCTGATCAGCCAAGCTCTGGTGTATACGTTGGATTGGGTGCCGCTAGTACTATTAGCCTAACTGATCAGACCACCAACCAAGATGATTGATCTGGGACCGGACCGCGGGCGTGATGACATCCCCGGAATTGATTACAGGTAGGTAGCCCGTATTGGCTGGATCAATTCACTACTAGCACACAAATTGGAGATAAATCTTTATCATTTATTTGTAGGTTAGTTGTGAAATGTTGAAAATATTCTTCGGTTTAATAAGAACAATAAATTGTTGTCCCATAACTGTAATCCATATGTCCATGACTTGTTCACGTCTTTAGCGTTTCGTCAGTATAATAATCTACCCCTATTATCCTGCACCCTTAGCCACCCTTCCCCATTCCCCATCCCACTTTCCACTTCCCCCTTCACCCCCGACAGCTGCTTAAAGAGCATCGGTGAGAGGGGAGGGGGGACATTATTCCTGGACATAAACCAGATCTCACATTCAATTATCATAACAAGGTTGCTGTAGGGTGGTGATAACTAGAACGTTCAAGACAAGAGATGCTGAGTCAGTGATTCCCTTCACGTCTCGTATTCTTCTAGGGTGGAATGTGTCTGTTTACTAATTTGTCTTTTTCAAGGCAGGATAGATTTCCGAACTTGGAACTTTAACTGTCCACCAACAATCAAACATCTGAACGATTTGGAACGCTTGAATTCCTTTGAACTGTACTCCTTGGAATGCAGGTCCTGGAGGCTCAAGCTGAACACTACTATTTCAGATTCTTTTTTCCTTAAATTACTTTAAACACGGGGCTAATGTGATTACCATGCACTCTTTCTGGACTTGCTTGCTACGCTTGTTTATTGGTAAAGAGGGTGCGGATTTTTAGATAGTTCGTTTGTTTACTTTTCCAATTAGCTATAGTGCTGTTTTTTTTTCTAATGTTTTATTTTATTCGTGCGGATGCCAGATAGTAGGACAGCTGGATTTAGCTTCTTATCAGAAGTTTGAGACACCATGAGGCTGGTGCATTCTTAACCCTTAAACTGTCCAAACTTAGATCTACGTTTTTTTTTTAACATTTGAAAGTATGTAAAAAATGTAGATCTTTTTTTTTACATTTGAAAACGTGTAAAAAACTTTTTATCTACATTTTTTTTTATGTAAAAAATGTAGATCTTTTTTTTTACATTTGAAAACGTGTAAAAAACTTTTTATCTACATTTTTTTTTTGGTTATATTTGAAAATATGTAAAAAAACGTAGATCTACTTTTGGAGCACTGCGGATTTGAACGTCGATCTGTTTGGACAGTTTAAGGGTTAAACCAGTGTTTGGTTTATTATGCCTTAAATCTACGGCAGTGGCGTGCCTCACTCGTTTTTTTTTTATACAAATTTTCGCGTATATTTTATAATTTCCGGCAGTTTGGTTATTTTGCACAGATAACATTGGCTTCATTGTGGTCTCATTTGTTCTTATATTTTCGTTACTTATTTTAACACTTCCCATGAATAGCAACACTTCCAACGACACTGGGTTTGAAGGCGTCGGTTAGCTTGGCACTTCAGTATTTTTTCCTAAAGTATCACAGGATCCCTGCAGATCATTACACAAACGACAGTGCAACCATTCATATCACTGTCACTCTCTCACAGCTGTGGCACACAGGAGACTGCCGCTAAACCTTGAAAATTTAAGCCTTCATATACTGGTATACACTGTTATATTTCATTACACAGAATGGGTTTCATACGCGAGGTAATGAAATTATTAACTTCGGTTGGGTGACTTTGGCATTAATGACCTTGGTCAGCTGGCGTGGAGGGTTAACGTTGATGGGTGACCTAGTGTGGAGGGTGAACGTTGATGGGTGACCTAGTGTGGAGGGTGAACGTTGATGGGTGACCTAGTGTGGAGGGTGAACGTTGATGGGTGACCTAGTGTGGAGGGTGAACGTTGATGGGTGACCTAGTGTGAAGGGTGAACGTTGATGGGTGACCTGGTGTGGAGGGTGAACGTTGATGGGTGACCTAGTGTGGAGGGTGAACGTTGATGGGTGACCTAGTGTGGAGGGTGAACGTTGATGGGTGACCTAGTGTGGAGGGTGAACGTTGATGGGTGACCTAGTGTGGAGGGTGAACGTTGATGGGTGACCTAGTGTGGAGGGTGAACGTTGATGGGTGACCTAGTGTGGAGGGTGAACGTTGATGGGTGACCTAGTGTGGAGGGTGAACGTTGATGGGTGACCTAGTGTGGAGGGTGAACGTTGATGGGTGACCTAGTGTGGAGGGTGAACGTTGATGGGTGACCTGGTGTGGAGGGTGAACGTTGATGGGTGACCTAGTGTGGAGGGTGAACGTTGATGGGTGACCTAGTGTGGAGGGTGAACTTTGATGGGTGACCTAGTGTGGAGGGTGAACGTTGATGGGTGACCTAGTGTGGAGGGTGAACGTTGATGGGTGACCTAGTGTGGAGGGTGAACGTTGATGGGTGACCTAGTGTGGAGGGTGAACGTTGATGGGTGACCTAGTGTGGAGGGTGAACGTTGATGGGTGACCTAGTGTGGAGGGTGAACGTTGATGGGTGACCTAGTGTGGAGGGTGAACGTTGATGGGTGACCTGGTGTGGAGGGTGAACGTTGATGGGTGACCTAGTGTGGAGGGTGAACGTTGATGGGTGACCTAGTGTGGAGGGTGAACTTTGATGGGTGACCTAGTGTGGAGGGTGAACTTTGATGGGTGACCTAGTGTGGAGGGTGAACGTTGATGGGTGACCTAGTGTGGAGGGCGAACGTTGATGGGTGACCTAGTGTGGAGGGCGAACGTTGATGGGTGACCTAGTGTGGAGGGCGAACGTTGATGGGTGTCTTAGCGTGGAGAGTGCACATTGATATGTTGCTCAACTTCTAGAAGGGCGCTAACGTGCAGGGTACAGTGTAGGAGTGGCACCTAAATAAGCATGGAAATCACCTTGGTAGAAAACACTGAAAAATTGCAAGAATATATAAGCAGAGTTTTCCAGTGGGTAGTGGAGAATAACATGACGTTCAGTGGTGATAAGTTCCAGAGTGAAATACTGTATATATACGTGAAAGATACTTTAGGGTCTAGTCCTAAATCTGCACACTACCATATTGGAGTGAGAGCTATGGGAGGAAATATAACATAAACCAAGTGAAAAGTATGGGCGCTGTTGACACAGTAGGAAAACATTATCAACATCCGTGGCTTCAGACTTTTCAACATCTTACCAGAAGATATCAGAAGCACTACTGAGACAAGTCTTCAAAAGGAAACTGGACAAGTATCTCCACCAAGTTTACATTTATGAGGAGACATTAGAGTGCGGAAGCGTCACGAGCGGTATTCCACAGGGGTCAGTGTTAGACCAATTGTTTTTCACAATCTACATAAACGACATAGATGAGGGAATCAACAGCGACATAAGCAAGTTTGCCGATGACACCAAAATAGGCCGTCGAATTCATTCTGACGAGTAATTCCTTCATCAAGATCATTGATATATATTATAAACAACAACGGGCCCAAGACTGATCCCTGTGGAACGCCACTTGTTACTGATCCCCACTCGGATTTAACCCCATTTATGGACACTCTCTGCTTCCTGTCTGTGAGCCATGACTCGATCCACGAGAGCACCCTTCCCCCAATGCCATGAGCTGCTACTTTCTTCAACAGTCTTTGGTGCGGAACTCTATCAAATGCCTTACTAAAATCTAAGTAAATAATATCAAATTCTTTATCGTGGTCAACAGCCTCAAAAGCTTTACTGAAGAAAGTTAATAAATTAGTTAGACAAGACTGGCCTCTTGTGAATCCATGCTGAGTATCATTAATCAAGCTATGCTTATCGAGATGGCTTCTTATAATCTCAGCTGTAATTGACTCTAGTAATTTGCCTACAATTGAGGTCAGGCTTATTGGGCGGTAATTTGACGGTAACGACTTGTCCCCTGTTTTAATAGGAATTACATTGGCCATCTTCTAAAGACAGCAGTGCCTTAGTGTGCACAACAAGGCCAACAGATTACTTGGATTTATCTCAAGAAGTATAAGTAACATAAGTCCAGAAGTTATTTTGCAGCTCTATACATCACTAGTGAGGCCTCATTTAGATTATGCTGCTCAGTTTTGGTCCCCTTACTACAGGATGGACATAGACTCATTAGAGAACATACAGAGAAGAATGACTAAAATGATTTACTGTGTAAGGAACCTCCCGTATGAAGATAGACTTGGAGCCTTGAATCTCCACTCTCTGGAGAGGCGTGGAATGAGGGGAGGTATCATTGAGGTGTATAGGTGGATGGCGGGCATGAACGGGGGAGACATTGGTAGGGTGCTGAGGGTGTCGAGCCAGGTAGGAGCCAGGAATGGTGGATTTAAGTTGGATAGATTTGGATTTGGAAGGGACATAGGTGGGTGCTGGTTTTCTGACAGAGTTGTGGATGCGTGGAACGGTCTTCCCAGTGGGGTGATGGGGGCTGGGACCTTGGGTAGCTTTGGGAAGAGACTGGACAGGTGTATGAGTGGGAGGGGCTGGGTTTGATTGGTGTCAAGGGGTGCGGGAGTTGTTTCTTGAGTGGCTTTGGGTGGATGTCGTTTTGATGAGGACCTGCCTCGTGTGGGCCAGTGGGCCTTCTGCAGTGTTCCTGCATTCTTGTGTTCTTATGTTCTTATGAGTGGGAGGGGTTGGATTTGAGAAGGACTTGCACATCGGAGCTTGTTTCTTGCGTGGCATTGAAAATTGGGTTGGTCAAATGTTTGTTAGTGGGATAAATTGTAAAGGACCTGCCTAGTATGGGCCAACAGGCCTCCTGCAGTGTTCCTCCTTTCTTATGTTCTTATGTTCCACATATCAGACACTACACCTGTTTGAAGAGATAAATTAAAAATATTAGTTAATGGTTCACAGACTTCCATTTTGCATTCCTTAAGAACCCTTGAAAAAACCTCATCAGGACCAGGTGACTTATTTTGCTTCAGTCGGTCTATCTGCTTCACAACCATTTCACTAGTGACTGTGATGTTACATAATTTATCTTCTTCTGGCCCACTATAAAAATTAATTACCGGAATATTATTAGTGTCTTCCTGTGTAAAAACCGAGAGAAAATAATTATTTAAAATGGAGCACATTTCATTCTCTTTGTCAGTAAGATTCCCATAGTTATTTTTAAGGGGACCTATCTTATCTCCGACTTTTGTTCTATAGACCTGGAAAAAACTTTTTGGGTTAGTTTTAGAATCCCTAGCAACTTTAATTTCATAGTCCCTTTTAGCTTTTCTTATCCCCTTTTTAATGTCCCTCTTAATGTCAATATACTGATTCATAAGATGACCCTCGCCTCTTTTGATACGCCTATAAATTCCTTTCTTATGCCCTAGTAGATATTTCAGCCTATTATTCATCCATTTTGGGTCATTTCTATTTGATCTAATTTCTTTATAAGGGATAAACGTTCTTTGAGCAGCATGTATTGTGTTTAGGAAACTGTCATATTGATAGCTCTCTTCCTTACCCCAGTCAACAGATGATAAGTGTTTTCTAAGCCCATCGTAATCTGCTAAGCGAAAATCTGGGACTGTTACTGAGTTATCCCTACTATCATACTTCCATTCAATGCTAAATGTAATTGATTTGTGGTCGCTAGCACCCAGTTCCTCTGAAACTTCTAAATTATTAACAAGGGATTCGTTGTTTGCCAGAACTAAGTCAGGCAGGTTAATACTCCTTGTAGGTTCTGTCACAAACTGCTTCAAAAAACAATCCTGAACTACTTCTAAGAAGTCGTGTGATTCTAAATTCCCAGTCAAGAAATTCCAATCAATATGACTAAAGTTAAAGTCTCCTAGAATTACTACATTATCGTGCCTTGTGGCCCTAACAATTTCCTCCCATAGTAGTCTCCCCTGGTCCCTATCTAAATTTGGGGGACGGTATATCACACCTAAAATTAATTTTTCATGTCCCTCTGAAAATTCTATCCAAACAGACTCTGTATGTGTTACTTCAGACTTAATACCCGTTTTTATGCAACAGTTCAAGCGATCTCTGACATACAATGCCACCCCACCCCCCTTTCCGACACTTCTATCTACTTGGAACAATTTAAAACCCTGGATGTGACATTCTGCAGGCATGTCCCGACTTTTTGAATTAAACCATGTCTCAGTAATGGCAAATACATCTATGTTACCTGCACTAGCAACTAGTCTCAACTCGTCCATCTTATTCCTAGCACTGCGACTATTTGTGTAATAAATATTTAAAGACCCTCCTCTCTCTTTACCCTTCCTGCTCCTTTCTGTTATTCCACTAAACCTATTACTGTCCTTGTCAATTAGTGCCACTGGCTTTCCAATATCCACCTCATTTTGCCTATTACTAGTTCTCCTAGTACTCATATTACTACCCTGCGACTTCACAGTTTTCCCACAAAAACCCATACCACTAACTATTCCTAGTTTAAAGACCTAACAGCTCCCTCCACTGCGTTGGCCAGTGCTCCCACCCCACACCTAGATAAGTGAACCCCGTCCCTGGCATACATGTCATTTCTGCCAAAGAAGAGGTCCCAGTTGTCAATGAATGTTACCGCATTTTCCTTACAGTATTTGTCCAGCCAGCAATTGACACCAATTGCTCTGGACAACCATTCATTTCCAACTCCTCTCCTTGGCAAAATGCCACATATGACAGGTTTCCCACCCTTCCTCCTAATTATCTCTATTGCTGACCTATACCTGCTAATCAGGTCCTCACTCCTACGTCTGCCAACATCGTTGCCTCCAGCACTGAGACATAATAGGATTGCTCCCATTACCTCTCATGATGTCATCCAGACGGCTAACAATATCCTTCATCCCAGCCCCAGGAAAACACACACTCTGCCTCCTACTCCTATCCTTCAAACAGAATGCCCTATCCATGTACCTAATCTGGCTATCCCCAGAAACTCAACAAACATAAAGGTAAGGTATTGTGAAGGGTAGAGTGCAGACAGGAGTGAGCTAGGGTGGAAGGTAGAGTGCAGGGGTGAGCTAGCATGGAGGGTGGAAGGCTAGTGACACGCGGCACTACTGCCACAATCACATAATCAACACTGGTGGTGGGCTCAGGGCTGGCTGGCTGGTTGGTTGGCCGGCTAGCTGGCCGGTCGGGGAGGAGGGATCGATAGTCCTCACGGCCGTCCCAGAGGTCAGAGGTCAACCTCCGCTAGCACTGAGTTTCCTTTTAGCCTGTTTTTATTTCTCACCTCTTCCTATGGCTATTCTTAAGTTTCCTTCTCATTTTCCCTGCTTCCTCCTTACTCGTGTTCTCTCTTCTCTCTAGCTTTTCTTACCTCCTCCCTTTTCAACCATATTCTCTTCCGCCACCTCTTCTTTCTTTTCCTTTTCAATTATTACTTGTCTTTTCCACTCTCTCTCCCCTTTCCCCACTAACTTGGTTCCCCATTTTCTTTCACCTTCCTCCTTCACACCCTTGATCTGAGACCGGCCCGCGTGGGCGGTGACCTCCGCAGGCGACTCCTCCAGGTGAACCCCTGTCCCCTTCCTCTGTCCTCCACACCCCAACCCCAGTCTGCTACTTTCCACACCCCCATTCTCGTCCCCATCCCTCCCCGCCCTATTACCTGGCTGCCCCACCCCTTTTCCCTCTCCTCTTCCCCCCTTCCTCTCTTTCCCCCCACCTCCCTTGCCTCCTCTTCCGCGCCACCTCTTCCTTGCTCTAACTTTCCCCCCTTCACTCTCCCAACAGTGACCAAGCCATCCTCATAATGACTGCAGAGCCCAGGAGACAGCGTGGTGGGGTTGTGGTTATCCTCACTCAGTAGTCACAAGGGCTTTAGAAATACAACATTCAATTCCGACAGTTTGCCGTGAAATTACCTATTTGTAATTAACTTTGAAAGACTGACGTGGAATAGCTTTGCTATATATATTTTTTTTTTTGTATCCTCTGTTATGAACTTCATTTTCACAGTCAATGTTTAGTATATTTAGCTTGTTTTACATTTATTTTAGATAAGCATTTCCTGACGTGTGTCTGACCAATTTGACTCGCTTCTTCAGTTTGCCAAGTCGTCTTTAATGTGACATCATATCAAAAGTTTTTCTTACATTTCACTTATCCTTTTTTCCTGTCTGACTTTTTTCAGTTTAACATGTCTGATATCTTGCATACAAGGAACACAAAGTGATAATTTCACGTGTTACTATCACAGATGAGAGTAAAATCATTGGCTGGCCAAAAGAACCTTCAAAACAATACTTTTTAAGGTCCTAGTGCTACATGACTCCACTGGGTTTAGCTCTTCCATGAATATATAATTAGTAATAATAATAACAATATTACTTTTTAAGGCCTCTGACTCTCCAGGATGAAATATTGTTGTTCATTAACTCACAGCCCCTTTTAAGGCAGGTAAAAGTGCCGATCTTGAGAATGTACGAGTGAGTGAATTGGACTTGTCTAGCATGGGCCAGTAGTCCTCTGTGTTCTTAATCCGTGTTAATTCAACCCCCTGAATTATTGAGAATGGCTAAAATCTATACAATTATATGCTCTACAAGCGAAAATTTTTACCATAATTTATGCAAGAAAGGTATAAAATACCGACACTATGAAAGTTTAGATTCATGTGCAACATCTGGATATCTTTATTATAGACGTTTCGCCATCCAGTGGCTTTATCAATACAGATTCTAGGACATAATTGGAAGACAGTAGAACTATATACAAAAGATGAGATAATCAGTCCCTCAGCCTTGGAGTTAGTGTTCACAGCTAATTTAAACATGATAGATACTGAAGGACTGGATCCAAATGTGCATTTGGATATTAATCCTTACGAAAGAGTCAACTCCACGACGCTGATGTGGTTTGAGAGGTTTGTGCTTAGGTCAGTAAAAAAGAGAGGGGCTTTTTTCAGAGGGATGTCATTCTCGCCACAGGTCGCTTACCTTAGAACTCTATTATGTTTCGTCCAAATTTGGATATGGAATGTGTAATGGGAAAAATTGACTTCCGATCATTTTACTTGCTCTGTGATTTTGTGTAATATGGTGAACGTATCACGACAGTAGTTAGTTGGTTATGAAAAAAAATAATGCTAGAAACGGTATTTGTTACAACAACTTTACATAAATAGCAAAAGGTGCAATAAGTACACAGAAATTACTCGGTAAGTATAAAAGGCCTAAAACTTCACAATTTAAGTGAAAGGGAAATCACAAAGGGAATTGCCTATATGCCTGTGAGAGGCACTTGATGCAAGGAATTAGAGCTGCTCTCTCTCTCTCTCTCTCTCTCTCTCTCTCTCTCTCTCTCTCTCTCTCTCTCTCTCTCTCTCTCTCTCTCTCTCTCTCTCTCTCTCTCTCTTATCGAACTCCACTTCTATTTGATAATAATAATTATCGAACTCCATTACTTATCATTTCTGATGTGCTGTATGACCCCCTGCTGGTTTATCGCTTCCATATGAATTAGTAATTGACTAATAGACAACTTTTTTTAAGAAACATGCTCTCTAGTCCACTCTTGATCAACCTGGCAGTGTTGCCTACGTGAAACTACGTGCAGTGCACGTGAGCAGCCTGGCCAGGTCATCAACAGTGAGCAACGGGTGAAGTTCCTCGGCACCATCATCAGATAGGTAGTCGACAGGGAAGACCCAAGGTGGAAATCCAATTAATAGCATTGGTTTTGTAGTTTCTAATTCTATTGGAAGCTCCTTCACTTCTCCTTTGTATCTTAATTTTACGAGTCACTGCTCCGTCTGCTGGTAGCCCCTTTCTCTCCGTCTTTCTAGTATCTGATCTTATTCCCTACACAAATAACACGCACTAAGGAGACAAACTTGTGACAAAATTTCGGTCCTACTTGGACCATTAACCAGTCACACGGAGCAAAACTGTCTTAAACTTGTCTCCAGTTACCGTATTGAGCCTTTTAATTGTTATTCCTTTGTGAAAACCTCGTTAAAAGGTGTAATAAGTTCTTCATAAGCTTCCCTGTGATTTTTTTTGTCAGGTTTACAATCCCACTTTCCTCTTGAGTTTTATTACTTCTATCATATATAGAAAAGGGTAGCTGCACACTGTGGCTGTGCCTAATTTTATTTAATTAAATTTCATTTCAGCCAAGGCCTTTGCTGTATACTGTTTTCGTATTGCCTTTCTGTCCTTTTCTGTGCACGGTCGTTCCTTGGTCTACCCTTCTTGGTGGTGCTTTAATGTCGCTGAAGGGCATCAAACCCCATTCCCCACCATTCCCCATACGGGTCAGGCACATCCCCCGTGATTAGTTTTTTGTATTCTTGGAACTGGATATACAGTTACCTGATGATGTAGACACGGAAGATACTTGAAGAAAGGGTCTTCAATCTGCAGTCATAATAAATTATTGTAGTGAAAAATGATTTAGAAAGTGTAGAATAAACAAAGTGCAGAACACTGGTGCCATGAGTACAGTTAAAAAAAAAAACATCAGTAGCCTATGACAGCTTACTAGTACAAGAACGATGGTAATGTGTTTCAGAGGATTAGTATTATTCAGTTGTTTACATTGTGTGAAGTGCTAAACCCGTGTGGAAGTTCGATACACCGTTTACTTGTCTTGAAATGGACAGGCTTCGCCTGGGTGGGTGTGTATATTGTCTGGAACCTGATTGGGTGATTATGCTAACAAATAATTTCTGTTAGGTAACAATGAGGTTTAAGTGATTTGCCAGAGTTAATCCCCCAGGAATATTTTTTTTAAGAGCAAAATGGACCACTATCTCCTGCAAATTCCTGAGCAGCCAGGCTGTGATGGCTATGAGTCTACGAACCACCAGGCATGTAGTCTACCAAGAAGCAGGGGCCCAGGGTCAGGCTGTCAGGGTAGAACTCACGAAACTGGTCAAAGAAACATTTTGCATGTCTTCGACCTACCTTACTCTTAATATTTGTTTCTTTAACTTTGCTTGTGTGTGTGTGTGTGTGTGTGTGTGTGTGTGTGTGTGTGTGTGTGTGTGTGTGTGTGTGTGTGTGTGTGTGTGTGTGTGTGTGTGCGCGTGTGTGCGCGTGTGTGCGCGCGCGTGTGCGCGCGCGCGTGTAAGCTTGCGTGCATGCAATAACCAAGGGGTGAGCGGCCAACCGGTGTTAGAGCGGGCAACGGGTGCAGATAGCGACGACTAGTACAGGGGTGGAGGGAAGTCTTTATTGAGTGATATTTTTCCCTGCACGTCGCAGTTACTAAGACAGTGAGGCTACTGGGCGAACGTTGGCGTCCTGAAGACTCGATTGCCTTCTTCCACCGGAGTATTTTGTATTCATATGATGGGATGCAATCAAAGTGCGCGACTACCCTATTATGTAAATTACATTTTGACAACTAAGGCATATAGTGACTGGTTCCGAGGGTTCTTTTACCGTCTCAGGCCACCTCGAGGCTATGATGTAGAACTTGTAAAACTGTGTGCCTTACTAATAATGATTGTATTTCTGTACATTTTCTACATTAAAGAGGAATTGTGTATTCAGAAATGTTTTTATGTATTTCTTTGTTTTAATATACTTTTCATTAAAACATACTGTATGATTTTTAATGATTTAAACATAATACAGACTAGAATAAGTTGGCTACAAAAAGTTCCCGGAATCGAATTTTCACGCGCTTCCTAGGTGAAATATGGTGGTGGTGTAAATCATGGTGGATTACACTCCTTTGAAGTAACATGGCGAGTTTCAGTGCGCTCGGTAATTCTGTTGAGGTTAGACAGGCATTTTTTTTTGTCGTGTTGTCAGTTGTGTGATTGCAATTTTTTTGTGTAACAGAATGGAATCTTAAAAAAAAGTGTGTGCGAGAAATTCTGTTTGAAGCCTGGTAGAACAGCTAGTGAAACTCTCAAAACACTTTAATGACGAAGCAGTGGGTTGAATATAGTGTTTTGAATGGTTTTCTTGAAACAAAACAGGACGAACGTCATTTGAGGATAATGAACGTTCTGGCCGTTCATCAACGTCAGAAACAGGCACCAGAATTGAAGTGTGATGAATGGCTTGAAAAACCGACAAGTTGAAGATTGAGACATGCAACATATGGGAATAAAGATTCCCATATGTTGCATAAGTGTCTCAATCTTCAACATGCCGGTTTTTCAAGCCATTCATCACAACTGTCACACACTGCAGCATCATGGGATCTTGTTACAAAGAATTCTTCAACACTTGTCCAACCTTTGGACAAGGACCTACTTCGACTAGTGGATGGTACCACTATGACCCCTTCTCCTCACCTGATTACAGTATATAAGCCACGTCTACGGCCCTATCCTGTACATTCTACAAGATTGATGGACTGAATACATCGACTCCAGGCTGAGGGACTGATTACCTCGAACTCCTCCTCTACTTACACCTTTCTGCTTTGTATTGGACTGATGAAGCCAGTGTGTGGCAAAACGTTTCCTGAATAAAGATTCCCATATGTTGCATAAGTGTCTTAATCTTAGAATTGAAGTGAGGGAGGCTATTTACAAAGATCATCTTATACATTTAAAGATAAGTATTTTTTTCATTTATGTTAATGTGAAAATTAATAATTTTGTAGGAAAAGCACCTTAGAAAACTTACCTAACTATGTTATAACAAGCCCAATTTAATTTAGCCTAATCCAACTAAATATATTTTAGATACGTTTACAATAATTTAATAAACAAACACAATGAAATATATTTTTTTCGTTAGGTCAAGAATGATTTTTGCGAAATTATTGCATACACAAATTTTCGCTTGCCTTATTTGGCAAGAGCATTGTTCTTTAAAGCCAGAATCTCAAGCTTTACCTATTCAGCACGACACACACACACACACACACACACACACACACACACACACACACACACACACACAGGACCCTGTACACCGTGTACGTTAGGCCCATATTGGAGTATGCGGCACCAGTTTGGAACCCACACCTAGCCAAGCACGTGAAGAAACTAGAGAAAGTGCAAAGGTTTGCAACAAGACTAGTCCCAGAGCTAAGAGGTATGTCCTACGAGGAGAGGTTAAGGGAAATCAACCTGACGAGACTGGAGGACAGGAGAGATGGGGGGGACATGATAACGACATACAAAATACTGAGAGGAATTGACAAGGTGGACAAAGACAGGATGTTCCAGAGATTGGACACAGTAACAAGGGGACACAGTTGGAAGCTGAAGACACAGATGAATCACAGGGATGTTAGGAAGTATTTCTTCAGCCACAGAGTAGTCAGTAAGTGGAATAGTTTGGGAAGCGTTGTAGTGGAGGCAGGATCCATACATAGCTTTAAGCAGAGGTATGATAAAGCTCACGGCTCAGGGAGAGTGACCTAGTAGCGATCAGTGAAGAGGCGGGGCCAGGAGCTCGGACTCGACCCCCGCAACCTCAACTAGATGAGTACAACTAGGTGAGTACACACACACACACACACACACAAAAGAGAGAGAGAGAGAGAGATCGCCGTCAGCAGGACTCGATACTTCTACTGGGACAGACAAGATTCCCAGGCAGCACTCTTAACCACTCGGCCACACAAATGCTACATAAGCTGGGCAGTCTGGGTCACAAGCCATGTTTCTCTCCCAGCCCGGGCACGTCAGTGAGCCTCAAGCTTGGATAAAGCTATTTCAATCTCCTGTATGTTCTGACCTCACAAGCTATTTTTTTTATATCAGTGCACCACGCAGAAACAAGCGGGGTATATACAGAGAAAGATCACACAGGAGGAGATTGAAATAGCTTGAATCCATGCCTGGGAGTCTTGTCTGTCCCAGTAACAGTATAGAGTCCTGCTGACGGCGATCTCATATATATATATATATATATATATATATATATATATATATATATATATATATATATATATATATATATATAATGTGCCGAATATGTAAAACTGGTCAATTAGCAAGAACTCGTTTAAAAATAAGTCCTTTCTAAAATTTTCTCTTATACGTTTGAAGATATATTTTTTCATTAATTTTAATGTAAAAAATTTTAATTTTGCTCCAAAAGAATCTTAGAAAGCTTACCTAACCTTACACAAATAACCCGCACTGTCCTCTTCAATACTTCGGAGAAACTGGTCGATCTCTTTCTGACAGACTTAGGGAGCACAAAAATAGTGTTAGGCTTGCCGACACTAACAATGCTCATTTCTGTCACGTCAGAGATCATAGCCATCCTATTGACTGGTCTTCTGCTAAAACTGTCTTCCCTACTTCCAACTCGAACAGTCGCCGTCTAGTTGAATCCTCTCTAATACATAACTTTCCTTGTATGAACCTTAGCCCTGGCTTCATCTCTGTAGATGCCTTCCTCTCCCACTACATTGTAAAATGCTCCAAACTTCAGAACACCCGTGACTTAACCTGAATCCTCATTTTTTCTTTTTCTTCTTCCTCTTCCCCTTTCCTCTTAACTTTTCTCCTCTGGGTTGTCTTTCTCTCTCCTGTCTCGTGTTTCTGTTCCTTCTTCATTTATTTCACCACTTCCCTTTCACGCACCTCTGTGCGCTTGCTCTCCCTCTGTGGGCATCTAGCTCTCTTGCAGTGCTCCCCTTCCTTTGTATTTGACTGGCTCGTCCTTTTTATTTCCCACTTCTACCACTACTACTACCTCTTCTTCTACTACAACTACTGATGAAATTAAGACACATGTGCGGCGTCTGGTTGTCTTTGTTGTGGACGTTTCGCCATCCAGTGGCTGGCTGGATGGCGAAACGTCTATGATGGGGATGCCCGGGTGTTGTGCATGTGTCTTAATTTCATCTTGTCGGTATTATATACAACTCTTGTACTACTACTACTACTACTACCACCACCTCTTCCTGCCTATATATAGCCGTCCTGCTCCACCTCTGGTTAGTGTGACTTTGTCAATGGTCCAAGTCGGACCGAAACGTCGTCGTAAGTTTCTCTCTTTTATGTGCGGGTTATTTGTGTATCGTTCCAGTCACGGTATTGTGCCTTTTTTGTTATTTAGTTACTTACCTAACCTTATTATAACAAGAGCAATTTATTTTAGCCTAACCCAACTAAATATATTTTAGATTTGTTTACAATAATTTAATACTAAACAAACACAGTTAAATATATTTGTTCCGTTAGGTTCAGAATTATTTTGGCGAAATTATTGCATACACAAATTTTCACTTGTCCTATATGGCAAGATGAACGTTGCTATTTAAGCCAAGATCGCAAATTCTGCCTATTCGGCACGACATATATATATATATATATATATATATATATATATATATATATATATATATATATATATATATATATATATATATATATAATTTTGTGTGTGTGTGTGTGTGTGTATGACAGTTCACTAACCTTTTGACAGCACCTCGTATAGTTGTCATTTACAGATGTTAGCATTTTTAATGTTGTCTTCACAAATGCTTTGAAAATTAGGGGGGTTACCCACTCATAATGCTATAAATTTAAATCATTGATCGAGAATTCTGTATTTTTTAATCTCTCTCATTCTTAAAAACCAGGGATAGTATTTTTCATGTAATTCCCCGCTCTTTGATACATACGGTTTAATTTTTAAATTATTTTGGATGTAATAAAATCTAGAATAAGTTGGCCACAAAATCATGAATTAACTAGAAGTAAGTTTATTTATCTATGAGCTTCTAAGCTTCTATTTTATTTGCGTGAAGATGTATGTAATCTGCGGTGTATGTATATACGGTTAAGCAGAAAATGGGGCGCTTTTTCTATTGGTGCATTGTCTAGGGTAAAGGTAAAAGTTACACAAATATCATGTGAAAATGAACCACTCAGGTATACCGTAATCAAAACAGTAAGCGGTAAACTAGCGTTCACTACAGTGGTTTGGTTATTAGAGGGTTCAGGCAAAATTCCTCGTTAGGAAAATGTACATTTACTACCTCTAACAATATGTACAAACAGTAGATAAACACCCATATTTCCTTCAGCATGTACACCCAAATAAAGATGCAGAAGGAGCAGGCAGGGTGCCATATCAAAGCAAAACAATTCACACACGTAAGTACGGGGTTAGTGCCCAGCGGGCGCCATGCAGTTCCCTAATCTCCTACCGACAACATTTCATCCAATTTCACCAGCCCTCACTCATCCCACAGAGCCCTGACCACATCAGAACCCAGGTGAGCCTACTAGTAAGCACGGAAGTAGCCTATGGCTTGAGTCGGATAAACAAAAGGAGTACAAAACTTAGCATAAATACACTGCGTCAGGCCAGCATGTTTGTCTCCCATGCTGCTTTCCCCACGTGACTGCCCACGCTCACACACTGACGCTATACACTCACGCTTGGAAAATATGTAACGACAGGACTTACATTTTACAGTTTAAGTTAATTTACAGTGTCCACAATTATAACATTGTTTATAAAATTATGGCACACTTCTCCACTATACATATTACAATGCCATGCAAAAACCTGCATAACAATAATGTAGTGCATGTTATGAGATAGAGCATATTGATTGATTGAATGTACGTGCTTTAGTGTCAGTGCATGTGCGCTCACGTTCTTGTGTCAGTGAGCGCGCGCGCATATGCTCGGTTGTGTTTACAGGGTCCTGACAGTTGCTGTGTGTGCTTGTCTCTCTCTCCTTATTACCAACTACGTTTTTTTTTTTATTATCAGTATCTGACTTCTCTCTCAATACGCATAATTTTTACACTTGCAATCTCACTGGAAAAGCCGGGTTTTTTTTTTTTACTCCCCCTCTCTCCTCTCCTAGCTCTCCTTTCTCTCTCTTCCCTCCCTTTTCTTCCTCCCTATCTCTCCTTTCCTTTTCCTTCCTCCCTACCTCTCCTTTCCTTTTCCTTTTATCCTACCTCTCCTTTCCCTTTCTCCCTCTACTCTCTCCCCTCCCATCTCTCTTATAGTTACACAAGGGTTTTACAGGGTTAGTTTAAGGGTTCTTTTATTTACAAGTTAAGGTCTGTTACCAGCACCAGCTCATTTGATTGCCTTTTTTATTATATTATGGCACATTGAACTGTTCCAGACTCGAATCATCCTAGAAATAAATGACCTCAGATGATGTGATGTTCTTGAGAAGGGTACAGCCAGTGTATAGTTGCTGTTTGCTGCCCGTCTTGTTATGTAGAAGCTGTCCTCTCACTGTCCGCGAAGTGGAACCATGTACATATCAGCAAGACTACCCACGTCTCTCCAGTGTTGAAGGCTGTTATAAATTGACAGATCTGTCCAGGCCAGGTCCAGGTGAGAGATAGGTCGTCTTGCTCTGTTTTGGATTCTTGCAATAACTCGTAGACGAGATGGGGGCAGGCAGTCCAAGAAAGTGGAGCATATTCAAGGTGTGAGCACACTTGTGCTTCGTACAATCTTGCAGCCTCTATTGTCGAGCAGGTACGAGATAAGTCTTCGTGTAGTAAACTTCTTGGCCACCTTGCTTGCAAGATTTTCTATGTGGTTCTTCATGGTCAGTTTGAAATCAAATTTCACCCCGAAGACATATACCCTATCCCCAGGTTCCAAGACTGCCATTCATTATTACCATTGCTCCAGCATTACCGTCATGGTGTCTAGAGACCATCGTCATTTGCGTTTCATCCAGCGACTGGTGCCACATAGTGGAGAGCGTTATCAGCAGATTCATTTCTCTCTCTCTCTCTCTCTCTCTCTCTCTCTCTCTCTCTCTCTCTCTCTCTCTCTCTGAGGGAAGAGAGAAAGAGAGACCGACCAACCTGTTAAGCCCTGCTTGGCTTAATAGCTTTTTAATATGGTTGAAGGAGAATTTCCCTCTGGCTGCCTTGAATTTTGTATGTCGAGTTTGGATTGAGGAGCCGCCCAATAAAACTTAAGAGAGCTTACCTAAAAAGAAAAGTTTTCACTCATTTTTTTAAGCAACAACATACCGGTAATATCTATATTATTGTGACCATAATTTTTAAAGGGGTGGACCGGTAAGCCAGCGGAAGGCCTCGGTCAGATGACCAGAAGCTCCAACGGCGGGTCATCATTTGACTAAGACCCACGTCAGGAAACACTTGTCCTGTTTCTTGACGAACCTTACCTAACCTCACCTAATGATTTGATAATGGAAATATTCAAAGTTTAGATAACATTGATGATCTCTCAATTAGTGTTGGCGACGGAATGTTGTTAGTCGCAGAAGTTTACTCCCCTTCGTACGTTATTACTAGACTTGTACTTCTGTTGGTATGTTGCACCTATTAAAATTCTGTTGGTATATTATATACCCACCTGGACGTATCCTTTTTTTGATGTATTACCCCTGATCTTATCCTTTTGTTACATTACCCCTGGACCTATCCTTTTGTTAAATTAACCCTAGAACTGTCCTTTTTGGACAGTTCTAGGGTTGTTATATTATCCCTGAATGTATCCTATTTGTATATTATCCCATCTGTTGGTTACTACCCTGGATTTGTCCTGTTGGTATATTAACCCTGGACTTATTTTCTATGTTGGCATACCTGTGACTGGATTCGATTTTCTACACTCGGCCTCAACCGTGACCAGACTTTCTTGAGCCTTTGATCAACCAAGCTGTTGGTACTAATGACCCACTGGCCTGGTTGGTCAAGGACTTTGTGCAGATAATTGTCTTTTCTCATTCCTGCTTTTCACTGGGTTTATCCTATATTTATTGAGGACAGCCGATCTCTAACCTGACATAAACCAAGTCTTTCAGTCGGCCATAGAAAACAGGGTGATAATTAACGATTACAAATTTCGGAAAAATTGATAGTATTTAATAAGAACTTGAGTAGAGTATAAAACACTTTAAACAATAGAGCAAAGAACTTAGGAATGACGATATCGGAAGATATTACGTAAAAGGATCACAGCATTGTTAACTATTATGACTGCAAGAAAAAATGATATCCTACATAAATAGAACCTTCAAATCATGTCAAACCAGTGGTTATGCTCATCTCTCATGTTCTCTCTAGATTGAAGACATGGGAAATTGCAGGTCTGGAGAATGTACAGAGAATTTTCACTACAAGTTTACATAGATTAAGCATTTGAATTTTGAGGAATATCTAAAGTTACTTGGAAGAGAAAGGTGTCGCAATCTATATCTGGAAAATATCGGATGGTTTTGTTCCAAATTTTCACACCGAAATACTCCTTACGAAAGTTAGAAGCTCGGCAGACGGTGCAAACTATCCCTTGTGAAAAACAGGTGAAATAAGTACATTACCACACAACTTCATAAATGTTTTTTTTTAAATCTCTCTCTCTCTCTCTCTCTCTCTCTCTCTCTCTCTCTCTCTCTCTCTCTCTCTCTCTCTCTCTCTCTCTCTCTCTCTCTCTCTCTCTCTCTCCTGTTACACACGAATAAGAAAAAAAGTGTAATGAACACTTGTCAGTGATCAATAATAATCCACGTGGAGATATAATCTCAGAATTATCCACTTATAAAGGGATGCTATATTAGTACAAGGTTTCTTATTATGGAAAAGATATCAGACATATTAAGCAAATTTCCTAAATTTGCTTACAACAGATAGGTCAACTATATATATAAATCCAGATGTACTTCTGTTATCTCTTTCGGGATCCTGCTCCTTTGCCGCCCCTCAAGGGAGGTTCCTTGACGCTGGTGAGGGGCTCTTGATCTAGGGAATTGGGTCTGTGCTCCGGTTCCCTGAATTGAGCCTAAATACTTTCTCTTCCCCCCACATGCGCTGTATATTCCCACGGGTTTAGCTCTCCCCATGATTATTATAATAATAATGTTCCTTTGCCTTTTGTGTATCCATGCTCTTGCATTACCGTCCACGGGATGGATATGATGTACACAGTAAATTGGCAGCTTCAGTGGCAAAATGTAAATCTTGTTTTGGTGTATATCACCTTGGAGATTTGTGTCCCCTCAGTGGATACTACTCATACAAATTCTAGTGTCGAGGAAAGTGACAAGAACATCCCAAGTGAATGGGGTACCACCACTTCTGGAAAAAAAAAATAATCTTTGCTAAGGAGTGGTTGGTGGCTTTGACTCTTTCCAGAACCATGACTTTGTCTGTGGCGGATATAAGAATGAGAAGGAATTAGGACGATTGTTTGGGAGGTACAAAATCCCTCTACCATCTTTTATTGGTATTCCTGTAGCATGCATTTTGTGTGCAAATTACCATACCTTTGATGAGTTTAGAGTATTTTTTTTCCCGGAGCCTGGTCTTGAGTCAGGCTCATCTGGTGCATGGCTGCTGCTGCTAGCGGCCTGCTGGTCCACACATCCATCACAACTTTGTTGATCTGGCACCAGGTGAAGAAATTTGTCCAGTTTCCTCTTGAAGACTTCTACACTTGTCCCAGCAGTGTTTCTGATATCTTCTGGTAATATGTTGAATAGTTTGGAGCCGCGGATGTTCTCTTATTGTGCCTACAGCTATCCTGATTTTCACTGGGTTTATTTTGCACTTCATCCCTTACCTCTCACTCCATTATGTTATGGCATTGTGCAGATTTGGGACTAGGCCCTCAAGTACCATGCTTACACTTGTCGAGGGAATTCGCAAAATCTGCATATACTCTTGAATTTTGCTTCTTCCAATGCATCCAAAATAGTGCAATGATCCAGCATTTGACATTCTCAGACCGCTTCCGGGGGGAAGGGGGTCAATGCCGGTCCGATCCCAAATGAAACCCGCATAGTTGTTGGTCTAATCTACTAGGCTGTTGGTGTTTGCCCCCACAAACTCTAATGTGTGCACCAAAGCTAGGATGATCAGAAACTAATTTGAGGAAATTACTAAATTCCCTCTTGACAGCCAGATATTTGTTCGTGATTCTCCTTATGCACATTATTTTTATAATCAAAAAGAAGCGCTAAGCCACAAGGGCTATACAGCGTCCTTATGCACAAAGAACAGTAGTTGAAAAGTTGAGGTCCTCTTGACACTCGTCTAGTTTTCGTAGTGTACTCGTCGCGCCCCTGCTCTTAATTGGAGGTAGTTTTTCAAATGGAGTGGTTTTAGTGTGCAGGTTTGGATCCATTCTCTTTAGGATGGGTTAATTTCGAATACCTGTTTTATAGCAGAGGTGGTGCTACCTGAAAGTACTTTAGTTTTTTTATATTAGGGGTCAGGTTTCTGTTCGGGAAAAGGGGAATTTATCGTGTTTATATATTTTTCCTAGATGTTGCAGGGACTTACGGCAACGCAGTTGTTTCTTGCTATTGCTGTTCTTATTTAAAGAAATATGAAGGTACGTGGAAATGAATTCCAACCATATAATGTTGTTTTGATGTAAATTGAGAAGTACCATTTTCATAGTGCTCGACCTTGTACTGACCACAGACTGAATGAACACGATGACTTACACGGCTTCTTTTGTATCCCCAGGTGAGTTGAAACCAGCCGCTTGTAAGCCGGGGGGGGAGTAACTTGTAAGTCAGGGACCGGTCGTTTGTAAGCCCGGAACGAGTCTGGGGGCCAGGCAGGTGAGTAGAATGGCGGTGGAGATCATCATTTCTGCTCCCTCACCCTGATGGCTAATGCTTCCTGCTCTCATCTCTTTCTTTAATCTTCTACCGTTCCCATCCCACTGATGTCTTTCCATACACTTTTCGTCTGTTGACCTCTAATCTGTTGCTTCTTTCCTTTCTTGCTGAATATGCCCCTTTTCCCCTTCTCTCATTCCTAGTGATCTTTTAATCTATCTTACCCTTCAAACTGCTTTGCTTCGTTTTTCTTTGAGATTTCTCTTCCCCTTCTCTACTTTCTACCTTTCCTCTCCTCCTTTCCCCACATCTCGCCTCCTTAGCCTTATTCTTCCATCTCTACACGTTCTTCCTCCACCTCCCCACGTTTCTTTCTCCTACCCCCTACGTTCCTCCCCCTCCTCACATTGCTGCTCTGTTTTAGGCAGTACGAAGCATTCATAACACGAGCTGCCACGTGGCCCGTCTCATTGTAGCATCTGACATACATCCTCTTTATTTATGCAGTGTCCCTTCTCCCTTCCTCCCTCCTTTTCCTCTTACATCCTCTCCCCTTTTATCTACCCCCCATCCATCCTTTAATTTCTGCTCCACCCCGTCCTGGTTAGTCATGGCATCCCTCAACACAATAACATATATTATCCTTATCGACACGTGTTTGGTAAACCTTTAGCTTCTGGTGGAGAGAGAAGAGGGTGGGGAAGTGAGGTGTAGGGGAGGGATATGAGAGGGAGAATAAAGATTGGGGAGGGGAGGGCAGATATGGGAAGTTATGGGGAAGCTGAAAATGGGCGTATGAGGGAGGTTAAGGGTAAAGAAGGGGAGCGGCTCATGAAGGGGATTGATAGAAGAGGATCAATCAGGCTGTGATGGATATATGGGGCTGCGGGCTACCTGCAGCAACAGCCTGATTGGCCAGGCTGGCACCAAACGAGCCTGGCCCATGGCTGGGCTCCAGGAGTAGAAAGACTCGAAACTCGTCAAAGGTATGAAATGTAAGGAATGACTGGTGGTCGCATATGAAGGGAATAATAGTGTGTGAATGAGTTTACAGCTGCATAGGGAGGAAGGCATTTCAGTAAGAGATTAAGAGAGATTAAGGAATGGAGTTATTCCTGGGAGAGGGAGAGAATGTTGAAGAGAGGGATGTAGGCAGCATATTAACAGAGGAGTTAATGTTAGTGGACACAATTAATACGGGATTGTGTGCGAGTTTTTATATTTGCCTCTACCACCCTCTTCCTTGTTCTCAATTTCTCTCGTTTTAGGCAGCCTTCATATTAAGTCCACCTTGACACTGAAATCATTCTGTGTTTTGGTTCTCGAATATCACTGAGACAATGTTCCAAGTGTAAGTCATGTTATGAATGACGTGTCTCCAGTAGATTCCAAAGTCACAACTGGAATAATATCACAAGTTAGCAATAGGAAACTGGACCGATTAGTGAAAGTACCAGATAATCCAGGTTGTAATGCCTGCCCAGGTATCCCACGAAGATGTACCTTTAGCAGGTTGCCTAGATTTTTATTTATTTTTTATATAGTCTTATTCCTCCACTTTCTCAATTTTATTTCGCTCGAGAACGCCTTGTCCAATTGGCTTCAAATTTTCAACACTTATGTACGGTAACGAGGAGAAAATTCTTGGAACAGTTGGCATGTTCACGTGGCTCATAACTAAATTTGTTAAACCCATTCACAGCATCCTGGAATGGTTCAAATAACTTTCAAAACCCTCAGTGGCATAGCCTCAAATTCTCAGAAAAGCTGCCCCCCCCCCCCAAAAAAAAAATACGACAACGGTGAAGAGCGAAATTCAACTGTGTAGGTGCAGATTTGACTATTTTGTGTGTAAAATAATGTGAAATTTTTGTTCCCGTTAACCACGTTAAATATTTTTAAATTTACTACTTCTGAACGGCTTCACTATTAAGTTGCTGATACAGCTTAAGGCTAGGATAGTACCCATTAACTTTCGTTTGTTGTGTGGGCTCTTAGACAATGGAAGTAAACGTTGGTCGTTTCTTCAAATCTTCATATATAATTAGGTGTGCAAACATCCCCCCCCCCCTTTCTCTCGAGCGCGCTCTCTGCCCATTCCCCTCCCTCTTTCCCTATCCTTTTACCACCTCATGTGATATCCCTTAGAATATAACAGTCAAGGCTACTTTTATTATATTATTAATGCTTCAGATATTCTTACATTTCTTTTATTACTCATGCTAACAACAGCATGTCTTTGTATACTAAATCTTTTATCCCTTTTCAGTTGGTCTCACATTTTTGGTTCATCGGATTCCCCACTTGATTATTTAGGCTGGCGTAGACACTTCAGGGTTGTGAGGGGGGGGGGTAAGCCTTGATGCTGATGAAGGGATCTTAATCCAAAGATTTTGAGCTACCCCTCTCCTTCCTTGGATCAAAAATAATTGCCTTCCATTCTACAGGCGCCGTAACACACACACACAGGGCTTAGTGCCCGTGTGTGTGTTGAGGCTGGAGGATTCGAGTAAATAACAAGGGGCTTTCTATATAGTAGTATGTCATTGTTGTCAGCTAGGCCTGCATACCTTGTACATGTACTTGTAGTAAATAAAGATATTATTATTATTAAGTGGGGTGAGTTTGTGTGGGAGTGAGGACGAGGAGGGATGTATGTCCTAGGCGCCGTTGAGACAGGTGTTAGTATTAAGAGGAGTTGAGGAGGGGTGCACTAGTCACAGGGAATAATGGGTGAGTGTGTATACAAGGTGTTAGTTTACTTTAAACAGAAAGGTGTGTTTGTGACTCGTTGGGTGTACAGTGTTCAGTTTAAACAGAAATGTTTATACGTTTAAAAAGAGACATTTGAGAAAGATGCTAAAAAGGCGAGGAGTATGTATACAAATATTATTTGTATACATACAAACATCTGTTTTATGTCTTGTGTTAGGTGGTATTAAAGAATGTTAAGGTGGTGGCAGTGTAAGTTGTACTAGTGTATTAAGGTAGTACTAGTGTTTATGAGGTTCTAGTTTGTGTAAGGTGGTGTTTGTGTGAGAGACTGAATGGCGGAGCATCGGCATGATGGTAGCATGTACGAGACAGCGACAGGAAGTCAGCATTTACAGGTGGTAGGCGAGGCAGCAGCAGGAAATCAGCATTTACAGGCGGCAGGCAAGACAACAGCAGGAAGGTGGCATGTACATTGTACAGGCGGCTGGCAGATGTGTGTTCAGAAAGCTGGAAGTTGTAATCTCCCGTGTCGCCTACATCTATGTAGTTTCGTCTTTCTCTCTTAATTTGTAATTAAAGCAAGGAAAGAGAGAGAGCCTGCTAGCCAGCAAGCAAGCAAGAACTAGCGAGTGAGAGAGCTCATTAGTGTATCTGCATATTTAAAAAGAAATTAGTGGAAATAGGAAATGGGTCATCAACACTGAAGCGGGTGTTTAGATTTATCTACACAGGAGCGTGTTTACATCTACATTGGAATGGGTGTTTACAAGGAAGGGAAAACAAATTTCAAATTCAATTTAGTTGAAGCTTATTGGAAAAAAGTGATTTGTAATACGTGAAATACCATTGTAGAGAGATGTGATTTGAGTGAAGAAGCAGATTGGACTATACATTAGGAAAGAAAGTTAATATAAACAAAGAATACTTTAGAAAGCTAAGCTGGACCCGAATATTTTAATGGGTGAGTCATGGCCCCGCTTGTACAACAACAGGTTAGGTTCCGGGCTACTGCTGTAAAGTGAAAATTGCTGTTCAGTATAACATAGCCTTTTTTAACTTTCAAATGAATATAAAAGCTTGATAACTTGTTTAAACTATCAAAATTAAGTGAACAATAGAACTTGGCCTATAAAATGTATATACAGTGCACACAAAACTTACCCTAAAATATTTTCGTTTCTAGCTTATAGTAAGTGGTGAATATATTTATTGTAGGAAGTCTGAATAAATGATGAATGGCTATACTAATTGAAAACCGCTGCATTAGCGAAATGCCGTAAAGTGAAGAGCTGTAAAGTTTTTCCCTCTTGTATAATAAAAATTAAATATGACGGGTTTATAAATATATTTGATATTGATATAAAATGTTTAGAGAAAAAATATTTAGAGTGGTAAAATTATTTTTTTTTTATACTTACATTTTATCTGCCTTTGGTCGTTTCAGAACCTAGTAAGATACACTACTCCTTTCTGTTCTAGGCTAACACCCAAGTACCAGTTGAATGCAAGGTGAAGAGGACAAATAGGTGTAAGGAGTTACATGTGTGTGTGTGTACTCACCTAGTTGAGGTTGCGGGGGTCGAGTCCGAGCTCCTGGCCCCGCCTCTTCACTGATCGCTACTAGGTCACTCTCCCCGAGCCGTGAGCTTTATCATACCTCTGCTTAAAGCTATGTATGGATCCTGCCTCCACTACATCGCTTCCCAAACTATTCCACTTACTGACTACTCTGTGGCTGAAGAAATACTTCCTAACATCCCTGTGATTCATCTGTGTCTTTAGCTTCCAACTGTGTCCCCTTGTTACTGTGTCCAATCTCTGGAACATCCTGTCTTTGTCCACCTTGTCAATTCCCCTCAGTATTTTGTATGTCGTTATCATGTCCCCCCCTATCTCTCCTGTCCTCCAGTGTCGTCAGGTTGATTTCCCTTAACCTCTCCTCGTAGGACATACCTCTTAGCTCTGGGACTAGTCTTGTTGCAAACCTTTGCACTTTCTCTAGTTTCTTTACGTGCTTGGCTAGGTGTGGGTTCCAAACTGGTGCCGCATACTCCAATATGGGCCTAACGTATACGGTGTACAGGGTCCTGAACGATTCCTTATTAAGATGTCGGAATGCTGTTCTGAGGTTTGCTAGGCGCCCATATGCTGCAGCAGTTATTTGGTTGATGTGCGCTTCAGGAGATGTGCCTGGTGTTATACTCACCCCAAGATCTTTTTCCTTGAGTGAGGTTTGTAGTCTCTGACCCCCTAGACTGTACTCCGTCTGCGGCCTTCTTTGCCCTTCCCCAATCTTCATGACTTTGCACTTGGTGGGATTGAACTCCAGGAGCCAATTGCTGGACCAGGTCTGCAGCCTGTCCAGATCCCTTTGTAGTTCTGCCTGGTCTTCGATCGAGTGTATTCTTCTCATCAACTTCACGTCATCTGCAAACAGGGACACCTCAGAGTCTATTCCTTCCGTCATGTCGTTCACAAATACCAGGAACAGCACTGGTCCTAGGACTGACCCCTGCGGGACCCCGCTGGTCACAGGTGCCCACTCTGACACCTCACCACGTACCATGACTCGCTGCTGTCTTCCTGACAAGTATTCCCTGATCCATTGTAGTGCCTTCCCTGTTATCCCTGCTTGGTCCTCCAGTTTTTGCACCAATCTCTTGTGTGGAACTGTGTCAAACGCCTTCTTGCAGTCCAAGAAAATGCAATCCACCCACCCCTCTCTCTCTTGTCTTACTGCTGTGTGTGTGTGTGTGTGTGTGTGCGCGTGTACACCAGCTCTAGGCTGAAAACCAGGCTCTTGGGTTGTGAACAGAAGACCCTGAGCTATGCCATGAGAGAGAGCTTAGAATCCGTATAGAAGAATAAGGCACATGCAACAACTTGGTATATTTATTGTGTAAACCTTTCTCCATCCTCTTCAGTCTTCTGTTTTTGTCAGTGTATTGTATTGCTAGAGCCACTGGTTAGCGAAACTTCTATATAATAAAAATACCCAGTTATGTCTCATGTTTTATTCTTCAACTAGTTAGTATTATGTAACATTGATGTTTAAATCAGTATAGAAATTGGCACAGTCTATAAATGTATAATAAATATATCTCGCAGTGAGTACATTACGATAAACGAAACACTTGAGTTCGAGATTCCAGCGCCGGTAAGCACACTCACTGGGTTTCTTATTAAAAAAAATTAAGGATAGACATCAGTAAGAGGTGAGTGATGCCTTGGTCTCACATAGACTATCTGCTGTCCCATCTGCACACACAAGTAGGCCAGATGAGGACAGGTGATCGTCTCGCTCTCACCTTTGATGGATTCCGAAAGTTTTTCTACTCCCAGAGCCCGGCCTTGGGCGAGGCTTGTCTGGTGCTCTCAAGTAGGCTGTTGCTGCTGGTGACCCGCTGACCCACATATCCATCAAAGCCTAATTGATCTGGCACCTTGTGAAGATACTTGTCCAGTGCCCTCTTGAAGACTTCTACACTTGTCCCAGTAGTGTTTGATATCTTCTGGTAAGATGTTGAATAGTCTGGGGACACGGATGTTGATACAGTGTTCCTTATTTGGGCCCACTGCACCCCTACTTTCGCTGGGGTTACCTTATATTTCCTTCCATATATCTCCAATATGTTGTTATGACAGTGTGCAGATTTGGGACAAGTCCTTCAAGTACTTTCTAGGTATATATTATTATTCATCTCTGCTCCAGTGAGTACATATTAAAGGCTAAGGCGTTCCCAATAATTTAAATGATTTATTGGCTCTGTGCTGGGCGTAAATGATCTCCGTATCTGTTCCAGCTCTGATATTTCTCCTGTCCTGAACGGGGCTGTCAATACTGAGAAATATTCCAAATAAGAGAGCTCGAGTGTCACCTTTGGTATTATTTCCCTTGTTTTAGAAGTTCTCATTATCCACCCCGTCATCCTCCTGGCTGTCCTGACCTTGGTTTTATTGTGTTCTTTGAAAGAAAGATCAGCTGACATAGTTATTTCCAAGTCTTTCACATGTTCCTTTTTAATTTTAAATTCTCTCCATGCCTAAGCAACTGGAACTGATCACTGAGCGTCATGTTCTCCACTGCCTGCATTTTTCAGTTCTTAGACAGCACTTCCAACACTACACGTCAACGGTAGCCATTTCCCGCACCTCTGTAGTAGTAAGGGGAGGTAAACTTAACCACTGAACATGTCTTGAGACCCCAGTCATGCTATTTTATTTGGTGAATGAAATCAGACGCATACAAGAGGAAGAGTAATATGGAATACATATGTTTTTAATAATACTATGAAGGATGTTTGTCGTCCTGTTGATTCAGATGTCAAAATATATGAAATATACAAATAGATAATTACATTCAAGCCCTTGAAGAGGGCTATAGTTTTTTTTTTTTCTTGATTGCTTTATTGCCTCCATTGTGAAGTGGGGGTAATATCAGTGGTTTTCAATGACTGTGGGATGATACCTGTGTTCCCTTCGTGCTTCAGACATTCTGCTGTCTTTGAAGAAATCTATTATCCGTCTTCTTAACCTTTAGAGGGAGCGCCTCTCTCTCTCTCTCTCTCTCTCTCTCTCTCTCTCTCTCTCTCTCTCTCTCTCTCTCTCTCTCTCTCTCTCTCTCTCTCTCTCGGTTGTCTCCTCTGCCGTGGAGGTACGTGTTTGGAGCATGCCTCGAGTACCAAAGAGCTCATTCTCCCGAGGAAATGGTTAAGATTTTGAGTGATCATGTCATCATCGCAGCGTACCTTCCTAAGCTCACGATTTATTTGATCCCCGTTGGATCAATCCCCATTACCTCCCATTATTCTTGTGTTGTATAATCATTGTGTTTAATGTTTCTCCATGAATGAATATACATGTAACATTCTCTTCTTTTGTTCTTAATTACTATAAACAGTTACTTGAAGAACATGCATGTGTTACGACTTTGGTGTCGTAATTTAAATAAAATGGTCCTGACTCCTAAAAGCTGCTCACACTGCTGTCTCGGGGTTATAAAATTACACTGAAAAACACAGCAACTCTTGGGTCAGCATGTACTCATATATTAAACAATATTAATTAGTATTAAGAAGGAAGGACAAAAACTCGCCTATATAAAAATGTATCTATATTAATAATAAGTAACTTATATACAACTTACAATATATTCCGAAAAACCATCACACTCCGGCTCACATTAGCTCACTAGCACACTGCTACTAATGAGTTAAACAAAATAAATAATCAGGGGGGCTCCATAACATACACCCCCCCCTCTTCACTTCTGCCTGGTAGACTAATTATCAGCAGGCAAAACACCATACAGTACTCTCTCACAACAGGCCTCTGCATACTAGGGCCTTACAAATAAACATCAGAGCACTTAAACATAAAACTACCTATAGCATAAAAAAAAACTCACCAGACCACCTACTCACACTAACGCCAACCCATGACTTCACCCAGCCGCCTTCCTACAAGTACTGAACTAAACACACCTCTCATCTGCTCCTGTCCTGGCCACTGCCTGACTGACAGGAACAGAAGGCGTTTGCTTTCAGTTCAACCCCGGAACTGTGTTATGTAAAATATTTTTTCTGCATGTAACACATAGTCACAACTTTTTTCCTTCCTGATTTGTGTTTTTGGTTTGATTATTATATGTCTATTGTGCAAGTAGGTAAGACTTTTTTTGGGTATTAGGGCAATTTATTAAAGAGATTTCACCCGACAGGGGCTTTATCAATCAACTTTTGTGTCTTACATGTAGGTGTTTGAACACTGTTTATAACCTGTTGGATTAATATTAAAGCTCTGGTTGTAGGTAGTCATGGAACGTGGTGCTGTATGTGAAGTATGATATGCACGGTGTGATAGTGGACTGTTGATGTGTTGTAGTGGTGTTGTGGTAGTCATGGTGGTGCTCATGAGGTTAGATTTCTTATCATATGGTAATATTGGATTGTGGTAATAGTGTGAGGGGTGTTCGTAGCTGTGATAGGGGCAGCAATGGTGAGTGGGTGTTGGTGTACGCGTGGTGTAGAGAAGTGGGCATTAGCGTAGCCAGGAGGCAGCCCACGCCCCCTCCTGTTCCCCTTCCCCTGGCTATTGATTTCTGTGTTGCCTGGCTGGCAGTGGTGGCGGTGGCAGCAGCAGCAGTGGTGAAAGAAGAAAGTAGGAGAGTTAAAGCTCTTGGCACCTCGCTGCTCTTCCCATCTACCTTGTGTTGTTTATACTCTTCACCTCACATTCAGATACTTCATTGTTCCTGGATGTAAGTAAACATATTTAACCTGTAATAAACTCATTGTCTCTAGTGATTAATACATATTTAACGAATGTATTGTCCCTAGATGTAAACAGAAATGCATATTAATGTGAAATGAGGTAGACATACATACCGTGAAATAAAAGGTGTAATGATAACGTGTAATACAATTCTCAAGAAGGGTCACAGATTTTAATAATGATGATAATAATAATAATGATAATAATAGTTGTATACGCTGTTTTTTTTAGTGAAATGCTTTTTTGTGAAATAATGCTGTTTGATCAAATTAATATTTTAGTGTATCCTTTAACTGAAGATGTCACAGGCATTGTCGTTTCCACTACCAGGTCGCCTCCTGACAGCCAGATGAGTGAAGCTGTTGATCGCTGCACTCAGTCCCACGTAAAGCACCACAACCCAATTTTATTAATGAAGCATTAATTGATACACACCCCAGGTACTCTATCCTCAGTATATGATCACTGTGTGACCTTGACACACAGGATACTACCCCTAAGAGTTCAGCGCTTCTCCATTCAAAGCAAGTGAAATTGCAGATCTAGAGAGTGTACCGAGATCCTTTACTGCACGTATAAGTTCTGTCAAGCACCTTAACTACTGGGAACGCTTGGAAGCACTTGACTTGTACTCGTTGGAACGCAGGAGAGAGATATATCATAATCTACACTTGGAAAATCCTGGAAGGAATGGTCCCGAATCTGCACACAGAAATCACTCCCTACGAAAGTAAAAGACTGGGCAGGCGATGCAAAATACCCCCAATTAAAAGTAGGGGCGCCATTGGTACACTAAGAGAAAACACCATGAGTGTCCGGGGCCCAAGACTGTTCAACAGCCTCCCATCAAGCATTAGAGGAATTACCAATAAACCCTGGCTGCCTTCAAGAGAGAGCTGGACAGATACATAAAGTCAGTGCCGGATCAGCCGGGCTGTGGCTCGTACGTTGGACTGCGTGCGGCCAGCAGTAACAGCCTGGTTGATCAAGCCCTGATCCACCGGGAGGCCTGGTCATGGACCGGGCCGCGGGGGCGTTGATCCCCGGAATAACCTCCAGGTAACCTCCCCTTATGTAAATAATGTAGTGTGAGGATATGCGGCTTTTTCCCCCACCCCACCCTTCATGACCTTGACCCACTGGCTCCCTCCCTCCCTCTCTCATCTCCCATACACACTTGGTACATACGTCTCCCTCCCTGGAGATCTCACCCGCCACTGCCGGACACCTCACTCTCCCTCACCCACCACTCCTGAGCACCTCACTCCCCCTCACCCACCACTACTGAGCACCTCTTCTTCATACATCAGTTCAGGAGACTGTCCAAATGCTTGCTCTCCTGGAGATATCTGTTCCTTGCTAAACTTTTGCCCTCAGCTTTGTAGGCATAAGTTTGTTTAGTTAGTTATTTACAACTTGGCAGATATTTTAGTTTGATAGCTTTATAATGCATTTCAGTCCCATCATGCGGGCAGTAGACAAAACGTTATCAAACACATAATGGTTCCACACACAATAGATTTTGCCACCGAAGTGGCTAGTTTATTGTGCACCTCATATCCATCCTGTGGACGGTAGCGCAAGAGCATATGGATATACAAAAGGCCTAGGAACAAGGCTCCAAAAGGGTTAATACGTGTACATTTGGATTTATATGTACAGTTCACTTATCTCTTACAACCAAATTTAGGAAATTTGCTTAGTATCTGGTATCTTGTTTTCATTAATAAGATATCTTGACATGTCACATAGGTTATTATACTGTATCTCCATATTCCTCAGTAAGTGGACAATTAAGCGCATAGTGTTCAAGACAGTGACCATATGCCTGATCACATAATATGCATTTAGTTTGATCATCATCTGTCTCTCTCTCAAGCTGCCAGAAGTACTTGTAACCACTACAACATCAGTCGGTCTGTTCACATTGCAAGTTGCTTCATAAACATACTTATCTACGTTCATGTTATCATAGTGGGTTATAGATCCTACTCAGGCTTCTGATTGCATTCCTATAACATCCATTTTCATTATTTACTTCAATCCTAATATTATTCCTAATGCTAGACACAGATATACCAAAGTTATATTTTATATTCTCCTTCAGGGTACTCTTCTTGGCTAACATATCAACTTTATCATGAAGGATTAGTCCAAGGTTCCATACACACTAGTCTTCAGCAGCAAAATGCAACCATTCACGGGGGTGTATTCAGTAAATTAAAGTTCAACAATAAAAGCATTAACTGGAAGCAAATAAACCATGACAAAGGTGAAATGTGCTGGTAATAAAATGTGATTGACGTAGATTTGAACCAGTATCTGGGGTGGATGAGCTCAGCGGCACTAAAAGTATGTTCCAGATACGTACTGTTAAGAAAAAAGATGCAAGTTAGCAAGAGTGAGGTACCCCCTTTACTGAAGAAGACGGAGAATTACGGAATGTCTCAGTGACTACATACTTTCTGAAGAACGAAAAGAAACACTAGCAAGGGAAATGGAAAATATTGAGCTCAAACTGAAGGCATCATGCCGGGGCAAGGAAAGGCAGAGGGAACGAAAATCCACCAACGAAATTGAGTGAAATCGTAAATACTTATTCTTACGTGCAAATTCGAAAGTTAAAACCACATCCAGTAAAAGGCCCTTTGCCTGAAGAAGATGGAAACTACACTAATGAAAACGAAGAAATAAGTGACATATTGAAGTTGCAACATGACTGTTCAGCGAGCCATTAATCAGTCTAAAGATTGACAATCCAAGTGAGTTTTTCATGGATGAGACTCAAAATCCTGCTGGCATAACTAACCCCTCTTGACTTAGAGTAAGCAATAGATTGCATGCCCTTGTACAGTGTCCCAGGCCATGACTCGTGCAACTCCATATTCATCAATAACTGCAAGAAACCATTATCTCATGCGTAGAATATTCTATGAGAAAGGAGCGGACACAGAAATCATCCCTCTATCTTTAAAAACCACTGACATAGCCCCATTCCATAAAGGTGGCAGTAAAGCAATTGTAAAAAAAAAAAGCTGTAGACCGATAGCGTTGGCATCCCACATTATCAGAGTCTGTGAGTCTTAAGAAACAGACTGCCAGTCACGTAGAATCTCAGTAATTGCGCAACCTAGGGCAGCATGGGATTAGAGCAGATCTCTCCTACGTTCAACGTAGGCAGATGGATATTTAATTTACTAAATAATAATTGGAAAAACTAAGTGTTTTGCCGTTCTGGACCAAGCTAAAAAAAACTGATCTGTTAGTAGATGGCAGCGCTGTATGACCCTGGTGGGTTTACCGCTTAGTTTTGATGGGCTGGGGGTGCTAGGAAGTGGGGTTAGGGAAGGGATGCGTACTGTCATTTCCCCTATCAAAGAGGGTTGTTGATGCAACTGTGTTGCCGTCACTCCTCTAACTTTAATGAACCTTGATTATAAGGCTCATTAGTTGTAAGCCTGGGATTGTAGTTTAGACAGTTAAATTAAACTAGGAATATAGGCGTAAGTAGCAACGATATAGCCAGTCTCACTGCAGATCGCCTATATGGCAACTTTGCCAGGCGGTAGAGCCCAAACATATTTGCTTCTAAGTCTCGCACATGGAACTTTCACTCTATTGAATGATTTGAGTTTGACCTGTACCTCGTTACAGTATTTCCTCCATTCTTGCACAGAGCAGCAGTTGAAACCTGTCCTCGTTTAACATCATATTGTTGTTCAAGGCCTGCCGAAAGACTTGCTCTCTATCCGCCTGAAGATTGATGCCACTCTCATATTGATACTGGTGTCATCAATAAAGGATGTTACGGTGGTGCTGTGATTTATATCCTTGTCAGTGTCGGATATATAAATGAAAATCAAGTGCGGCGAGTACCGTGTTCCTCACCAGGCAGTCTCCGACTTTACGCTGTTTGCTACAACTCTCTGGGTTGTATTACAATTAAATATCCATCTCACCACTTTTTCATGTATTTTATGCACAGTCACACAATACCAAGGGCTAGATCAACTAGATTGTGATAGATATGAGAGCCAGCAGGTCGCCGGCAGTAACAGCCTGGTTGATTAGACAAGCTGTGAAAAGTAGGAAAATTCTCGAAAGCTTTCAAAGGTACATCAATGGTATACCAACTCCAGCAAATGCAAGGCTATGAAAATTGGGGATGAACAGAGAAGTCTGTTTCTGGTCTTCTTTAGTGTGTGTACTAGTGAATACACTAGAACAGTGTGATGGGCATCATTACGAGTGTGTGCAAGGCCAACATAAGGGGCACGTAATTACCCTAGTCTTCGTTATTAGAAGACTGGGGAACTTGCGTGCCTATTAATCCGTATGTGCACCAGCTAGACAACCTCTCCACTCCGCACCCCTCCCCCCTCCCTATCCCCTCCCATTTGGATTTCAACCTTCCTCGTGTCCTGTCCATCTACCTATTTTCTGAGCCCAGGAGTGTTGCCAGACCATAGTAAATAAAGAGAAGGAAGTCCAAAAATAGCGCCACTGGTTCAGGAGACCAGAGGCCCACTGCTTTGTATGTGACCTCACTTCTTCATACCCCACTCAAACCTTTCCTATACCCTCTTATTTACTCATCCCTTCACTCCTCTCCAAATCCCTCGCACACCAATCACCCACTCCCTCCTCATACTGTCCTTCCCACATTTCTCTGTTCCATCTCTTCCTCGTCTCTCTTTTACATTTCCTTCCTCATCTCCCAGCTTGGGAGTATATTTTTTTTATCCTTCGTATGGGAGTCTTTCATGTGTTGTGTTGGGTATTGAAAAGGCGGGAGAAGAACCTCTTGTGTTTCTGAGGCCTGTGAGGTGATAGAACTGTCAAGACCCGCTTACAACCAGTCACTCCTGTACGAGACAGTAGAGACACTGCCTGTGGCAGAGGGGGAGAGTCGAGACGAGACGGAAAATCCCCTGGAGGTTACCTGGAGGATTCCGGGGATCAACGCCCCCGCGGCCCGGGACCGTCCCGATGGATGCCGTCAACTAGGGACTGCTGGCCGCACGCAGTCCGACGTACGAGCCACAGCCCGGCTGATCCGGCACCGACTTTAGGGGATTGGCAATTCCCCTAATGCTTGTGGGAGGCTGTTGAACAGTTTTGGGCCCCGGACACTTATGGTGTTTTCTCTTAGTGATTGGCGGCATTTTGCAAGTCTTTTACTTTCGAAAGGGAGTGATTTCTGTGTGCAGGTTTGGGACCATTCCTTCCAAGATTTTCCAAGTGTAGATTATGATATATCTCTCCCTCCTGCGTTCCAACGAGAAAGTGCTTCCAATCCCCTGACAGAACTTATACGGATCTCTTACACTCTATCTGCCACCTGCTTTGTATGGGATGTTAAACAAACACTAGAGAGAACAAGTGATTTGAAAAGGATCATCATGGAGGTTTTCTACCAGGGGGAAACAAACACAAACGCGCGCGCGCCACACACACACACACACACACACACACACACACACACACACACACACACACACACACACACACACACACACACACACACACACACACACAAACACACATTTACAAAGGGGTTTTTAAAGGGTTAGGTTAAAAGCTCGTACCTTTATTTTACAAGGTAGGAGCTGTTACCTCCCTTAGTTCATTTGAAAGCCTTTTTTATTATTAGGAAACAAACTAATAGGAAACAGGATGAAGTTGGAGCCATCTGTAGGCCAACGATTTCATTGGTCACTGACTTTATTTCATTGATGTCGTTATGCTGTACGAACATGTTCCAGACTGGATTCATTCTAAGAATGAATGATCTCAGATGAAGTGTTGTTCTTGAGAATGGTACAGCCAGAGTGTAGTTGCAGTTTCCTGCCCGTCTTGTTGTGTAGAAGCTGTGAATTGGAGCCAAGTGTGGTACTCAGATAAAATTGGCCTTGTACGTGACAGTAAGGCCACCCACATCTTTCCGATGTTGAAGTCTCTGCTGAAATGAAAGATCTATCCAGGCTGGGTCCAGGCGAGAGACAATGCTTCTTGCTCTGTTCTCTGTTCTGTCAAGAAATCGTAGACGAGACGGGAGGCAGGCAGTCGAAGAAAATGGCGTATACTTCAGGCGTGAGTGCACCTGTGGCTCGTACTGTCGAGCAGATACAAGATACGCCTTAATGCTATTAGCTTCTTGGTCGCCTTGCAAAATTTGCTATACTCGGTTCTTCATAGTTTGAAATTAAATTTCATAATGATAACCTCAACCTTGGGTTCCAACGTTGAAGTTAATATCCATTACCATCATGGTGTCTAGAGATCATCATTTGTGTTTTCTCAAAAGCAAATGTAAGCTGGTGATTGATATAACTAAAGAGTAGCTGGAATTTCTTCTCTGGGATAAGTAAATGTTAGAGTACAATCATATATATATATAGACATGGGATTCTGGGATGAGTGCAAAATCATTGAAGTAGACATTCCATAACAGTGGCCCAAACACTCTTCCATTTGTGTCAGTCACACACACACACACACACACACACACACACACACACACACACACACACACACACACACACACACACACACACACACACACACACACACGCGCGCGCGCGCGCGCACACGCTCTGGCTCTCCCTCTCCCTGATTGGGTGGGTGTGTGTTTTTCCCGAGATACAGTCAAATGCGGTTCTTTGATGCAGTTTCTCGCTTGATTATTTTGGCCTTTTTCTAGAAAGGTTGAATTGACTGTGCAGTCTGGAAGTTGGCGGGATTGGTTTTTGCTTGTGTGCCTGAAGAATGTTGTTATTGTTTCTTGAGACTGAGAAGCTCTTTTTAAGTTGTTTTTTGTTGCCAGTGACGTCTATTCAAATTGGTGTCTAGTGGGCGTGCACCAGAAGACTTTTTTTTTCTGCTTTATCTTTTGTCATTCCCTGTCTCTCCCTCTCTTCCGTCTCTCTGGTCTCCCCCCCCCTCTCTCTCTCTCTCTCTCTCTCTCTCTCTCTCTCTCTCTCTCTCTCTCTCTCTCTCTCTCTCTCTCTCTCTCTCTCTCTCTCTCTCTCTCTCTCTCATGTCTCTTCTACTCTCGCTCTCGCTTTCTCTTGCTCTGTTTTGCTCTTGCTCGCTCTCTCGCTTTCGCTCTCCTTCCCCTCTTCATTTTCTCGTCACACAGCTCCCTTCATAATCCTTTCATTCTGTTTCCCTTCCCTTATCATTGCCACCCCCCTCTCTCTCTCTCTCTCTCTCTCTCTCTCTCTCTCTCTCTCTCTATCTATCTCTCTATCTCTCTCTCTCTCTCTCTCTCTCTATCTCTCTCTCTCTCTCTCTCTCTCCTTCCTTCCACCCTCTTCCCTCGCCCTCTCCCACCGTCTTCGCTCACCCTCTCTTCTTTCCTCAGGGTAGGTCATATCGTTGTATTTTTCAGGTAAATACCTCATTTTTGGGCCAATATGGCGGAGTCTCCACGACTCTCCTCCAGAGGTCTCCAACATCAGCTTTTGTATGGTATTTACAGTGTAAGAAATTTATTATTGCTAGAGTATTTACATAAATTTGTTAATGCTAGAGTATTTACATAAATTTGTTAATGCTAGAGTATTTACATAGAAATTTATTAATGCTAGAGTATTTACATAGTAAAAAAAATATTAATGTTAGAGTAATTGCCGAGTTACCATCTGGAGAAGACCCGGGCCGGGACAACGCCAGTGAACATAAGAACGAAGGAACACTGCAGCAGGCCTACTGGCCCATGCGAGGCAAGTCCAAGTCTCCTACCGGCTTAAGCCAATGCACCCAACCTAGTCAGGTCAGGTCACCTTGACTTAAGGGAGGAACACGGCAACCGACCTGGTAGCACAAGCTATCAGGTCCAACTCACACCCACCCACATCCACTCATGTATTTATCCAACCTATTTTTAAAGCTACACAACGTTCTGGCCTCTATAACTGTACTTGGGAGTTTGTTCCACTCATCCACAACTCTATTACCAAACCAGTACTTTCCTATATCCTTCCTGAATCTGAATTTTTCTAACTTAAAACCATTGCTGCGAGTCCTGTCTAGGCTAGATATTTTCAGCACACTATTTACATCCCGTTTATTTATTCCTGTCTTCCATTTATACACCTCAATCATATCCCCCCTAATTCTACGTCTTTCTAGAGAGTGAAGATTCAGGGACCTCAGTCTATCCTCATAGGGAAGGTTTCTGATACATGGGATCAACTTTGTCATCCTCCTTTGTACATTTTCCAGAGCATTTATATCCATTCTGTAATACGGTGACCAAAACTGTGCTACTAGAGTAATTCATTACTCGTGACAAGGGTAAACTGCTTTCCCTCTCTCTCTCTCTCTCTCTCTCTCTCTCTCTCTCTCTCTCTCTCTCTCTCTCTCTCTCTCCCTCTCCAAAGTTTCCCAATCTGTCGTGTTTCTCCCTCCTTTCCACTCCTCTTTCCCCTCCCCGCCTTCCCGTTATCTTCCCTCCCTAACCGCCACCACAATTTCTTTTGTAGGTCATACTCTCCTTTATTTTCACGTGTTTTATCCTCTTTCATCTTGTCTCAGGATCTGCCAGAAAGTTGGGCTCGATACTCATCCTCTGTCTCCTCACCCTTCCCCATTCTCTTTTTTTTCCTGTATTCGTTTTCTCTCTCATCCTCTCTTTTCTCATTCCCTGTTCCTCTCTTTTCTCTCTCTCCCTCTTTACTCTCTTCCCCACTACCCCCTTATTTCCATCTCTCAGACACTCGTACATCTCATGGCCTGGCTGATGCTTCCTGTGATAAAGATTGGTGGTTGTACTGGGCAGGGAAAGTAATTCAACGTTCCTCTAACTGTGAAACTCCAAATTGAAACTATTTTAATATCTTCACCACTACGCTGTTATGTGGTAGGTTTTTATGTAAAAATTTCTAACATATTTTTAATGTCGTCTTCAGTATTGGTGGTGATATTTTGGGAATTGAAACTGATTCCGAAAATACTATTGAATCGATATTTTCTTTACTTCATTGGCCTTAAATTTAAGTGCAGCTTGGTAGACATGTCTGAAGAGGCATTTTATTATCCAAGTTTTTGTTTATAATTTGAGAACGAGTTATCTGATCCTCAACACTGTCTAATTTATCATAGTGTAACTAGTGAAAAGTTCATATGGTGTAACTAGTGAAAGGTTCATATGGTGTAACTAGTGAAAGGTTCATATAGTGTAACTAGTGAAAGGTTCATATATTGTAACTAGTAAAAGGTTCATATAGTGTAACTAGTGATAGGTTCATATAGTGTAGTGAAAGGTTCATGTAGTGTAACTAGTGAAAGGTTCATATATTGTAACTAGTGAAAGGTTCATATGCTGTAACTAGTGAAAGGTTCATATATTGTAACTAGTGAAAGGTTCATATGCTGTAACTAGTGAAAGGTTCATATAGTGTAACTAGTGAAAGGTTCATATAGTGTAACTAGTGAAAGGTTCATATATTGTAACTAGTGAAAGGTTCATATAGTGTAACTAGTGAAAGGTTCATATGCTGTAACTAGTGAAAGGTTCATATAGTGTAACTAGTGAAAGGTTCATATAGTGTAACTAGTGAAAGGTTCATATGCTGTAACTAGTGAAAGGTTCATATAGTGTAACTAGTGAAAGGTTCATATGCTGTAACTAGTGAAAGGTTCATATATTGTAACTAGTGAAAGGTTCATATATTGTAACTAGTGAAAGGTTCATATAGTGTAACTAGTGAAAGGTTCATATGCTGTAACTAGTGAAAGGTTCATATATTGTAACTAGTGAAAGGTTCATATAGTGTAACTAGTGAAAGGTTCATATATTGTAACTAGTGAAAGGTTCATATAGTGTAACTAGTGAAAGGTTCATATATTGTAACTAGTGAAAGGTTCATATAGTGTAACTAGTGAAAGGTTCATATATTGTAACTAGTGAAAGGTTCATATGCTGTAACTAGTGAAAGGTTCATATATTGTAACTAGTGAAAGGTTCATATAGTGTAACTAGTGAAAGGTTCATATGCTGTAACTAGTGAAAGGTTCATATGCTGTAACTAGTGAAAGGTTCATATATTGTAACTAGTGAAAGGTTCATATGCTGTAACTAGTGAAAGGTTCATATATTGTAACTAGTGAAAGGTTCATATATTGTAACTAGTGAAAGGTTCATATAGTGTAACTAGTAAAAGGTTCATATAGTGTAACTAGTGAAAGGTTCATATAGTGTAACTAGTGAAAGGTTCATATAGTGTAACTAGTGAAAGGTTCATATGCTGTAACTAGTGAAAGGTTCATATAGTGTAACTAGTGAAAGGTTCATATAGTGTAACTAGTGAAAGGTTCATATGCTGTAACTAGTGAAAGGTTCATATAGTGTAACTAGTAAAAGGTTCATATAGTGTAACTAGTGAAAGGTTCATATAGTGTAACTAGTGAAAGGTTCATATAGTGTAACTAGTGAAAGGTTCATATAGTGTAACTAGTGAAAGGTTCATATAGTGTAATGAAAGGTTCATATAGTGTAACTAGAGAAAAGGTCATATAGTGTAACTAGAGAAAAGGTCATATAGTGTAACTAGAGAAAAGGTCATATAGTGTAACTAGAGAAAAGGTCATATAGTGTAACTAGAGAAAAGGTCATATAGTGTAACTAGAGAAAAGTTCATATAGTGTAACTAGTGAAAGGTTCATATAGTGTAACTAGAGAAAAGGTCATATAGTGTAACTAGAGAAAAGGTCATATAGTGTAACTAGAGAAAAGGTCATATAGTGTAACTAGAAAAGTCATATAGTGTAACTAGAGGTTCATATAGTGTAACTAGTCTAGTGTAACTAAAAGTTCATATAGTGTAACTGTAACTAGTGTAACTAAAAGGTTCATATAGTGTAACTAGAGAAAAGGTCATATAGTGTAACTAGAGAAAAGTTCATATAGTGTAACTAGTGAAAGGTTCATATAGTGTAACTAGTGAAAAGTTCATATGCTGTAACTAGTGAAAGGTTCATATAGTGTAACTAGTGAAAAGTTCATATAGTGTAACTAGTGAAAGGTTCATATAGTGTAACTAGTGAAAGGTTCATATAGTGTAACTAGTGAAAAGTTCATATAGTGTAACTAGTGAAAGGTTCATATAGTGTAACTAGTGAAAGGTTCATATAGTGTAACTAGTGAAAGGTTCATATAGTGTAACTAGTGAAAGGTTCATATAGTGTAACTAGTGAAAAGTTCATATAGTGTAACTAGTGAAAAGTTCATATAGTGTAACTAGTGAAAGGTTCATATAGTGTAACTAGTGAAAGGTTCATAGTGTAACTAGTGAAAAGTTCATATAGTGTAACTAGTGAAAGGTTCATAGTGTAACTAGTGAAAGGTTTATATAGTGTAACTAGTGAAAGGTTCATATAGTGTAACTAGTGAAAGGTTCATATAGTGTAACTAGTGAAAGGTTCATATAGTGTAACTAGTGAAAGGTTCATATAGTGTAACTAGTGAAAGGTTCATATAGTGTAACTAGTAAAAGGTTCATATAGTGTAACTAGTGAAAAGTTCATATAGTGTAACTAGTGAAAGGTTCATAGTGTAACTAGTGAAAGGTTTATATAGTGTAACTAGTGAAAGGTTCATATAGTGTAACTAGTGAAAGGTTCATATAGTGTAACTAGTGAAAGGTTCATATAGTGTAACTAGTGAAAGGTTCATATAGTGTAACTAGTGAAAGGTTCATATAGTGTAACTAGTGAAAGGTTCATATAGTGTAACTAGTGAAAGGTTCATATAGTGTAACTAGTGAAAGGTTCATATAGTGTAACTAGTGAAAGGTTCATATAGTGTAACTAGTGAAAGGTTCATATAGTGTAACTAGTGAAAGGTTCATATAGTGTAACTAGTGAAAGGTTCATATAGTGTAACTAGTGAAAGGTTCATATAGTGTAACTTGTGAAAAGGTTATATAGTGTAACTAGTGAAAAGTTCATATAGTGTAACTAGTGAAAGGTTCATATAGTGTAACTAGTGAAAGGTTCATATAGTGTAACTAGTGAAAGGTTCATATAGTGTAACTAGTGAAAGGTTCATATAGTGTAACTAGTGAAAGGTTCATATAGTGTAACTAGTGAAAGGTTCATATAGTGTAACTAGTGAAAGGTTCATATAGTGTAACTAGTGAAAGGTTCATATAGTGTAACTAGTGAAAGGTTCATATAGTGTAACTAGTGAAAGGTTCATATAGTGTAACTAGTGAAAGGTTCATATAGTGTAGTGAAAGGTTCATATAGTGTAATGAAAGGTTCATATAGTGTAATGAAAGGTTCATATAGTGTAATGAAAGGTTCATATAGTGTAACTAGTGAAAGGTTCATATAGTGTAACTAGTGAAAGGTTCATATAGTGTAACTAGTGAAAGGTTCATATAGTGTAACTAGTGAAAGGTTCATATAGTGTAACTAGTGAAAGGTTCATATAGTGTAACTAGTGAAAGGTTCATATAGTGTAACTAGTGAAAGGTTCATATAGTGTAACTAGTGAAAGGTTCATATAGTGTAACTAGTGAAAGGTTCATATAGTGTAATGAAAGGTTCATATAGTGTAATGAAAGGTTCATATAGTGTACTAGTGAAAGGTTCATATAGTGTAACTAGTGAAAGATTCATATAGTGTAACTAGTGAAAGGTTCATATAGTGTAACTAGTGAAAGGTTCATATAGTGTAACTAGTGAAAGGTTCATATAGTGTAACTAGTGAAAGGTTCATATAGTGTAACTAGTGAAAGGTTCATATAGTGTAACTAGTGAAAGGTTCATATAGTGTAACTAGTGAAAGGTTCATATAGTGTAACTAGTGAAAAGTTCATATAGTGTAACTAGTGAAAGGTTCATATAGTGTAATGAAAGGTTCATATAGTGTAACTAGTGAAAAGTTCATATAGTGTAACTAGTGAAAGGTTCATATAGTGTAACTAGTGAAAGGTTCATATAGTGTAACTAGTGAAAGGTTCATATAGTGTAACTAGTGAAAGGTTCATATAGTGTAACTAGTGAAAGGTTCATATAGTGTAATGAAAGGTTCATATAGTGTAATGAAAGGTTCATATAGTGTAACTAGTGAAAAGTTCATATAGTGTAACTAGTGAAAGGTTCATATAGCATAACTAGTGAAAAGTTCATATAGTGTAACTAGTGAAAGGTTCATATAGCATAACTAGTGAAAAGTTCATTTAGTGTAGTGAAAAGTTCATATAGTGTAACTAGTGAAAAGTTCATATAGTGTAACTAGTGAAAAGTTCATAGTGTAACTAGTGAAAAGTTCATATAGTCTCTGTAGTAGTACCAGTTCCTAGTAAACAGTTACCAGTAACCAGTGTACCAGTAGATGACTCACTACCAACCGTGTGTGTGAATCACTGTTATTCATATTGCTGCTGACCATAGCAGGATTTCAAACACCCTCACCCGTAGGCACTGTGGGTCAGTCGAAGATAGGCAGCAGAGAGAGGCAGGTCGGCTGTTGGTGCTTTCCTATACTTTCCGTTATATTATACGTACTACCAGCCTACGTGAGTATTCTTACCCCATCCACGTTATTGAAAACCCACTTGACAAATGGTGGCACCAGTGTGGGCGTGGATTTAAGGGTATTTCAGACCTTAGAAGACTGTGGGGTCCCGGCAGGTCAGAGGTGAACCGTCTCAGCCACCTCCAGCTAGCAGCTTACCCTCACCACACCACCCTGTGTACTCCAGCCTGCAAGCCTGTTGCAGCCGTTTTTCAAGCTTCCTTGCTTAGTTCGTGTGCTAATTGCTTCAATCACCGAGGGGTTGACCCGGATTTTGCAATTAAGCCAGTCAATAAGCCAGACTGTGGAAGTGAACGCTAGTCAGCCTGCCTCAGCCTACCATCCAGCCTGTCTCCTGTCATTCAGCTGCTCCTTCATTGCTGTGTGCATCGTTACACATCTTCCAGTCAGCCATTCCAGCCCAGCTTCCTAACCCAGCTGGGAGAGAGAAGTAAGCCACACAAGTTCCTCTGAAGTATTGCCTCATATCGCTTGTGCTTGGATGCTGGTAAGAGTGGTCTTCATCATCCCTGTGGCATTGTGATTTAGTTAAGCCACCTTGTGCGTGGTGAGAAGTGCGTGGCAGTGAGAGCGCACAGGGCCAACTTGTTCTGCTGCCCCCACCACCACCTGCCACCCACCTCATCTACCTGTGGGGGTTTTCTTTTTCCACCCTTGTACCGGGTCCTATGTGAGTTCACCTAGAAAGCGCATTTCTTCCGCACAGGACGTCTTCTCCTCATCACTAGTCATCCCGTCTTCTACTCCAGACTTCAGTGATAATTTTCTAGAGACATTTTCCTGCATTTAAAGACATTTACGTGTGTCAGTCTCCAGTAATATTCTTACTTGTAAATTTCAATGTATTTTTTTTTATCTTGTCCAGCAGTCCTTTACATTGAGTTGTCCTTCCTCTTGCAGTGTATCTTAGACATTTTTTTTTATTACTTCTGCAGAATTAGTTGCATCTCTTTTATTTTAATTTTAACATTTTATATCATTTTTATTGTTCATTATTTTTACCTTATTTGTTCTCATGCAAATTCTTTGCCATTATGCCTCACATACCGCCAAGTGATACTTTAGTGAATGTCGACACTCAGACCTCTCAGGCTACTGCTGCTCCTGTCATCAGTCCTCACAGTTCCTTATGGACTGACAGACCGACCCAGACACTGAGACACTACAGTTTTACTCATGATTCCCTTGATGCGTTACCTTTATTCAATGGCCATGTACATAGTCTTGAAGCATGGTTTACTACCATTCGTTCTCGTGTTAATGCTCTAGTTGAAGGTCCTCCTTCAGAGGAAAGTCTTATCAGACTTGTGAAAGAAGCTCTTCATCGGTCCCCTGCTGCTGTTCACGTTGTTGATCTCCTTGATATGCGAGACTTCAGGAATCTTACTAAGTGGTCACAATACTAGGAACTGATTCGTTCTTTCCTTGTACCAGTAAAAACAGCTGATCCATATGTCGTTCTTAGGGAACTAGTGAATGCTACACCCATGACTAATGAATCGTTGAGTGCATTTGCTGTTAGATTAGACAAACTTTTATCATCATTTATCAATGCTGTCCAGTCCTCAGCTTTTGTCCCTGACGAGGATAAACCATCCACAGCATCGTTTGCTAAAATAGCAGCTTTTGGAGCAATCAAAGAACTAATGCCGCCTGCTTCCGTGTGTGCTTATGAGGCTAATCCTCCAACTGTGACGATGGAACCCCTTACAACCCTAAATCATGTACGTTCCTTGTGCCCCCAGGGTACTTTCCCATGTATCAAAAGTAATTTCACACCTATGCCTCAATCTGCACCACCTCTTGTTTGTGCCACAGCGACAAATCGTGGTTGTCAACCATCTCAGCGATCACCAAGGACCAGTGTACAGAGTCATTATAAACCTCGTAGTATTCATAGTACATTCAGTAACCATAGTCAGTGGACTTGTTTCAACTGTGGTTTCCGTACCCATATTGCAATTAATTGTCCTGATAGTCACCCTAAGAGGCGTCGTGCTGATGATGAGTACCAGTCAGATCTTTCCTACTGTACTTATCATAGAATACATGGACATGACACATCCGAGTGCAATGCTCTCTACAACCTTCAGTACTCTAGGTCTTTCTGTGGCCGTTCCAACCGCAGAACCCGTAGAGGAAACAGACATCATGGTTCTCAAAATAACCAGAACCAGGCTCATTCTTTCAATTCGGGGGAATTCGAGCGCCCCAGTCAAACCGTCCCATGGTGACAGTAGGTGATAATGAGTACACCATCCCCGTTCACAATTCTTTTGAAGCCTTAAGCAGTCTCGAGAATGACAATCCTGCTGATGATGTTGCTTCACATGTCTCTGACGTAGATGATTTTGGGGATGAAGTGGAACAAATCTTTGCTGATGACAATCCACCTTTTTGTTTGCACATAACTTCCAATGCAACCATAGGCCCTATAGTGCAAGCATCTGTTCATAATGCGCCCGTTCATTTGTTCATGGACTCTGGTGCGCAAGTCAGTATTTATCAGGTCTAGTTTGTTCAGGGATAAGCAGTTACGACATGTCCTTCTCGTAGAACCGACTCATGTGTCCTCCCTTAGTGGAGTAGCTGGTTCTCACCTGCGTGTCCAAGGTCGGACTTCCCTCACTTTTTCTATCCAAGTTAGAGACTTCACTGCTTCCTTCCTTGTTGTCGACCAGATTACTTTCCCTGGTGACCTTCTACTGGGATTTACTTCCATGCGAGACTTACGCATTGTGCTCGACCCTTATCGATGGCATGCCCAAATTGATGACTTGATTGTACCATTTTGGGGTTACCAGCTTGGATCCGAGATCTGCCATACTGCCACAGAGTACGACATTCGAATTAAGTCCTTACAGGCCAGTGCATTTTCCAGTAGCGTACCCAAGCGGTCAGGCACTGATGATCCTGTCACTCCTGTCTGTGTTCCTGCAACTTCAGATTTGCAAGATAGTGTCCAGTTACCTCAAGTGTCCGAGGATGCTCTGACTACCTTGAGTGCTGAGCCTATCCCTGCAATGTCTGCTAGTTCAAGTAGTGGTTTCTCCACAGGGGACGCCTTGTCAGAAAACGATTACTTGCAACTAGTAATGCCATCTCTTGTTGATGTCACATGCCGTCTGCAGAAAGACGTTTCTGTCGCGGCTAGTGCCCTCACTAGAGTGTCTGTTGTTGTTCCTAGTGTTCCAAATGGTGATAACGTCCTAGTTGACAGTGATTCCTGCAAAGTAAAAGGTCTATTTGTTGAACCATCCTTATATGTTGTAAGAGATAGTAAGATCCATTTCTTCCTAGCTATCACTTCTGGTCACAGTGTTCGTCTCAGAGCAAATACCAATCTTGTTGACCTTGTTCACTATCCTTACCCTGTTCAGGTAGAGGATGAGTTGTCACCTGACCAGTGGGTCGGTGCTATTTCTACTGGGGAGACCTCATCCACTTCACTGGATCAATCTGTTCCACCAGTTGAGGAGAAAGACATAGCTCCCACTGACTTCCCAGATGAAGTCAAGCGTTTGTTGACTCTGTTGAACAAACGTCGTAAAGCCATTGCCTTACCAGGTGAGAAGATGGGTATAACGAACTTATTGTCCCATCGTATTCCACTTGAACCTGGTACTAGGCCTATCTATATACCTGCGTACAGAATGCCTCATTCACAAGTTGCTGTCGCAGAAGAAATGATCAATCAAATGCTTGATGATGGAGTTATTGCACCTAGCAATTCACCTTGGAATGCGCCCTTGATCCTAGTACCTAAGAAGGATGGTACTTGGTGCCCAGTGATTGACTTTAGGAAGTTAAATGCAAAAACTATCCCAGATCGCTTCCCACTTCCTGTACTGGGTGATCTTTTACGTAACATCGGAGATAACAAAGTCTTTTCAACCCTGGACTTGTTACAAGGGTTTTGGCAAGTCCCTCTTCACGAGGACAGCCAAGAGCTAACTGCATTCTCCACTCCTACAGGTCATTATCACTTCCTCCGTATGGCGTTTGGATTACGATCCTCCCCTATCACGTTCTCAAGGCTCATGACTAATATCTTTAGAGGTCTCATAGGTAATGCACTTATGGTGTACTTAGATGACGTAATCGTCATGTCTAAAGACGTGGATACACACTTGAAAAGACTTGATGTAGTACTTGGTAAGCTTGAAGAAGCCAATTTAAAGATCAAACTGTCTAAATGTCAATTTTTCAGATCAGAAATTAAGTTTCTTGGTCATGTAGTCACTCCTAGAGGGGTTACGACTGACCAAAGTAAAGTAACTGCAGTACTAAATTTTCCAACTCCCAAAACTGCTGATGCCGTAAGATCCTTTGTGGGCTTAGCAGGTTTTTATAGATCTTTCATTGCCAATTTTTCTTCCATAGCTGCTCCTCTAACTGAGTTGCTTAAGAAAGATGCTCCTTTTGTTTGGACCTTCCGTCAAGAAAGAGCATTCCAAACTCTAAAAGAAAAACTAACATCTGCTCCAATTTTGAAATTTCCAGATTTTTCTAAGCCCTTCTATCTGACTACTGATGCTAGTTCTATTGGCATAGGTGCCGTACTAGCTCAGAAGACTGACGGCAAGTACAACACAGTTGCATTTGCTAGCCGAGTCCTTACGAAGGCTGAACGTAATTATACAGTAACTGAGCAAGAAGCTTTAGCAATAGTATGGTCTTTAAAGCACTTCTGAGACATCAGTACTCTGTTCATGTCTTGACAGACCACGCTCCACTGATACCTTTATTCCAGAACAAACAACCTACTGGAAGGTTAGCCAGATGGACCTTGACTATCCAAAAGTTCAATCCCACCTTTGAACACTTACTTACCTGGCAAGTCAAATGTAGTCGCAGATGCCTTATCGCGACATGTTAGTATAGTAACAGCAGACCCTCCATTTAGTGCTGAGGATGTAAAGAATGCTCAACGAACAAATCCCATGTGGTCTGGTGTGATTCGATTCCTGCTCCAGGAAGATCTTATTCTGACTGTGAAGCCACCAGCACCCATCAGTGACTTTGTCATGAACCAAGAATTACTGTATCGAACAGCCGAGTTGGGTACTCCTAGCAGAAGAGTTTACCAGTTAGTTCACGATGTACCAGGTGTTGCGCACCCTGGTATGGATCGTTCAGTAAAACAAGCCAGATTGAAATACTTTTGGCCTCGTATGGCAACTGATATTTCTGAGTATGTTAAGAAATGTAGTGTCTGCATGCAACATAAAGGTAATGCTAATGGTCCTAATCCAATCCAAGTGTATCCAACCACTAGCGAACCGTGGGAAAGAGTTGCGCTAGATTTGTTAACTAATTTCCAATGTTCCCTCCAGGGCAACAAACATCTATGTGTTATGGTAGATCATTTCACCAGATATTATGAGTTAGTTCCTATTGCAGATAAGACTGCCGAGACAGTAGCTAAAGCGTTTAAAGAATGTATTATCTGCAGGCATACCACCCCTAAGTCCCTAGTAACAGATAATGGAGGTGAATTCTGTAATGAGATTCTTGAAAATTTGTGCACCTTGTACAAGATCTCTAAATCCACCATTGTTCCTCATCATCCTGCCAGCAATGGGTTAGCGGAACTTACTAATAAGAAAGTACTTGATGTCTTGAGAGCCACTATCAATCCCAACAGTGAAACTTGGGATGAAGTTATACCTGATGTGCAGTGTGCTATAAATTCTGCTTACAATGTTTCTATAGGTGACACTCCACATTATGCATTGTATGGATTAGATAAACGTTTGCCTTATGAGTTGCTATATTCTAATCCGAAACCAAATTACAACCCTGATGATTTCATAGCAACTCGTACCAGCTTAGCTCAAAGTGTTTTTAGAAGAATCCGTGAAACACTTCATAAATCAACAGCAGAATTTACAAGAGTTGCAAACACTCGAGCAAAGCCATCCAAAATCAAAGTAGGTTCGAGAGTTATGCTGACTAACTTTAACAAAACGTCTGCAATGCCTAAGCTTGATCAAAAGTTTGTTGGTCCTTATCGAGTAGTTGAACATATCACTGGCAATAAGTATAAGGTTAGAGAAATTAGTACTGGTCAGTATAAAGAATTGCATTTAGATCATATGAAGTTAGTATGTGATGATGATGATGCTCCAACCCAGACTAATGTGACAGACTCTGACAATCCTCCTGATCCTGTACTCTCTACCTCTGATACTCAGTCAGACGATCAACCTGAATGTCATTATTCCCTACGTACATGACAGGTATTGAGAAATCCTCAAGTATCATTTGTAACTACCAATTCAGATTTGCCTCAAATACAGCATGAGTTAGCCAGTGCAACAGAGTTTGATCCTCCCAGAGATGACACCCATTCTGCATATATCAATCTCACCCTAGCAGAGTTGGGGTTATATGTAAATAACCTGTATAGATGAATAATTACAGTATCAACCTATCAGTATTCAATAATATTTTTTTTTGTGTTCACGTTCTCTCCGAATTCTGAGAGTTAACAGTCTAGATTTGAGTGCACCGAATCTGCCTTTCTGTTAAACACTTCTTTTGTATATATTCCTTCCTCAGAATCCGTAGATCACATGAATACAGATCGATCGATCAAATTTTTTTTATCACTTCTATTGTGTAATCCCAACGTTGAGTTTCATTCGATGAGTTGTGCTATATTATACCTTGTATTGCATTACAGTTTCAATTATGTAAGCTTCCATTCCAATATTCTACTTATGTATGTTATAATGTTCAATTGTTGTGTACTTTGACATTGTATAGAATCAGCCCAAGCCGTGCACCTGCTGTGTCTAGTTTGTATTAGTTGTATGTCGGGACAACATACGTTAGCATCGCCGAGCTCTCAGTAGTAGTACCAGTTCCTAGTAAACAGTTACCAGTAACCAGTGTACCAGTAGATGACTCACTACCAACCGTCTGTGTGAATCACTGTTATTCATATTGCTGCTGACCATAGCAGGATTTCAAACACCCTCACCCGTAGGCACTGTGGGTCAGTTGAAGATAGGCAGCAGAGAGGCAGGTCGGCTGTTGGTGCTTTCCCATACTTTCCGTTATATTATACGTACTACCAGCCTACGTGAGTATTCTTACCCCATCCACGTTATCGAAAACCCACTTGACAATAGTGTAACTAGTGAAAAGTTCATATAGTGTAGTGAAAAGTTCATATAGTGTAACTAGTGAAAGGTTCATATAGTGTAACTAGTGAAAAGTTCATATAGTGTAACTAGTGAAAGGTTCATATAGTATAACTAGTGAAAAGTTCATATAGTGTAACAAGTGAAAGGTTCATATAGTGTAACTAGTGAAAGGTTCATATAGTATAACTAGTGAAAAGTTCATATAGTGTAACAAGTGAAAGGTTCATATAGTGTAACTAGTAAAAAGTTCATATGGTGTAACTAGTGAAAAGTTCATATAGTGTAGTGAAAAGTTCACAGTGTACCTAGTGAAAGGCTCATGCAACTACTGGGGTGTGCAGGCGCCCCCTGGTTGCTTTTATGTAGACCTTTCTTGTTTTTGATTGCCGTATTATAACCTGAGCAGGCTTCTTTAAACTTACCTTTGATGAGTTTCGAGTGTTTCTAGCCTCGGAGCCCGGCCATGGGCTAGGCTCGTCTGGTGACTACCGTCAAACTTTTATCACAGGTGTATCCTACGAAGATGAATGTCGGGATTGTTATTTGCGTTTGTAGGCGAAGGACTTATTAAATCGTTCATGGCTGACTCATCTTAAGGTGATGCTCTGAGTTTAGGTTATGTAGGTACATATTTGAATATTTCTTAACGGTTAAAAGACAAAATTTGGAATTGTTGGTCAGCTTCAGTTTGGTGCGCTTTGTTCAAAATTTTTGTATTGTTATTGGGCTGCGTAGGTTCCATTTTGCCAATTTACCGATTTTATTAATCAAATTGGCCTGTATTTTGAAGAGTTGTTCATATGTACTCAGTTACTGAACATTACATATGATGTAGTATATATTCGAAGTGTTGGCGGTCTAAAAAAATTAAAAAAAAAAAAAAAAAAAAGTTGTTATACTTGTACATGATACAACTTTAAAGATCGAGCATGTTTTGAAAAAAAAATGGCCCCAAGTATCTTGTCGCTTGGCTTCTTCAATTTGAGATTGGTTAAATGGAAAATGGTAGCAAAGTCTGTAATTGCAGTGTGTATTCCTGGAGCTAGTTTGGAGGAACAGTCTCACACAACACAGTTATCGAACCTAGGTCATATATTTCCGCACTAGAACCAGGTCCTGGACATAATGGTGTCGACTGCAATCTCAGACCAAAACAGTAGAGGCTTGGGACAGAAACGTGCTCAGTCATGTGGGAGAATTCGGGAAATTCAGTTTCGGCAAGAGCATCAACTGGGACCAGATAAATTAGCGAAATATACTGTGAAGACGATGTAACCACCGCCGATCTAAACCATTTTCTTGGAAGGATGAGCTCACTGGCTTTCGAAGTATTATGCTAGACACACAAACTTCTGTGACAAAGGAGAAGAGGCAAGCTCGAAGGGGTGCGCCCTTTAAAGGTGAAGACGACAAATAACAGCCCCTCTAAAGCAGCAGACTCTACTGCCTTGAGAAACCATAAGGCACAATCTGATTGCATCATGCAGAGTCCAGGAGAGATGGAGGGAGAGAGGGAGCAACCAGACACAGGGAATCTTCAAGCAGATATAGTCTTCCACTCGACCTCATACAACAATATGTTCACTAAGGACTAGTTTCAGTTGTTCTGCTACGGACGAATTTTAAAAATAAGACTGAAATGGGGTACAGGATAAACTCGAATTAATCAGTGGAACGAAAGTTCCACGTGCGAGACTTGGGTGTAATGATGTGATGTCAGAGCTCACATTCAAGGATCGCAACAATGATGATGTGACTACAACAAGGAATATTATAGGCTGGATAACTAAAATGCTTAAGATAAGTTGCTGAGCCAATGATGAAACTCTTCCAGTCATTTATTCTGTCATGCCCTACCTAGGCATGTACACGGGCTCACTCAGTATGACGAAAAATAATAGAAGACGTATAAGTTCTGCGGTGTATTGTACAAGAGCATTTGGGTACAGGTAAGTGCTGTGGCACGCCCTTACATTACTGCTTCAGGATTTAAATTGACCTGAGTCAGGCGCTAGTCATGCCAGTGACTAGACAACTCATATCACATATGTCAAGGTGAATATTGAATACACTTGAGATGGAGAAAGACTATACACATACTAAAACATGACTCATCCTCTTCTGACAATATTAAACGTGGAATAGAATATAATTAAGAAAAGAAAACAATATCGAAAGTCGTATTTTTATCAGTTTTGAAATCATCCGAGCGGCTTCAAATTTTCAGTGATGGTGCTATAAAGACTTTTTGTTTACCATCTTTTTTTATTTTAAATTGTGACGTCTGTTTATCTTTTTTTAAAATTATGGCTTAGTCTGCCTGTTTTTCATTTTATTTCCTTTTAATGCATTTTGTATGATATCACGTCATAGTCACACATGTTGAACGCTTTTGAAAAATGATTGTACACTATACCAGCAGTTAGGTAAGAATTTCTGCTCCATTACTAATAACTAATGTGAATGAACCTGCTTTAAACATAATTACATCACTGACTCTAAGGCAACAACAAGTAGGTTCCTAGAACCTGTTCTTGCCTAACACTGATTTTGTCAGCTTGGTAGTTATCTGAAGCTGCTACTCTGTGTCCTCCCTGTGACCTTAGCCGTAACGTTATATTTGCTTCCGCCTCCGTGTGACCCCTGACACCTTACCCCATCCAGCAATTACTTCACCTCGTCGAAGATGTCACCGACCTTTGACTTCTATAGTGCGCAGTAATTGGTTTCATCGAGACGCATCTTGCTCTTTAATATTCACCTCTGCATCGTCTATACTGAGCATCCATACGGTTTCGTATTGACGCCCTTGGTTTCTCCCTGGTTATTGGTGATTTTCAGCGATGTTCTTGGTTGCAGTTAATACCAGTGCTTCCTTGTTACTGCTGCCGATGATGCAGTAACTTATCTCTATATTTTTGATGTGTTGTTGCCTTGCTTATGTTTCCTTCTGAGGAGAGGGATCACGTTATGGCAGGCTGCTGGTATTTTCCCCTGTGCTTGTTTCTCTGGATTTTGCATATAATTTTGGTGGTTTTGATTGGTAAACCCTTGTAGGTAGGGTGTCCTTAATGCTGGCGAAGGACTTTTGGTAGGCAGTTAATTTTAGGATAACGAGAATTTTGTACAATAAATAAATAAATAAATATATATATATATATATATATATATATATATATATATATATATATATATATATATATATATATATATATATATATATTACAGGTTGTTTTGTTTTATACTGGGGTAGTCTTGGTTGTAGTTTGGAGATCTTTGGTGTATTGGAGTAGTCTTTCTCGAATTGGTGTGTGTAACCTGTCGTACTGTTGTGGTCTTCGTCGTATTGGGATTATTGATACTACGTGATGGGGTTTTGGTGGATGTTTTAACATGATCATTTAGATTGTGCTGGGCTGTTGTGAAACGAGGTTATTTATTTAATCTCTCGCATTATCTACAGTACCTGGCTGGCACAATGTGGTGGTAGGAAGAGATGGCAGCGTTGGTAATTGGTGGTAGGTTCTTCGAGTTGGTGGTGGTGGTGGGTGGTTCGTTGGGTGAATGGGGGATGGCGGAGGTGTTGTTGGCGGATTATATTGGTAGCATCATCCTTGATGTCGTGGTCGTCTTGAAAGCAGCTTGGCTGTTGAAAAGGCCAGTCTTCAGTCAGCCATTACCCCGTAATTATCCCATAAATTACTAAGTTTTTAAGCTTTATGGAAGGTGGCTGAAATTTTGGCTTTTGTTTCGAATTTTTTTTTCTTTACAAAAACTGATACTTTGGTAAGTATATATTTGACGATGGTTTCTGATAGACATATTGCGTCTTAAGGTACCTTTCCTATTTCCTTTCCTATTCATGTCTACAGTATTGTTCTGTGCCCACAGCTTCCTTCAGAGCAGGAGAGATATAGCTGAAAATTGTGCAGAGATCGTTTACTGCCCCCAGAGTTAAAGCATTTAAGAATTACCAAAAAAAAAAAAAAGACTTGGAATGCACTGTCCTGAGTGAAAAACTGAGAGATACCCGATATGTACCTGAACGATATTGGTGGGTTAAGTATTCAATCAATACACTACCATAACTTACCGGAGTGAGATATATGGGAGAAAGTGTAAAATAAATCCAGTAAGAAGCAGGGGCACCATTGGAACAATAGAAGAACATTGTCAGCTATCAACATATATGGCTCGGGGCACTTCGACTTTCTACCAGCAGATATCAGAAATGTTGCAGGAACTAATGTAGAAATCCTCGAGGAGAAACTTGAAGTGTAGACGTCTTCAAGAGAAAACTGGACAAGTCTCTTCACCAGGTGCCAGATCAACCAGGTTGCGATGGATTTGTGGGGCGACGGGTCTCCAGCAGCAACAGCCTGATTGACCAGACGAGCCTGACCCGTGGCCGGTCCCCGGGAGTAGAAAAACTCGAAACTCATCGAAGGTATCCCTCATCCAGGGGCCAGATCAACCAAGCTTTGTTGGATATATGAACCACAGGGCTGCTAAAAGTAACAGCTTGGTTGAAAAACAATCAACAAGGAAGCTTGATCAAAGCCTGGGTTGAGAGGGCCAAAGAAAAAAAACTCTAAACCGGTGGCAGGTATACCCGAGGTACTCCTGGAGTCTTGGTGTTCTAAGGAATTCAGTGTTCTGCACCCACCGCCCTTCTT
>NC_091315.1:26419354-26479354 GCF_038502225.1 Cherax quadricarinatus
ACTTGAAAGGAAGGGCTCTTGATTTAAGGGATTGAACCTACTCTTACCCTCCTTTTATTCAGATCGAACCTGATTACTTTTCATTACGATTTCGGTGCTTCGTCATTAATGGTAATAGTTGAGAGGTGGAGGATGGATGAATTAATGAGAGAAATGAGTGTAATTCATCACTAGCTGTGTGTAATCTAAGAGATGCGGAGATCACTTAAATTTTTCATTACTCGGGCATTGTGAGGCGATGAACGAGATTATGCAAATGTGAGAGGCGTAACTTGTTACAGCGACGGAGCTCCTCCAAAGCCCCGATTGACCCGCATCATTACGAGAGCAACTTCCGCATTCCAGTATTCGCAGGGGGAGAATGGAAGGGGCGAGATGAGGGGAAACTAGGCGGAGAGGAGGGGGGGGGGTAAGAAGGGTGGAGTTGGAAAGGGAAGAGATGAAGGGAGAGAGGATGATTATGGTTGTAGGGACGGTATATACAAGAGGGGGAGGGGAGTGGAGGGAGCAGGAAGGGGAGGGGAGAGCAGGGAGGGCTAGAGATAGTAGAGGGAAGGGAGGAGAATTAGAGTAGTTCCCCTCAAGCCCTTTTCCTCCATATAATCCTGTGCTGAGATTATTTTTACGAGGCAGGGGGAGGGTGGTGATAGTCTCCCAGATTTATACAGCAGTGCAGGCCTGTTGAAATGACCCCCAGCTATTTTCTCTTCCCCCCCGTTCCCTCTGAGGTCTCTTCTGTGCACGCGCGCATGGCGTGTTCTGGAGGTAACTGGTAGTCAAGGGTTCAAGGGCGAAGTTGTTGAGGTTAAGAAGTTCATCTAGAGTTAGAAAATGAAGACAGGAGCAATATTCAGAGGGACTGTGGAGGTGCATTGAGGGGAGTTACGATAGGTACGCCAGAGAAGTATGAAGAGAAGTTTGTTTGGTGAAGTGGAGGATAAATAAAAAAAAAATTGAAAGAGGAAGAACAGGCAAGTTGGTGTGTAACTATTTGCAGTTATCTGTTTGTGGTTATAGGGAGCAGAACAATGCGAAACACAATACTTTATGAAGGACCAGGTAAAGACATAAAATCGCAGTTCACGAGCAAATATTTACTGCTATATAGTGAGGGTTTTATACCGAAAACTTAACTACATAGTTCCAAGTCACTTGAAAGTGGGCTAGTGTGTGTAGAGAGGTGCAAGTGTTCTTTCTGTCTTAGCCATTTCCAGAACCACGAGGCTCAGCTGAGCAAATCTTGGTCACATCACAGGTAAATTGGCTAGGATGTCAAGGAAACAACGGAAGCAGTTGCCACAACCTAGTCATTGCCGCCACTAGGCGATACCTATAGCTTACCTGTAAACATTTCCTGGTCCCAGACCAGGCCAACGTAGGCACCACATGATGCAAAAGTGCCGAGAGGATCCACAGTAAGCACGAATAACTGTGCCAGTGTTAATGAGCGTAACTGGCTTGAACTTATGAGCGCCGGTGCCTCGCGGTCAGAGGTCACATGGTATAACTAATTTTTACCTACTGACGATTTGGGTGGTCACCGCCCCCGAGATCTAATCCAAAACCAGGCCTCCCAGTTGCAGGCTGTAGGTGCTATCTGCATGCAGTCCAGTGTATACACCACAGCTCAGCTGATCAAGAACTGACTTACGGAAGTTACCGAGTCTCCCCTCCTCCCGAAGACAGCTAGAAGTTATGAGTCAAGAGAAGGTTTTGAAGCTTTTTGATCTCTTGACACTGAGTTACTGCTTACTTTACTTACTGCACTCTTGCTTTTGAATTAGTGTATTTTGTACCGTCTGCCGAACTTCTTTTTCGTAGGGAGCGGTTTCGATATATGTGTTGCCAAGCCCCGGGTGTAAATTTCAATGTAACTTTCTTGCCTACGTTCCAAGAAATGTAATTCAAGTGACTTCAAGTATTCCTAGTAAGTTAGATGCTTAATTTATATGGAAAGTGAAAGTTATCTCTACATCCTCCAGGCCTGCAATTTTGCCTGCTTTAAAGGGGAGGGCTGTTAATGTACATCAATATTCCGGTCTCGATAGAATAAGTGACTTAGTCTTATAATTAAGTTAGCATCTCTTATTTTGAATGTTCCAACTATTTAACATGTAATTATGTATCTCGGAAAAGGGACCTTTGAAAGGTTCCTTGAATTTTTCTTTTTCGTTCGGCTTTGTTTTCCTTTTGCTAATAACTCAAAAATGCCTTATCCAGTTGGCTTCAAAACTTCAGTGTCCGTGTACGGTCACTATGACCAGATTCTTGGAACAATTGGCATATGTAGGTGTCCTATGACTGAACCCATTCCTATCATCCTGAAATGACTTGGATAACTTCCAAAACCCTCAGTGGTGTAATTTCAAACGTTCAAATAAGGTGTATCCTAATTTGATGATGGCAGAGCGTGAAATTCTAGTGTGTAAGTGCAGATTTAACCATTTTATGTTCAAAATACTGTGATATTTATATTCCCGTTAAATCATGTTAAATAAATTTCAGTTTACTTCTTCAGTATTTAATGACTCATGCATATTAGGGCCAGGATATTACCCATTAAGTTTTGTTTGCGTGCAGGAAAATTTGTTTGTGGTAAAATAGTTAAAAGCACTTGGAATAACTGGAGAACGATTCATCTGATTGGCTTAAAAGTTTTACCACTGGTGTGGCTTCCTGAACACACAGTTCGTGCAGTTATTGAGTAGCATGAGTCCCAGTGTCCTGAATAAATAGTGAAATTCATCTGTTTTCAATAAACAATGCTTCTACTGATCGGCTTCAAGATATTAGTATTGATATCTGTAAGATGGATGATACTTCATAAGTTTAGTCTGATTGGGTGCAAATTTTAAATTTTACTGAAATTAAGGTTAATTACTGGATAATGCCTTTTCTGATCAAGTTTTAACTTTCACCACTAATAAGCTTATTAAAAGAAAGCTTGGTGTTCACTCTGAGCTATGTAAATTTCAATTTGTCAATTTTATTAAATAGTTAACCGTTTAGTAACTAAAGAATGCTTCTTCTGATAAGCTTCAAACCTTAAGCACTGGTGTATCCTAATTGGAAGGGTGTGTGTTGATTTTGGTGCCAATTTGCCAATTTTTTAACATTGTATCAAGTTGGATTTTATTTAAAAATCAAAATGAAATATTTTTTCTTGTGGGATTGAAAAGAATTTAAAATAGAATATATGTGTGAAAAGAAAATGAAAAATTCGCATTTGTAGGGCATTTTTAAATGTAATGAGGATAGTCTTATTTTTTTCGGAACATTTCTTGTCAACAGTGTCCGTTTCTTTCTCTTAAATTTTAATTTATAACTCGTTAGATCCTTATTCGATGGGCTTCAAGTTTTAACACTGGTGCACTGTATCTAGGACAACATTCACATAATTATTTACATGTGTGAGCGCCCTCTGGACAATGTTACTAAGGCCATTCTGAGAATTTGTGTGATAATCTAAAACCTCCGCAGATCAGCTTCAAACTTTCAACACTGTTGTATCATCTTTAGAAGAAGGTTAGAGTATGTAGATCCCATATTTCCACTTATCCCTTTTTAATGGTATAGTATTATTTTATATTGCATTATTTTACCGAGTGGGCAGTGGAAGGAATGGAAAGGATGAAGAATGAAGAACTCAAAAGGAACACTACAAAACTCAAGAGGCTCGCCAAATACAACGATAGGAACACGTGAAAGACCTGGGAATAATTATGTCCGCTGACCTTTCTTTTAAAGACCATAACAAAACAAAGATCACGACAGCCAGGAAGATGACGGGGGTGGGTATTGAGAACTTTCAAAACCAGGGAAATAATGCCGATGGTGACACTCTTCAAATCGCTAGTGCTCCCTCATTTAGAATATTGCTCAGTGCTGACGACTCCATTCAGAGCAGGGGAAATATCAGAGCTGGAACAGATACAGAGATCGTTTACGGCTCACACTGTGCCAGTAAAGAACCTAAATTACTGGGAACGCCTTCAATGTACTCATAGGAGCGGAAGAGAGAGATTCATGATAATATATACCTGTAAAGTACTCGAGGGCTTGGTCCCAAATCTGCACAATGCCATAACAACATACTGGAGTGAGAGATATGGGAGGAAGTGCAAAATAAACCTAGTGAGGAGCAGGGGTACAGTGGGGACAATAAGGGAACACTGTATCAACATCCAGGGTCCCGGACTATTCAACATCTTACAAGAAGATATCAGAAACACGGCTGGAACAAGTGTAGAAGCTTCCAAGAAGACACTGGACAAGTATCGTCACCAGGTGCCAGATCATCCAGGCTGTGATGGATATGTGGGGCAGCGGGGCTCCAGCAGCAACACCCTGGTTAACCAGGCAAGCATTAGACGAGTCTGGCCCATGGCCGGGCTCCGAGAATAGTGAAACTCTTCAAAGGTGTTTTGGCGAGGGGCTCTTGATGCAAAGAACTGGATCTTCACCAAGTGCCAGATCAGCTGGGCTGCGATGGATGTGTGGGGCAGTGGGCCTCCAGCAGCAACAGCCTGGTTGACCAGGCTAGCACCAGTCTGGAGCAATAACTGTAGAATCCTCTTCAGGTCGGCTTTAAACTTTTAATGTTAATGTGTTTTCCTCAGACGCTTTGGCTTGATTTTTAGGTTGCTCGTTTCTGTATGTCAGTGTTATTAATCAAATTGGCCTTCATGATATAACCTGTAGAATGTCTCTTCTAATCAGAAATATACAAGTGTTGACTTTAGTGGGTTGTTTTAGGTTAAATCCTTTAATAAATCTTAAGTATATGCATTTTTAAAAGCTTAAATGCTGATAAATCTTTCTTAAAATTTTACATACATTTTGCCTGTATTGATACCAATTTGTCTTTTATAGAAGAAACTGGCAAAATTGAGATGCTGATTTTCATATGATGATTATTGACTTCATCTTATTGCCTTCACCTTTTAGTTTGATAACTTGATAATAAAAATAATCACTTTTTCAGACTTAATGTGCATGAGTATTTTAGGATATTGGTCCCTCCAAATATTTACACCCTCCCATCGTGCATAAGGGAATACGTTCCTCACGTTTATTCCTGATTAACCATGTTGTGGTGCATACGTTGGACTGCGTGTGGTTCACACCAACAGCGTGGTCGATAAGTCTAGCAGCCGGGAAGCCTGGTCTGGGACATGCCGCTGGGGCGTTAACCCCCTGTAAACTCAAGGTAGCTCTCATCTTCAGCAGCAAATACGTACAGTATAACTAGTTCGTTAGATAACGTCGTGTAGGAAATACCAAGACTGTGGAAATGAGGCGAGCCTAAAAGTTCCACCAATAAAGATAATTTTGTGATATTGCTGTAAATTCACCAAATGCACTTATTGGATTTTGTCAGTTTTGCCTCGTCAAATAGTATCTTTGAAGTGAATGACTCCTCTGCAGTTCATAGGTATATAGGCAAGAGTTGGGAATGCCGATGTCGCACTACTGTAGGGGTCCACTTTGCAGTGTTGTGCTTATTGCATGATGCATGCAGTTTGAGCTCAGTGTTTTCCATCTTTAACCAGTATCACTTTTCGTGCCTTAGAAAGTGCAAACTTTGAGAAGTTCTGCTATTCTGCGTCGTCAACTATAGAGGAACTCCTCTCTAGCTTGCAAAGCAACATGTACTCGACAAGTCACCAGAGAAAAGAAGGCAAAAATTGCACCAACAGCTTGATCGATTAGGTCGGCAACCAGGAAGTCTGGTCTGGCAATGGGCCCCGGGGGCGGTGACTTCCAGAAGCGACTTCAGAGGGCAACCCCCTTTTTTTTTTAATACAGATCAGTTTTACAGGCGAAGATTCCTACCTCGGCTCATTTTTAAACGTAGCCCTATCTAAGGTATACTACCACCCCCCAGGGATAACAACCACAAGTCTTCTAACGCCCAGGTACCTAGGTGAACAGGGGCAGCAGGTGTAAGGAAACATCCCAAACGTTTCCACCTGTGCCAAGGATCAAAAGATGGACATTGTCGTTCAGTATGTGAGCTAAGTTCACTACCAACCAAGCCACAGGGAGGGGGACAAAAGGCTCAGAACTATCATGGTATTTGGGTCAAATGAATCTGTGCTTGTGGCCGATTTCGAGGGCTCCTCTTCCCTCGCAGCTCTGCCTGAGGCCAGGTTTTCATGTTGACCCGCCTGGTCAGCCTGGCTGTTTGCACAGGCGGCTTACGGGCTTACATATCCATCACTTTCATAATTATCTGGTACTTACAGATGGAAGCTTCTAGCTTTTTGTTGAAACTTCTTCATTCCGACAAGAGAGACCTAAGGGAAAAATGTGAAGGTAGGAGGAGGAACAAAAATTATCCAGGGGAACAAATGGAAAATGCATTTAATTTTTTTTTAAGGGTGGGAGAATACGTAACTACTGCTTAATCAAAACAATTTCACTTTTTAACCACTCTGGGACTAAAGAAATATTTATTTACATCCCTATGTCCCCTTAATTTTGATTCTCTTAATTAAGTCAATCTCTATCTACCCTGTCATTCCTTAAAATTGTGTGTGTCGTAATCCGCCAAGGAAGCGAGATTCGGTTCATTCAACCTCAGCGTTCATTCCTCTCAATTCTGGCACTAGTTTGTGCATGTGTGCTTTTACACACAGTGGTCACACTCAGGGTTCTCATCTGAGTAGAGGTTAAATTACCCAGAGGAACGAACGAGCATCCAACGCTTCACACAGTTGCACAATTTCATTTTTTTTCGTATTTGAGGTCGTTTTATTTTTTATTGATAAGTCATATGATTTGTTTCTAGGAGTTGCTTCACCAGCCAACCATATATACAGGACACTTAATGAATCCTGTCCACCACTATGTATCATCTATTGTACTTCCATCTTTCTTAACACAAGTTTCACCCCTGGAAGCATCTCTAGGAAAAACAAATCTGGTATTAAATAGGTTATAAACATGCTCCCACGCTCCGCAGTCGCATCACTTATAGTGTGTGTGTAAGGTGAGACAAGAATACAGGGAGGGGAGGTGAGGGTGTGTGGGCTGGCAGTTTGGTGGAGGTGAAGAGTTTGAGGAGTCACATGTGTGGGGTAACAAAGTTACGGGTGGTTGTGGAGGCAGGACACGTGCAAGCCTCTGCAGTGCTGTTCCGCTGCCACACCCATCCACTCTCCCGCTCACGTCTCTCGCTTTGCTGTGATGCTCTTACTGCTGCAATTTCCGCCGCAGATGACGATTTTGTCTGTCAGTTCTGTAATGGCGTATGGGTCTGTGGGATGCATGTGCTAATAACCTGTTTAATGATGCTATTGTTAGGAATGTCTGGTAATAGGCCAGTCCGTGAGAGTAGGAAAATACCGGAAAGCCGTCACAGATATCTCACAGTTTTTCTTTCGTATGTTTTTGTTAACTGTTAGTGCCCGTGCTACCGTCATTAATGCTGTTGACTTTACCTGAAGTTCAGAGGTTCTTCGTAGGAGGAAAGAATAGCTCAGGAGAGGTCAGAGGTCAAGGTCACAAGGAACATTGTTTAGAATTCTGGCGGAAACTCATAATAGATGATTTATCATTCCAGCCTGTTGGTTTGCTTCTTGGAAGGTCATGGCCTCAACCACGTCATCTGGCTGCTGACTGTTTTGTTTTGTATGAAGCGCAGAAATGTCAAGCAAGCCCAAATCTACCAGCAAATAATTAGTCTATTATAAGAATTTTACAGTTCAATGGAAGGAAGTGGAGTTACCATCTCTTCCCTTGGTTCAAATAAGATTACTTTCAATTCCACAGGCGCTTCAGCACTTCCTACTACTTAATAATAATAATAATATAGGTAGTTGTAGATTATATAATTGTAGAAGCAGAAGGAAAGAGAGGGAAAGGGGGGGGGTGAACAGAGGAGGATGGAGAAGAGATTGATATTGTCGAACTAATCCGAGTAGAGTGGGGTTGGGAGGGTAAGCGTTTGGAAGAGAATGGAGGGCGGGAGGAGGCAGAGGCAAGTGAGACAGAAATCACAGAAATCACTCCCTACGAAAGTAAAAGACTGGGCAGGCGATGCAAAATGCCGCCAATAAAAAGTAGGGGCGCCATTGGTACACTAAGAGAAAACACCATAAGTGTCCGGGGCCCAAAACTGTTCAACAGCCTCCCATCAAGCATTAGGGGAATTGCCAATAAGCCCCTGGCTGCCTTCAAGAGAGAGCTGGACAGATACCTAAAGTCAGTGCCGGATCAGCCGGGCTGTGGCTCGTACGTCGGACTGCGTGCGGCCAGCAGTAACAGCCTAGTTGATCAGGCCCTGATCCATCGGGAGGCCTGGTCGTGGACCGGGCCGCGGGGGCGTTGATCCCCGGAATAACCTCCAGGTAACCTCCAGGTGAGTGGAAGGTGGTGTGTATGTGCACTCTCCTCATCTACTCGCTTATTTGTGGTAACAAGGGGTCGAATCTCAAGACCTTGGCCCCTCCTCTCCGGTGACCGCTAGTGGGATTTTGTTTTCCTAGCTTCCTAAGCCCTGTCATACCTATTCGTAAAGTGATGTATGGATCCTGCCTTTACCTCTTGCTGTCTAGTTCTTGACCACTCTTGAAACTAAAAAAAATGTTTCCCTGGAACTTTTTGCCTCTCGAACAAGCTGTCCCTGTCCAGCCTTTCTATTTTGTACGTGGTTATGCCACTGCTGGTCCTTCTGTCTACAAATGTCATCAGGTTTGGTACCTTTAGTCTCTCCTCATAACTCATGCACCTTACTTAGCTTTGGACCCAGTCTCGTTGCTGCTCTCCATTTTTTTCCAGTGACATGCTTGGTTAGGTGTGGGATCCATATTGGTGCCGCATACTTCAAGGTGGCCTGACAAATGCTGTATATAGTGTCGTGCATGACTGCTCGTTGACATTCCTGAGTGCTAAGCTTAGATTTGCTAAATGCTGTTTTATTGTAGAAGTTAATAGGTTGATGTGCACCTCAGCTAATATATATCTGTATTATTCTCACCCTGAGGTCTTCCTTGAATACGATTTACAGGCTTTGTCCCCAGAGCCTGTACTTCGTTTTAGGTCTTCTTTGCCCTTCTCCAGTCTTCAGAAGTCTGCATTTGCTGGAATTAAATTCTATGTCACCTGTTAGACTAATTCTGTAGCTTGTCTAGGTTCGGTTGTAGTCTATTCTGGTTCTTCCCTGTTTGTAGTCTTCTCATTAGTTTCACATCCTTTGTGAACAGGGATACCCGTCTCTTGTTTCTTTTGTCATGTTCTTTTGCACAAGAAATAATACCGTTCCCAGTACTGATTGATCTGTGCGGAGACCCGCTCGTCACACTTCTCGATCAGTTACTCGTTTCTTTCCTGTTAGGTATTCCTTGAGCTATTGTAATGCCTCTTGGTATTTCTGTCTACTCCTCTAGCTTTTGTTCCGGCTTCGTGTTGTAGTATTGTATCAAAAACCTAACAGTCCAAAAATATGCATTCTACCATCCCTCTTGTGAGATGGGATTTACCATGTTTATAATTGTGCTGGTTGGTTATGAACCTTTTCCCTCTAGGTGTTCCACAACACTTATCTTGACTATCTTCTCCATAACTTTACATATTATGATTGTCATTGACAATGGCCTGTAGTTTAAACCTGTCTGTACTACATCTGCTATTCTCCATACCTCTGGCGATTACCAATGGTCCCTCTTTCCTGCTTCTTATTACTAACTATTATTACCTGCTGCCGCCGCCACCATCACCACCACTACTTCTACTTCCTCCTAGTTATATATACTACTACTGCAACTACCTACTTTTACTACCTATTACTACGACCTTATAATCCACCCCCCCCCCATTCTTCCTGCCTACCTCTCTCCACATTTTTTCTTGTAGCATCTTTTGTTTTTGCCACTCCTGACCTTTTATATCTCTTTTGATCCTCTTATGATTGTGTGGACCTGCAGGCCGGTAACAGCAACAGCCTGGGTAACCACGCACTCCACAAAGAAATCTGGCTTCATTCCGGGCTACCCAGCTACCTGGGGTTGCTAGAAGAACCCTCGAAACTGATCACAGATATAAGAACATAAGGAAGGAGAGCTCCGGCAGGCCTACTGGACCATGCTAGGCAAGTTCAACTCACACCCACTCATGTACTTGCCTAACCTGTTTTTAAAGCTACACAAGGTTTTGCGCTTCAGTGACGTTGCTCGGGAGTTTATTCCACTTATCCACAACTCTTTACCAAACCAGTGCTTTCCTATATGTTTTTTTAAAATCTAGTTTTTTCCTACTTTACGCCATTGCTGCGAGTCCTGTCTTGGTTAGACAGGACTCGCAGCAATGGCGTGTACAGGACTTTCCCCCCTCCAAATCCCCCCCCCCCCCATCCTTTCATTGTTAAATGTCTCGCTTTATCCTTTTGTTGCTGTCATGTCTTCCTCAGGTATCTACTTTTATCTGTTCTTTCTCTTGCTTCATGTACACAAGTTGTAAACAATAGTGGGCAGGTGATGATCATGGAGGCCAGGTGTGGCAGCGGAGCGACGACGGTGATTGTAAAGGAAGACGACGTGAGAAAAGAGATGAGAGGAGGCATGAGACGGAGAAGGAATGGGGAAGGGAGGAAATGGGGAAGATGGGGAGGGAGGGAGGGAAGAAGGTAAATGAGAGAATGAAACTGGGAGGGAGGGATGGAAAAGAAAAGGAAGGCATGAAGAGGGAAAGAAGGGACTTAACGTTTGTAGGTGAGGGACTGCCTTGTGTACGTTTATAGTATACTTTTAATTTAATTGTTCGTGGTTCCGGCGTCAGTTGCCCTCGTGGCTCGTTCTCAGAATAGTCTATCACTTTGGTATTAGTAACGAGTTGTAGCCAGTGTAGCAACAACAACAACAACAGCAGCAGCAGCAGCAGCAGCAGCAGCAGCTGCTTATGGTTGTGATGGTGATGGCGGCAGCGACGGCTTCTCAGTGCCGGAGGATGAGCACCTCCCCCGTCTGACCCACTTAAACCTCACACAGTTCCTGTCTTCGTGACAAAGTTGCACTCCCTGGAGCGCAAGCTAAATTTATTTAGATACGGGTTTCCAATGTATACATTGAGATTAATCTCTTTCGAAAGCGGGAGACATACTGTATAAGCCCTTGCGGAATACGCCTAATTAAATGACAGGTGTACAATATACATTAATAAATAAAGGACCAAGTGCTCGTTCATGAAAAATTAATGGGTATTGTAAGTATTGAAGTATATTGTTTTGGGAATTTTGTTTGTTTCTGTATTGTCATCTGTGAAAGTTCAGTGTACTTTCAACAATGGTCCAATACTAGATATAGTTTTGTCTTTAGCATTATTGTTGACAAAAAAAATATTTTATATTTATTTAATTTCACTGTTGTTTTTTGCTCGTTTTTTCCTGGAGTTTCTTTAATGTTTTCAGTTTTAGCTCGATGTTTTCTATTTTTTTTCTTGCTATTATTTCTTTTCGTTCTTGAAAGAGTGTGGGTAGAGGAAGTGGAGTTCTCTTTCTAACCTTCATTCTAACTTATCGCTTTTGTGAGCCATGTTTTGTCATAAGTGTGCGGAACGGAATTCTGTTGAACGTTTCAGCTTGACTCGTCTTCTGGTCTTTTATTTTTTTAACAGTCTTATTCTTGTAATATTTTCTTTTTACTCTAACAGAGTTGGTCTGAGATCAAGTTGTAGAAGAGATGATTCCTGGAGCCGATAACACAGTATCAGTGTGTGTGTGTGTGTGTGTGTGTGTGTGTGTGTGTGTGTGTGTGTGTGTGTGTGTGTGTGTGTGTGTGTGTGTGTGTGTGTTTATATTAGGGATGGGACAATATCAAAATTTTGGTCGATACCGATATCATTTTCGGCCGACACCGATATTTTTCTTCTTGTTTTTAATTATAATGACTTATGTTCAGTATGTAAGGGAATGTTTATTGCACAGTAGGTATTAAATAACTCAGGAAAGTTATATATTAAATAACTTAATTTCTTTGAGATGATAACGTTCATTCTTTTGTTCGTCTCCTTATTGTTCCTCTTGTCTCTCCCCTTTAAACTTTTCATTCCCTTGTTCGACCGCTCTTGTGTGTCCTCTCTTCCTCGCATATACTTCTCTCAGTCCTTTTCTTTTGGTTTTCTACCGTGGCTCTATTTTTTCCGTCTCTTTCTAACAAACCCCTCCCATCCCTCATTTCCGGTTCCTCTTCCCATTAAGCCCAACCATTGAGTTCTTACTCCTACTCCTCCCACCCCCCACCATCATCACTGCTCTTTATATATCCCCATCCCCCCCCTACCCTCTCTCGGCTCGTAGAACTCATTGATAAATGTAGTTTCCGGTAGCACTTGGGCTGGAGCAAGGTCTATACGACGCTCCCACTTAAAGCCAAGAGAAAAACCTTGCCTTCACAGTCCTCTTGCTCACCACATTTCTTTACACTCTCCTTAATCTTGCACCTTCATGTTCAGGCATTTTTTCCCTCGCTTCTTTCCCTGTTGGTTGACTTCTTGTGCTCTGTGTTGGAGAGAAGGGAGGGGATGAGTGTAATTGGTTATTTGAGTTCGCTGTGGGGTTGAGTGCTAGTCTAGAGCCCACCTTATTTGGCACTGGTCGAGTTGAGGGACACTCGAAGCCGGTCACAGGTATGTCAGTTATTGTGTTTACGTCTAACTCTGGAATAGGATCACAAAAGTATTATCAGAGCTGCAAAGAAAAGTGATAGGCTGGAAATATAGAGGTGCCAACATAATGATTATATTCTTTAAGCCACTTTTCTCTTCACTGAAATATTGCTGTACACCTAAGAGCCTTTTATAGCTTTAAGGCGGGAAAATGCAGATCTGGATAGACACCCATCACTTCCCGCATACATTTAGTCAAACATCTGAATTGCTGGAATTGGAAAACACTTCAATTCTCTCGAACTGTACTCCTTGGTACTTAGGCGAGAAAGATCATAATTTACAGTTGTAAAATTCTAGAGGGACTGGCCCAAAATGTGCACACACAAATTACGTCTTATGAAAGAGAGAGATAGGCAGATGACACAAAATGCCCCAATAAAGAGAGTAGGTGAAATGAGTATAAGAGGTGACTTAATAAGTGTGAAGAGACCAAAACTTTTCAACACTCTCCATTCATACATCAGGGGAATTATCATTGGCTGTCTTCAGGACATAACTCGATTAATTCCTCACGTCAGCTCCTGATCAGCTGGGCAGTGGTGCACGTATAAGTTCCATCAAACACCTTTACTGGGAACGCCTGGAAGCACTTGACCTGTACTCACTGGAGCGCAGGCGAGAGATATATATCATAATCTACACCTGGAAGATTCTGGAGGGACTGGTTCCTAATCTGCATACAGAAATCACTCCCTATGAAAGCAAAAGACTTGACAGGCGATGCAACATACCCCAGTGAAAAGTAGGGGCGCCACTGGTACACTAAGAGAAAACACAATAAGTGTCCGGGGCCCAACACTGTTTAACAGCCTCCCACCAGCCATACGGGGCATTACCAATAGACCCCTGGTTGTCTTCAGGAGGGAGCTGGACAGATAGCTAAAGTCAGTGCCGGATCAGCCGGACTGTGGTTCGTACGTTGGACTACGTGCGGCCAGCAGTAACAGCCTCGTTGATCAGGCCCTGATCCACTGGGAGGTCTGGTCGTGGACCGTGCCGCTGGGGCGTTGATTCCCGGAATACTCTCCAGGTAGCCTGGCTAATCAGGCCTTCAACGGGGAGACATGGTCTGGGATCGGGCCGCGAGGGTGTTGAGCCCTCGGAACACCTTTACTTCTGATATGCCTTTGATGATTTTTTTTTATACTCTTGGAGCCCAGCCCTGAGCCAGGCTTGACTGGTGCTTGTCTGCTCAGCCGGACAGGTAGTATACATGTTATAAAAACTGTTCTGTAATTTACTACCTCACCTTCTCTCTTACATAAATCACAGACAAATCACAATTGTCTTTTTCTTATTTTCTGGAAGCTTTCATGACTGGAAAGACTAGCTGTAGACTTGCAATTGTGTCACCGGTGATGCTCTTTTTAACACCCATACAAACATGTTGTCTGGTACTTTTGCTTTTGTGAGTGTTGGGTGGCGCTCACGCACTATCTTCAGTTTCTTAACATGTGGTATCAGGAGAGAATTCTATATTGGTGCTGCATATTCAAAGACGATCCTGACAATTGTCGTATGTAGGCTCATGAATAACTGTTCTTGAGATTCCCGAAAGTTAGTCTTAGAGTTACCAAAGAAGCTTTTGCTGTTACTCTGTTGTGTGCCTCTTGTGATGTGTTCGGTACTGTGGTCACCCTGTGAGCGTAGCATATCAAGGGGTGGTGCGTGTAATGTGTGTGTGGGGCAGAGTTGCTGGGGGAGGATCAAGTGCCTTTTGATATTCTCGAGAGGAACACTCGACCACCACCTTTGTGCTCTATTTCTATTGTGTATGTCGTGATGCGGAGAGTCTCCGCAGGACAAGAAAGAAAGGAGGGAAGGAGAGAGCGCATGCATAGGAGGATTGGGAAGGAGAGAGACTCAAGGGATGAGAGTGGGTGAAAAGGAGAGTTACTACAAAGGTGAAATTATTTTTCTGAACAAATGTGGGTACATCAGTGTTGCTGCTACCTTAAGTCTCCAAGATATGTTGTGGAAACAAACCTGTGATGAGCCAGTGACCGGTTTTGAGGGTTCTACCCCTTGCAGGCCGGTTTGAGGCTTGACTTTAATGTTGACTGCCAGGCCAGCCAGACAGACTGTTGGTGCTGAGGAACCGCAGGGACCCACACAGCTGATCAGGCACTTGGAAAAAATGGAAATATTATGAAACTAGCTGCTGTTGTGTTATTTCACATCATGTAGGGTGAGTTTCATAAATGTAGTAAGGAAATCGGTCACCCGGAGCTGGGAGAATTAAAGCGATGAAGATATCGTCAGGCATCAGCTATATAGTTCCAGTAGCTACGGGAGGGAGGGATAGTTGGGGATGTAAGGGATGGGTGTGGTGGGTGGGAAAGGAGAGATTGGGCTGCAGATTGACGAGAGTGGTAAGGAATTGATCAGGGAGTCTTGAATCTGCGGTGGAGCGACGTAAGTAAAGGAGAGAATGACTTAGGTTATTGATGGAGTGGCTGATGAATGGAAGTACTGTAGGGTGTGTGTGTGTGTGTGTGTGTGTGAGAGAGAGAGAGAGAGAGAGAGAGAGAGAGAGAGAGAGAGAGAGAGAGAGAGAGAGAGAGAGAGAGAGAGAGTGAGAGAGAGTGTGAGAGAGAGAGAGAGAGTGAGAGAGAGAGAGAGTACCTCTTTATCACTTGTTAGTGTGCAGGTTAGTTCTAAACCTGCACACATAAATTACTACTTACGAATGCAAGAGGCTTGGTAGACGGTGTAGGATACCTCCTATGAAACGTAGGGGAATGATGAGCACACTGAAAAACTCAAATGTAAAAAGACCTCGATTGAACACCCTCCCTTCATGCATAATGGGGATTACCAACAACCCCCTAGCTGTTTTCAAGAGTGAACTTGACAGATTCTTCAAAATAGTTCTTGATCAGCCGGGTTTTGGTGTGTACATAGGACGGCGGACACTAGCGGCTTCACCGATCACGCCAGCAACCTAGAGGCCTGGTCTGGGACCGGGCCGCAGAGGCCGTGACCCCTGAAAGCGGCTGCAGGTAAACTCCAGACAAGTAGACAGCAACGCAAGACCGTTAATGTTTTCCTTGTTGCAAGATTGCTGGTGTTTTGTCTTATGAACACACAAATTGACCGGCAAATTTTACATCCTTCTTAATTCAGTACTTTTTTTATTTTTACTTAATGATACATTATCTTGTAACGTTTTCTGTTCAGCGATGATCTCTGTAAGCATTAACTAGAGTGGCAGATAATCTGCAATCATCCTCAGTTGCTCTTGCTGTGAGTTACTGATTTTTGCCACACTTCTGTGCAGGTGTTTCTTACCCCCTCCCCCCGTCTTCCTCCCCCTCCCCAAGAAGGTTAGCACAGCCAGCGTGGGTGTACGTACAGTCAACTTGGAGAATACAATTTGCTCTCAGTGTAGGTACAGTCACCTTTGTGAAGTAACTTGGATCTGGGTGTAGGAAGCTTTTATGGTACATTTTAATTCGGGTATAGGTATCTTTGATGATACACCTTGACAGTGTGGTTACCACTGGCACTTAATTTCGCCAAATGCAGGTACGTGTTGTGGGTGGGTGGGTGTAGTGGGCAAATAGACGGTGGAAGATGATGGAGGAGGCGGGGGGGGCATGGTTCTTATGGTAGGTAAAGGGGTCTGGTATTTGGGTTGTGGGAGAGGTGCGTGGTACTTGGTGTGGGTGGGAGGGAGAAGGGGGGTGAGTGAGGTGCGGGTTTAGTTATGAGTCACGCTACTACCCCCCGCAGCAGCTGTGGGAGGGAGCGTTCCCTGTAGTGCAGTGTTAATGCAGAGACGACGGGAAGGCAGCGGCAGCCGTACTCTGAACTAGTGTGTCTTGTCACCTCCACATTTCTTCCTTCCCTTCTTCTTCAGCCTCTTATTTCACCTCTTACCTTCTTTCTTCCTCTCTAACCTCTTGTTTCGCCTTTAATCTCTTCCCCTTCTCTGTCCCACCTCTCTACCGAGCCTTTTCCCAATTAATTTTCTTAACTTCACTCTCTCTCTCTTCCTCATAAACTTCCCTATCTTCCTTAACTTCATTACTCCACACCGTTAACCTCTTTACCTGGCCCTTCCACTACCTCGTTTTTCTCACCTTCCATCTTCCCCACCCTAGGCAACTGCCAACTTTACTCTCTCTCTCTCTCTCTCTCTCTCTCTCTCTCTCTCTCTCTCTCTCTCTCTCTCTCTCTCTCACGTAGTGGAGGCAGGATCCATACATAGCTTTAAGAAGAGGTATGATAACGCTCATGGAGCGGGAAGAGTGACCTAGTAGCGGCCAGCGAAGAGGCGGGGCCAGGAGCTGTGGATCGACCACTGCAACCACAACTAGGCGAGTACACACACACACACGCGCGTACATACATACATACATACATACATACATACATTTATTTCCCTTTCTCTACGTGAACACGGAAGACAAGTCAAGCATTTTGTGAACGTTGTTTTGTGAATAGACAGCCACTGACTTTGCTACCTTTGCAGTTAAACATAGTATTGAATGCTTGTTGGATAAATTAAAATTTCTGGATACAGTGTATAGAAAAACAAAGTTACACAGCGATCAAGACCATGATGCTCACCTCCAACTCCAAGACTGAGGGACTGATTACCTAGTCTTTTGTATATAGTTCTACAGTCTTCACATAATATCCTCGAATTGTATTGATAAAATCACCGTATGACAAAACACCTGCAGAGAAAGATACCCAGATGTTGCACATGTGTCTTAATTAATCTTGTCGATATTGTATACCATTTATGTACAACTTGTGTTTGGTTTATGTGATATGAGATTGAATTGCTCGCATTACCGTAAGCTTGTTAAATGTTAGAAATGGAGTATGTTTAATGAGCTTATAAGCCAAGCATAAGCAAACTTACCAATAGACACTTAACTGTCAAGAGTAAACTTGATATGCTCCTGAATCAAGCGCTTGATCAACCGGGTTTTTGTACTTACGTTGAACCACATTTAACGATCCTGAACATAAACAGCCTCGCTGTTCACTCTATCAACAGGAAAGGGAGGGAGGGACGATGATTCCTGAAGTCATGTTCAGGTAGTATTCACGTAAATCTTGCATAGATGGGGAAACTGCCGCAAAATTGAAGATTTGTGAAAATGAGATTAAATTAGCTGGTGATGATGTTGATCACTGGTGTTATATATTAGTTTTCTAGTACTGAGATTGTGTGTGTGTGAGATGCTGCTGTGAATATCTAGTTTGTTGCTCACTGTGTTGTTGCCTCACCTTTGCCGCTAGTTCCATTTTTCTCTCCTTATTCCTTTCCTGTAACAGCTTTCCCCTCCTTCCCTGTAACATCTCCCCCTCACCCACTGTCTTCTATACCGTCTCTTACCTCCCTTCATTTTACGACCGCTGCCAACCTGGAAGCACTGCTGGTGTTCTTGATGGAGTTCATGGTCCCAACACTCGATCTTAGAGCAGACCTCTTGGTTCACGGCCTGGTTACGAGGAGGTTACCTGGAGTCGCTTCCGGAGGTCACCACCACCCCTATAACCAGGTCCCAGACCAGGCCTCCTGATTGTTGGCTTGATTGATCTAGCTGTTGGTAATGGCTGCCCGCAGTCTAATGTATGCACCACAGCCCGGCTGATCAGGAACCGAGTTAAGAAAACTATTGAGTTCCCTTATGAAGACAGACGGGCCGTTGCCGCCGCCGCTTGTGCTGTTGCAGTTTCTGCTTCTATTACAATAATACTACTACCTCCTCGTTAGACTACTGTGACCCCCCCCCTCTCTTGTTTATATTCTGGCTCCCTTCTTGCTTCTGTGTGTCTAGTTATTGGTCCAAGTCGAGCCAAAACATCATAAGTTTCAGTCTCCTATGTGAGTATTATTTATGTATTGATATATGTCTCTTGGAGATTTACAGTGTCCTTATTGGATGATATAATGGAATGATTAACGTCCCTGTCAGATAGGGATGATAGAAAGGATGGGATACGAGTGCTTTGCTTTTGGGAACAAAGGTTTTAACTGTGACAGCCTCTGACTTAACTCTCTTTACTATTACTCTTTACGTTCTATTGGTTAGAAAGTTAAAAATCCATCTTTAAAATTCCATTTATTCTTTTATTACTCATTTTGTACACCTTGTCATCATTATCGTACTTGTCGAAGGTTTTTGTAAATTCTGTGTACACTGCATCTGCATTATGTTTGTTTTCCAGTGCATCCAGGACTACCGTAGTGGCCTAGTAGTTGCGAGAGTTAGGAGCAATCCGCTCTAAACCCATACTGCCTTGGCTTGTGCAATTATTGGGAATCCAAGTGCTTGGCAATCTTGCTTCTGAAAACCCTCTCAGAGATGTATATATATAAGGTTTATGCCATTGGTCTGTAATTCTTTTCTGTTGCTTTATTGCTACCTTTCCGGAGTGGAGCTATATCCGTTGTTTTTAGTGAATGTGATGACTGACGTGTCTAGGCTCCCTCGCTATAGAATAATAGTTCTTGATGAACATGGAGGAATATAAAAATACAGGAGGACTGCACTGGTTCATGTTAGGCAAGTGTGCTACACACACAATGAGTACTCAAACTCAAGAGTCCTTTGAAACTCCTATCCTTATACCAACAAATGCAAAAAATCCTGTAACAGGAAAGAGATAAGTTCTCAGAAGAAAAGCTGACCTCGGGTTGTGTTGAGAGAGCATAAAATCCCTGGAAACCTCTCACAGGTATGACGTTGCTTGATGCATTAGTAGATGGTAAGTTAGTGGGTTCTCCCTGGCAGTGGAAGTTAGTGATCCTAGAGCCCTTATATTTACTGTTGACTTTGTAAGGCGGAACTCACTAATGAGGGTTATATTGAGGGGTCGGTCTCTCTCTCTCCCTCTCCCTTTCCCTTTCCTTCTCTCCCTCTTCCTTTCCCTTTCCTTCTCTCCCTCTCCCTTTCCCTTTCCTTCTCTCCCTCTCCCTCCCTCCCCCCCCCTCTCTCTCTCTCTCTCTCTCTCTCTCTCTCTCTCTCTCTTCTCTCTCTCCTCTCCTCTCTCCTCATCTCCCTCCCTCTCTCTCTCTCTCCCTCCCTCCCTCCCTCCCTCTGATTTCGCCAGCCGTCCCAGATCATTGCTGGTGCCCACTCATAATAGTGAGGGGGAATGGGTGGTCAGTTACTTCATTGGTGATGCGATATTATACTGGCTGCTGTTCTCACGTGTAAACTGTCATTCTGTGCCCACAACACTGTTCAAAGCAGACAAATATTAGAGCTGGTAATGATTATAGAGACCATTTACTGACCATATAATCAGTGAACCATTAAATTGCTTTGAACGCCTCAGAGTTCTTGGAATTTTCTCTCTGAAGCAAGTGGGAGAGCCGATATATACCTGGACGATATTGGAGGGCCAGGTCCCAAACATACACATTGCTATAACTTACTGAAATGAGAAAGATGAGAAGAAGTGTGAAATGAATTCAATGAAAAACCTGGGCACATTAGAACCCTGCATCAACATTCGTGGCTCACGGCTATTCAGCCCACTACAAGATATGTATCAGAAATAGTGCCTAACATAGGTATTTTTTCTTAAAAAGTAAGCCGAATCACTACCTCCAAGTGCAAGGGCAACTAAACATTGATAGATATATGGGCCTGCACACTGAAATCACTCCATACAAAAGCAAAAAACTTTACAGACTGCGCAAAATACCTCTAATGAAAAGCAGAGAGTCCACTGCGTACCCTAAGGGAAAACTTGTTCAGTGTAAAAGGACAAGCAAACCGATTACATAAGGCATTCCCATGTTTACTGCATAAAAACCAGTATTTCAGGTTTGTTAGTTTCAAGATACATGGCAAGTTGGCACATACACAGCTCAAAAACCAATGAAACCCTTTCTGTAAGTTAAAATTCATAAGTTTGAAGCTGATCAAAAGAGGCATTCTTCAGTTATTTTAGAGAAACCAATTTGTTTAGTCTACAAATGAAATCTTACACTACCCAAAATTATTTCGAACCTTCCTTCGAGCGAAGTTCAACATCACTCACAGTTTGAAGTCAGAAGCAGCATTTGCCTGTTATTGTTCAGAATCCAACATTCTCAGTTGTATAAACTGCCCACCCGATGAATGTTCTGAAGATCAATGCCCTCATGTCCTGGTCGCAGACTAGGCCTCCCTAATCAACCAGTTTGTTGGTGCTAGCCACATGAAAGCCAACATAAGTACCACAGCCCGGCTGATCAGGCACTGACTTAAAATCTCCCCCAGTTCTTTCTTGACAGCCAGGAGTCTGGCAATCCCTCGTATGGAAGACGAGAGGACGTGAAAAAGTCTTGGCCCCTTCACACTTATCAGGTCCACTGCTGGTGGGTGACACTTTGTCAACAGACGTGAGTTCAAGAAGTGTAAATTAAACATTGAATTATTTAACCACTTGAGAGATAAAATTCAAGGAAAATGATTTCTTGGAGGAAAATGATTTTCTTAGTGTGCTCATTGCACCCTTGCTTTTCATTGGAAGTATTTTTCCACCGTTTGTCAGGCATCTTACTGTCATGGGGAATGATTTCTGCGCGTTAAGCCTAAACTCTGTGGGCACCAACGTGTCTGTATGATAGAGCAGCCTTTAAAGATAGACGTTGTTCTGAAGGGGCATACGCAAGTTACTTCATGGAAAAAATACTACATTGAGAATTAAATCGAAAAATTGGCATCTACACACTCCAGTAACAGTTCCAATCTACGTACAATATACCACTGTTGAAAGTTTCAAACTGATGAGAAAAGTCTTTCTCAAGTTAGCGCAGTGAAATAAAATTTGAGATGGTCTACATAAAATTAGCCAGAGGACATTTGCACCTGCCAATAGTTGCATAATTCTTATCCTAGCTACAGTACATCAGTGTTTAAAACTGAGGTGTCTCAAGTTGTAAATGAAAAAAAAAATGGTAAAAAAGTCAGGTAACCATTTGAAGGTATCTTCCTTCGTGGATACCTAATTAATATCTGCCAACCGAGCTCAAAGACTCGGTGAGTGGAGATGGTCAGTGAGGAAAGTGGAAGTTGGTGGTACTGTAAGAATAGTAGGGCGATAATGGTAATTGGAGAAAGAAGAGTTGACATTAATGTGTGATGGGCAATGGTGAAAAGGGTAATGGGGGGAAGTAGAGGGTTGAAATAATATGTGAGGGAAGTGAAGAGGGGGAGGGAGGCAGGAAATTGCAGTCTGGAGATCCTGGTGATGTTGGGTGTAGGGGGAAGATGGAACGTATATATATGGGTGGGAGAGGGAGGGAGAGAGAAAGGAGAGAAAAATAAACGGGCAGCAGGGGCGTTAACCCTCGGAAGTATATTTCAGGAATAAATTGAACGGAGGGCGCCTGTGCTTGTCAATTGTACCATAAATCTTCCTCTAGTATTATTTCACCAGGGTTGAAAATTTGAAGAAAATCGTATAAGGCGTTCTGAAGTTATAACACAATAGTTGGAGGAAGGCGGTGAAATAGAAGAAAAACACAGTACCTAACAGTATATCGGCTCTGGCATAAATTTGTGCTGTACAGTGCTAGACGTTCACTAAACATTGGAAAGTTTAAGATATAAAAATGCTACTTTTCAATATTTTTCTTTTTGTTGTCATGTTCTACTTAAATTTCTTTACAATCATAGGAGACAAAATAATTGAAAAAAAATCAAGAAAGTACATTTTAATATATTTTCTGTAAAATTGACAAAGTGGCTCCTACAAAGTCCAAATTCAGTACAGAAATATTTCTGCTTAAGATATAGCAGTGCTTATGTGCTTGAAGCCGTCCTGAGAAGATGCTCTCTAGTTAAAACTTGAAAGCCAGTTTATTCAATAAAATTAGTAATTTAAAATTTACATTGCTCAAAACGAAAGCCAAGCTCATCAACACTGAAATACCTAATAATAATAATAATAATATGGTTGTACTCAATAATAATAATATTATTATTGAGTACAACCATAAAAGGATGTGAATGGTAACTTAGCACGGTGAGGGAGGTGTTGCTTCTTGAGTTATCGTTGTGTCTTAAGTAGGCGCTAATGGACTCGAGTAGAACAAGAGGAACCTTGGGGTAAGAGCGTCATCACGAGTCTTGGCTGTACCATAGCAGTATTGCGATGGCTTGGCTAGGCTATAATATAGAAAAATTTAGACACATGTGCAACATCTGGATATCTTTATTATAGACGTTTCGCCAACCAGTGGCTTTATCAATACAAATTCTAGGACATAATTGGAAACAGAACTTCAATTAAAATATGAGGTAATGAGTCCCTCAGCCGTGGAGTTGGTGTGAAGAGCACCTGCTGCTGAGCAGCAGCAGCAGCAGCAGTAGTAGTAGTAGTAGTATTAGTAGTAGTAGTAGTATTAGTAGTAGTAGTATTAGTATTAGTAGTAGTAGTAGTAGTATTAGTAGTAGTAGTAGTATTAGTAGTAGTATTAGTATTAGTAGTAGTAGTAGTAGCAGCAGCAGCAGCAGCAGCAGCCGCAGCCGCAGCCGCAGCCGCCGCCGCCGCCGTCGTCGTCGTCGTCGTCGTCGTCGTCGTCGTCGTCGTCGTCGTCGTCGTCGTCGTCGTGAAGGTGGTTATGGAGATGTCCTTTGAACCAAGATTCCATGATGTTGCAGTGTCTGACGAGCTGTACATGAACGGTATACAATACCGACACGTTAAAAAATTTAGACATATCAATATAAATTCTTGGACATATTTGGAAACAGTAGAACTTTACACAATTTTTTTTCAGCTTGTTGGTATTGTATACCGTTCATATAATATAGTTTTGAGGATCATCCCCATGACCGTGATCTAGATCTGGCTTTCCCGTTGATAGCCTCATCATAGAGATTGTGGGTTCAAGCTGCCCATATTTTTGATTGGAAAATATTGAAAACAATCTCGTATATAGTTATCTCATGGTATACATATCGCCCACCTACTTTTCATTTCGGTTATTATACCTTTGAAGAGTTTCGGGAATTTATCTACTCTCTGAGGCCGGCCATGGGCCAGGCTCGTCTGGTGCTTACCTGGTCAACCAGGCTGTTGCTGCTGGAGGCTACCATATCTCTCGCACTCTTAACGAATAATTTCGGAGACAGTGATTCCAAATCTTAGATAGGTTTACAGCTTCAATATATTAATGGTATAATACTGATAAGTAGATAAGATAGATGTGCAGTAGTTAGATATCTTTTTTTCCAAAACGTTTCGCCTACACAAGAGACTTCTCCAGTCGAATACAGAGGAGACAGCAGAAGCATTGGTGATGTAATGATGACGTAATCAGTCCATCTCCCGGAGTTGTGGAAATGCATATTATCAAAAAATGCAAGAAACAACTATATCAGTCTGTTGGTATTTTATGGAGAACGAGCCTGGACGTTTTCTACGCCCAGAGCCCAGTGCCAGGCTTGTTAGTCAACCAGACTGTGGCTGCTGGCAAACACTGACCCATTGGATGTATCCTTCAGGTATACGACGATTCATATTAGAAGCAAAGTTGCCCAAAATTGCCCATTTTTGTAGTGGCCATGTTGAAGTTTTAAAACTTGCAAAATGCTGAGTGCTGTTATGGTGGCATTTGTCAGAACTTGTACAAGGGATCACTATTAATAATAAATGTGCAGAGAAACATTGGGTTACTAACAATTCTAGGTATTTCATGTATACTGAACTATATATATGGTGTCTTTCGCGTCTCTATGCCAGGGAGTACAAATTGAGAAAGTTTTAGACATTTACCCAGGTGTCTGGATAGACGTGGGCAGAGCTTGTTACTCATTCATATCTGCTATTTCACATTGAGCTATTATTGTACAACATTTCAGTCTAAAGGATAAAAGTGTCTTAAGTGATATGAGAAGTGTAAAATAAACCCAGTGAAAATCAGAGTGCTCTTCTTAAAACCAGGAAACACTTTGTCAGCATCCATGGCCCATGATGAACATTTACTGGTAGATATCAGAAATATTGCCAGAACAAGAAAGGTAGATGTTTTTTTTTCCGAAAACTTAAATCAGAACCTGCTGGTTGTGATAACTTTGTAGATCTGAGACCCGTTAGTAATAACAATCTGGTTAATCAGGTAATGAATAGGGAGTGGAAAACTTTCAAAACCGGACTCAGATAGACCAGTGTTGCGAAGGCTTGGATTTTGTTATGAAGGCTTAGGTAGTTTGGGGGTCTTGGGAATGTTAGTGTAGGTTGGGGTCTTGGACGGCAAGTGTAGGATGGGGTTGAGTGATGAGAAGGTTGGGGCAGTTAGTGTAGGCAGTGAGTCATGAGAAAAGGGTTTGGGCAATGACTAGGAAGGGGGAAGGGAGATGCCTTGAATGGTTTGAGATTTAGTGTTTTATTGTGCCTTTTTAAGGTTCTATACACCACCAGTAGTGGCCCTTAAGTTACTCGTTTTTGGTTGTTGATTCTTCTGAAATCTTAGCAATAAATCTTACATTGCTGCATAGGCCAGGATAATGACAGACAAGAAATAATTCCAGTGCTAACATTTAGAGATTGGACGATACCAAGATTTATTTTATCGATACCGATACTCGGTTTTGGCCGATACCGATACCATCAAAATTTGCCTCTACTTTTGCACTTCTACTAATACTGTTCAAATCACGGAGTAAGATATTAGAGCTGGAAACAATGCAATAACCATTTACAGCCCCCTTAAAACCAGAAAAGGATTTGGAGTACCGGGAACCCCTTCAAGAGCTGGAAATGTACTCTGAGAAAGAAATGCACGATAATATATACATGAAAGATACTAGTTCCAAGTTTGCACACTACCTTAACGTAAAACAATGAAAAGCGTAAAATAGACCCAGTGAAAAGCAGGGAGCCACGGACACAATAAGAAAGCAATGCATGCCTAGATTTTGCAGTCTTCTACAGCACATATTACTGATGTTACTGGAACTAGGTTGGAGGTCAAGGGGAAATTGTATCACTACCTCCGCGGAGTGCTAGATCAGCCAGGCTGTGATGCATATGTGGTGCGGCTGGCTACCAACAGCAACAGTCTTATCGACTAGGAAATCAGAGAAACCAGGCCTCGGACCGTGCTGTGGTTGTAAGAAAACTCCCGAAACAGGTCGCAGGTAGAGCTCAGAACACAGGTTGTGCCTACGTTGGGCTGCATCATTCAGGATATTGGTGCTGCTAGCACCAATATCCTGAATGATCAAGCTATCAACCGAAAGGTCTGGTCTGTGACCAGGCCGCGGAGGGCAATAATCCCTGGTACCATCACCACATAGATACCAGGTAGTACTTTGCCCATAAGGTCAATGTAAAATTCTGCAGCTGTATAGGAAACTAACCCCACAGGCAGGTACAAAAATATTTTCTCCACCTTCCCTTTGAATAACTGTTCTTGCAGATGATGTAGGGGAGTAGGTAGTAGCTTAGAACCTTGAATTAGGGATAAACTCTTGAAATTTAAATATTAAACACAGTTTCTGAATTTTTATATCCTTTAAACACTATAAAACGTCTTATCTGGTAGACTCTTTGTCATCATATGACGAACCTTTGAGAGGCTAAATCTTTCAACCCCTTTATGCACGCTTGACGACACTCACTTTTTTAGAACTCCTCTCGTCCCACGGTAATCCTTCATTCACTGCTGTTCCTTCCCTAGTATCTTCCTCTTTCCCCCTCCTTTCACGTTAAATCAAATTATCATCTATCTGTATTCACAGTTGCTATGCAATCTTTGGATCCGTCCTCTTCATTTTCTCTCTCTTTTTCTTTTTGTCTTATTCACCGCATAGTTTTGTTCGTTAGCGGTCATATGTCTTTTTTTCTTCTTCTTCCTGCTGTTTGTTCCTCTTTGTGTGTGTGGGGGGGGTGGAATGGGGGAACTAAACCTTTGAAGCTGCCATAGTTACTGAACCCTTAGCGAAATGCTTGGCAATTTCTCTCGGCTATATGTACCTGCTGGGGTCTAGTCTTAGCTCTTGACCTTACAGAAGTCTCGGCATAGGCTAGATTTTCTTCCTCTGTGTAATTATCGTATAGATCAGGGTAACAACACGCTGCTTATATACACAATTTTGTTTAATTAATTAAAAAAGACCTGGTTCATTAAGAGAGCTTTTTGTTTTGTTTTACAGATCAGCAAGATAGCTCGGTGACTGGAGGCCGGGCGTGCTGAGAGGTTCGTCACTGGTGGGGATACAGGTCAGTATACAGCTCAAACTTTCTTTTAAATTTATGCGTGAAGCGGTAGACCCGTGTTGTCCATTGAGCAGGTGAAGGCTCGATTTTAGGAAACCCTTCCTAAATACGAACATGCAGGGTTTGACAGGGTGTTTAGGGAAAGGATTATAATGTGTGACTTCGGTCTTGCACAATCAAGACGCATGTTGCATCGTTTGCTTATTATTACTAGGAGTCCACAGTGCCCTGGGGTCGCAGTTCGATGGCCGAATAATAGGCCAGTCATTCTGGGGTAAAAATAATTACCAAGAGGTTGAGATTGCACATACATAGTTTTAGTCCTTAGTTATATTACACAAAAGCTAAAACACTCGTGTATACTGTGCTATAACCGTCGTCTTGGAAAATGGTGGCCATTTCTACATTTTTGTAACGACTCTTAAAGGGTTGAAGATAGCAAAACATATTTTAAACAAATTAAAAGGACTAAAAGATAAATTGTTTGGTCATTACCATTTTACTGTAAGTACAACAGGATGGTAGGTAAGACACATAGGCAGCAGTTAGGCAACTTTATTCCGAAACGTTTCGCCTACACAGTAGGCTTCTTCAGTCGAATACAGAAAGTAGGCAGGAACAGTAGAGATGTGAAGACGATGTAATCAGTCCATCACCATTGAAGTCGGTATTGTATACCATTTTGATGTTCAAGTACAACAGGAGCCGAGCTACGACTGAAATAAAAGTTGCCATTTTTACGCATTAAAATTTTTCAACCCCCCACCCCCAAAATACCATGATTTTTGAGGTGTACAAGGTAGGAATCGATTAGCAACCAATGACCTGTTCACCTGGAAGATTTCTTACGACCGAACTATGTGGTTTTATTCCCCCCATCCTTTCCCCGAGAAATGAGGCATACAATGGTCAAGGCCTGGTCTTGGACCGGGTCGCGGGGGCGTTGACCCCCGGGACACCCTCCAGGTATACTGGACCACAGGAGCGTTGATCCCCGGGACACCCTCCAGGTATACTGGGCCACAGGAGCGTTGATCCCTGGAACACCCTCCAGGTATACTGGACCACAGGAGCGTTGATCCCTGGAACACCCTCCAGGTATACTGGACCACAGGAGCGTTGATCCCCGGGACACCCTCCAGGTATACTGGGTCACAGGAGCGTTGATTCCGGAACACTCTCCAGGTATACTGGGCCACAGGAGCGTTGATCCCGGAACACCCTCCAGGTATACTGGACCACAGGAGCGTTGATCCCGGAACACCCTCCAGGTATACTGGACCACAGGAGCGTTGATCCCGGGACACCCTCCAGGTATACTGGGCCACAGGAGCGTTGATCCTCTGAATGACCTCCAGGTAGCAGGTATACCCTCCTTTGATGCATAAGAATGAACTGGAAAATGAAAAACATTGTCAGAACAAGTAAAATTTATTACTTAGAATATAAAACTTTTCGAATATACAATATAACATTGAAATTATTTATTTCAAGTGGGTTTTTATTAATATATTTTGTTATAATCAAGTTCTTTCATAAAAACATTGAGGTTTTTCAAATGATCTTCCTTCACACACCGCTGAACACACGTGAACTGCTTTCTTGCACTCACTAGTCTTGCAATAAATCTTAGTTGCAAGTAATTAATTGTAATAGCTTGTCAGGTGCTGGAGGCAAGAGTTGTGGGTACAGGGATAAGCGAGTTTCCTTCGAGGCTGTAACCTCATGTGGATGAGTTAAAGGTCATGTCCTAACCTCTGTTGGACCTGAAAAAAACTATAGGAATACTGATCAGCAGTTGCTGTTGCGGGAGAAAGTGTGGTAAAATCATAGTGTGATTGAACCTGTTGTTTCGGCATTGTTGCATGTATAGATAATATCGACATTCATTCAAAGACTTTCTTATTAAATAACAAAAAAAGGCACAATACCGTGACTGGAACGATACACAAATACAACTCTTGTACTACTACTACCTCTGGTTAGTGTGACTTTGTCAATGGTCCAAGTCGGACCGAAACGTCGTCGTAAGCTTCTCTCTTTTATGTGCGGGTTATTTGTGTAACTTTCTTATTAATGATCCATAATATCACGATGAATTCCTGGCCAACTTCAGCTAAGTCTGTCTTACCTGCATTGACCTGGTTAAATGTTTTTATTTTTACCACCAGCTGCTCATTTTTTTTTAGAATCTTTAAAGCTTTCGCTTTCCCTTCTCGGAAATTACTGGATGTTATAACCAGTCACTGCCTGTAAGAAAAGAAGCACTTTTATGTCTTTGTGAATCTCCCGTTGCTTGGAAAATTTCAATACACTTTTTCCTTTGCTTCCTGTTTGTGGCCTGAACGAAAGCTCATATTCAGTGCAAGAAAGTGATGTAACACCAAAAGATCTGTATCTTGGCCGACCACAATGACAAGATCACCTTCAGCCGCATGATATAAAGTTGTCTCATAGCTTGCTTACCTGTTTGTCAACTGCCTAATCACATGTCATACTGACATCTACAGCACCAGAAGAAAGATCAACAAGACTCTGTTACCTCAAAAAGATTGTGTTGCCTCAGACAGTTATCTAGTACCTCTTTGTTTGAAATCAGTTCTCATTCTGCTGCCTCTTAAGTCTTCGTGTTGCTCAGAGGTATCATGGGAAAACTGACAAATAAGACACCGTGCAACCCTTGGGAAACTTGATTCTGGAAACGTTCCGCCAGCCAGTGGCTTCTTCAGTCCAATACATTGGATTGAAGAAGCCACTGGCTGGTGAGACGTTTCCAGGATAAATGAAGATTCCTAAGGGTTTCACAGTCGTCTTATTTATCATCTTGTCAGTTTTCTAAACCATTTACTCAAAATCACGGGAAAGCTCTGTGAACTTTTTAATTGATGAGACTTCGCCAGTCAATACTGGAACGCATCATATCTAGTTCATCAAAGTATTTTCATGAGGACTACGACCTCTCCACTCTTAATACACTGAAATGTTAGGAAAACTTGATGAAAAATACATCACAGTTTTCCAATTCCACTCTCCAGCACTGTTACATATTTGGTCGAAACTTCTAATGAGACTCAGTAGCTCCTCATTTGTCGACACTTCAGTGCACGATGACATGCAATGAAATAGGCTAGAAACTTGTGTCTATGGTGTCATACATGTTTTTATTAAGAAATAAAATTATTTAATACATAAAACTTTTTGCTAAAGTAAAACTTTTACCATTCTTAATACCACAGATTTTTTTTTTTTTTTGAGGAAAATTAAAAGGCGTTAAAATTGGAACTTTTGTATCGGCTGTAACTCGGCTCCCGTTAAACTTACGGTAAAAATGGTAATGACCAAAAATGTTTATATTTTTGTCCTCTATTTTTTTTTATTAAACCATTTCTGTCTTCAACCGTTGAAAGAGTTAATACATAAAAACCCAAAAATATCCGCCATTTTCCCAGACAGCGGCCTTGGCACAGTATGTACGAGTGTTGAATTTTGTTATTAAAAAAAATAATTTCAACCTGATACATCGTTAGCACAAAATTGGATGACATTTAATATAGCACCTGGAAAGCTCTGGGTTATGCAGAACATTTCGAGCAAGCTTAAACCTAATTTTAAAACTAAATGAACAATAAAATTTTATATATGTATAGAACATTAAAGATGTACACACTAAAATGAATACGACTTCGTGAATACTAGAACTATGTATGGACAAAGTAAAATTGGACTATAATTCTTATATTGAGTGAAGGTCTTATTGACGACAGAATTTAAGCGAGACGTGTAGCAGGGCAAGTCTTTATTGGGACAGTTTCACACTTTTACAAGTCATGGCTTGAAGCTCTCCTTAGAGCGAAACGTTGTCACAATAGAGGCATTGTACGGCTACACGTGGTTATACTCATTGTGTGTGGAGAGAGAGAGAGACACAGACAGACAGACAGAGACAGACAGACACATACAGAAGGGAGGTAGTAGAGCACTAGCTAAAAATTACAGACCAATAGCCCTAATTTCTCACATAAAAATATTCGAAAGAGTGATGAAACGGCAGATGACAAATTTCATTGACCAGCATAACCCGAACCAGCATGGTTTTAGTGGACGACGATCATGCATGTCACAGAATTACAGAGGCGTTGGAAGACAACCAAAACACACATGTGATTTACACAGATTTTGCAAAGGCATTTGACAAATGCGATCATGGAGTGATAGCGCACAAAATGAGGGCCTTGAGCATTAGTGAACAGAGCAAGATGATCCAGCATCAGCGAGGTAAAAAGTTCAGTGCCCCAAGGCACTGCCCTGGCACCTTTGCTGTTTCTCATCCTCATAGCAGACATAGATAAAAACAGCCGTCACACTTTTGTATCATCATTTGCAGATGACACTAAAATAAGCTTGAAAGTCACTACGGTAAAGGACACTGAAAATACATAAATAACCCGCACATAGAAGAGAGGAGCTTACGACGACGTTTCGGTCCGACTTGGACCATTTGCAAAGTCACAGTGTGACTTTGTAAATGGTCCAAGTCAGACCGAAACGTCGTCGTAAGCTCCTCTCTTCTATGTGCGGGTTATTTGTGTATTGTTCTAGTCACGGTATTGTGCTTTTTTTGTTATTTATTGACACTGAAAAATTACAGGAAGACATAATTAGGGTTTTCCAGCGGGCAGTGGAGAACATGACTGTGATGGGTATGTGGGGCAGCAGGCCTCCAGCAGCAACAGCCTGATTGATCAGGCAAGCACCAGACGAGCCTGGCCCATGGCCAGGCTCTGAGAGTAGTGAAACTCTCGAAACTCTTCAAAGGTATATCAAAGGTAAGACAGACATTTCAATTTGCACCTGTGTTGTCACTGAACAATGTGCTGTATGATTATATATATATATATATATATATATATATATATATATATATATATATATATATATATATATATATATATATATATATATATATATTGCAACGTATTACATGTATAACAGGGAAGGTAAGTGTTGTATTACCTCTACTACAACCACAACATGTACAACAAACAAGGTAAATGTTGTGTTGTTGCCTGTACCACAACCAAGGTAAAATGTACAGTGATAAAGATCGTTCCATAGAGTCGTCATGGTTTATGTTATGTTTTGTAAGTGTATTTTATGTTGCATCTGATGACACTTTCCTCGTATTGAACGCTAGGACAGTGTATTGATATTTTTTCAAACTGCCGAATTATATGCTAATGTACCTTACTGTATTGTATGAATAAAGGGTGAGTTTAATTAGTGTAAATGGGTGTATTGGTACGGTCTGTGTTGATAAATTCTGAAATGCAGGAGTGTATGAATGAGGGGAGAGTATGGGTGTGTCACTGAGTAGTGAGGGGAGGGGTTAATGGCGGTTGTGGAGAGTCCCCCATGACTAATAGTAGTGTGACGTCATTACCTGGGAATTTCCTCCTTGATTCCACCTGCGCGCGCGCAGGTGGAATATATATATATATATATATATATATATATATATATATATATATATATATATATATATATATATATATATATATATATATATATATATATATATATATGCAATAAGATCACAGTAAACAGGTGATTTCAGAATATGCAAAAAACCACTGCGAAAGAATAGTGAAATTCCAAGGGCTTTCGTGACTTCTCACATTATCAAGGAACTATAAAAGTAATACATCAAAGGAATGCATGTAAAGGGTCAAGACTACACCTCACCATCACATCCCACATCAAAGAAACACCAGACTAGTGACGACACCAGACTCATAAGAAAGGAGGAACACTGCAGCAGGTCTGTTGGCTCATACTAGGCAGGTCCTACACAATCTATCCCACTAACAAAATACTTGCCCAGCCCTAGTACTGTACCCAGGAATTAAGATTTATTATTTGTTTAATGTATTATTAAATTCTTTCCAAATTTTATTATAAATGAATCTAATTTATATAAACCAAAGGAAATATTCATATTTTCAAAACTGCTTTTTATGAAATATTATTCAACTATATTCTTGTCGACCATGGACTTGCTTAATTCAACTTTCTCAGCCTTTTGAAAATCAGTTGGATGGTTAAAATCTCTCACATGAATAAATAGAGCATTAGAATCTTGTCCAGTTCAGGTCTCTCCTTGTTGTGGGATGTGATGGTGAGGTGTAGTCTTGACCCTTTATATGCCTTCTTTTGATGTATTGTTTTTATAGTTCCTTGATAATGTGAGAAGTCACGAAAGCGCTTGGAATTTCAATATTCTTTCACAGTGGTTGTTTTCCACACAAACACACACACACACACACACACACACACACACACACACACACACACACACACACACACACACACACACACACACACACACACACACACACACACACCTACAGGCCTAGTGTCTAATCGACATGTGCCTAGGACAAAATGGTAACTAGCGCGCACACACACACACACACACCCACACACACCCACACACACACACACACACACACACACACACACACAATATCTATATATATATATATATATATATATATATATATATATATATATATATATATATATATATATATATTATACACACATGCAAGACAAGCCACAGGGGGTTGAAATGTTTAGCTCAAGTACTTTCACACTTCTCAGTTCGTCATTAGGAGCTATGCCAAATTGCAAGGGAACAGCTGAAGAACTGAGGGGAAGTTTTCTAAGAGTAGCGCAGTGCGGGTTTGTCACCTGCCACAGCCTCTCTCGGAATGTCTTGCATAATTAAAATTGCCTGTCTACGATTGTTTGCTTATACATACATACACATGTACACACATTAACAGGGAAGGTACCTCCCGCTGTACCTCTAATCTCCTCTACTCTCTCTCTCTCTCTCTCTCTCTCTCTCCACTCTTCTAGGGTCTCTTCCTCCATCTTCTGCTGATTGATTACTTTGTTCTTAGTTTTTTATCCGTGTACATTTTTCTGCCTGTTCTCCTAATCTGGAGTGTTTGCTAAAGAATCTGATATACCTTAATGCTCTCTCTCTCTTTTTTTTTTTTTAATTTGACTTTTTTTTATATCATCATTAATTTCCCTTCTGTCATAACCTGTTTCTTCCTTCCATGACACTTCATGTGACTCATCAGTATGTATTTCCTCCTCAGTTTTCTTGTCTCTGTCTCCTTCACCTTGCCCATGTCTCCAACACTCCCTTTCAACCCTCTCAATAATTTTTTAAATTTTGTACGTCGCGATGATGTCTTCTGACCTTCCTTTCCACCTAGGTCACCAGGTTGAGTTTCATCATACATCACCCTTCGATAGAGGTGTGGAAGGTCATTGATCCAAGGAGTTGACGTTACCCTCTCAATCGGATCTCACACAACCTCTCAATTTCCCAGTCGCTGTATGACTCTTACGGACTTAGCGCTTGCATGTGAACATAATAAATTATAGATCACTCAACTCAAGTATTCACCTGTTTATTTACATTATTATATATAAGGCAGTCTACACCACTTCTGGCTCCACCCACACAGTATATTTTACTTTAATACTGAAGTATGCAGTTTTTTGATGTTTTTCTGAAAGATACCTGAAGGACGTTTCCGGGGATCAGCACTCCCTCCCCCACGCGCGGCCAGGCCCAAATCAGGCCACCTGAAAGATCAAGGCCTGATCAACCAGGCTGTTACTGCAAGCCGCACGCAGTCTAATGTGCGAACTACACGGCTGGTCAGGCACTGATTTGAGGAACTTAACGGGTTCCTTCTTGAAGACCGCCAGAGACTGTTAGGGAGAACTAATTCACGTGTTACACAATAAACCCCTGGGTTAAAATTGATGAACTGCCAGAATTCCTAAAAATAGTGTAAATATCACCATTGCTATACGGGAGGAAGAGTAGAGCATAATTGATAAGCTCATAAAACATCATAAGAGGATACGAGAGGCTATATAATGGAGAAAGAGTTTTTGACGTCAGCCACAGGGAGAGCAAAACTCCACAATATCAAACTAAATCAGACCAAATTTTGCAATGATTATGATTATTATAACTAAGCTCTAAACCTAAAAGGGTCGTTGCAAGTAGATTGGTTGACTAGTGATAGGAGGTAGAGGAGGAGAAAATGTGTCATATAATTACTGGAAACTTGGAACAAAGTTAATAATAAGTTAGCTCTGAGGACGAGTACCAAGAATATAGTTGTGTTGGTGCAGTATAACACTGGTAATCACACAAGTAATCATACACATTATAAACAGAGAGAGAGAGAGAGAGAGAGAGAGAGAGAGAGAGAGAGAGAGAGAGAGAGAGAGAGAGAGAGAGAGAGAGAGAGAGAGAGAGAGAGAGAGAGAGAGAGAGAGAGAGACCAACAACAACACATGTTTATTTTAAAAAACAATGACAGTTGTTTTGTTCGGATTAATTAGTGGTTTAAACGGGGGACGAATAGGAGGGACTCGGACGAGGTTGTGCTGATGATGAGTTGTTTTGATCTACGAATCTCACCCTTCTGTTGCTCTTTGTCACTGTTAACATAATACTACTAATAATTACAGTAATGGTAGTTTTTGTATGGTATGAGTTATGCTGGTCGAATTTGTAGGTTTGATGGTCAATTTGAGAGGGATGCAAGATAAATGTTAAAGATTAGGGTCTTTAATTATTATAAAAAAGTTTCGCATATAGTAATAAACAAGGAGGACTTGCAAATGATAAACCGAATGGACTTGGATAATATGATAATCAAGAGGGACTTCAATAATCATAATAATAATTATATAGTATACAGGAGGAACTTTGGTAATATGATAATGGAATTATGTGGTACTTGTTTTTAGGCTAATAACCTTAACGACGGCACTCGACGAATTGAAAACATGTGGGACATGTTTCCCCTTCCCTGTCTTGTCTCTCACCCTACTTCCTGTGTCCCTACATCCATCTACTCTTACTCTTCTCCCTTTCCACTTTCTCATCCCAATTCCCCCTTCTTTCTTCTTACAACCTTCTTATATATACGTAAATTATATATATATATATATATATATATATATATATATATATATATATATATATATATATATATATATATATATATATATATATATAATATAATATAAAATATATAGGGAGGTACCACCTCTACAACTGTCCTAGGGACCCTCATCCTCAGAGAAAAGAATAAAGTTGCTTCAGGGAAAACTCAAGGTTCTCCCTGAAGCTGTTTGAGAATTTTCTCCTACCACCCCCTATATTTCAAGTATGTTTTATTTAAAGACAGAATACATTGGCTAAACATTCACAAAAACACAATGGAAAGTAAAACATATATATATATATATATATATATATATATATATATATATATATATATATATATATATATATATATATATATATATATGCGCTAGACACCTGTTACAACATACACAACATTAACCCAACTGTAATCCCTCCTTCGTTTATGCTCTCTTCATGTCTCTATCGTGAAACGTGAACATTTTATTGGAAACGCAACGTCCCTGGGATCGTTGTCACTCCAAACGTACATATGGGAAAGTACTGTACACATAAACATAAATAGTGAACACATCTGGCCCATGGCTGGGCTCCGGGAGTAGAAAAACTCTCGAAGCTCATCAAAGGTATATCAAAGGTAAGTGGTAGTGAGGTTAGTTGGTTGGTTAGCTTTAAAATAAGTTGGACAGTTATATCAGCGAGAAGAGGGGTTGGATTTGAGAAGGATCGTCTTAGCGTGGGTCATTTTTACGTTATTTTTGTTTTATGTGAATCATCTGATGGTCATATCTGGTGATGGACGGGATTATCGATTATCATGTGTGCTAGTGTGGTGCTTTCCTGATTATTTAAGCCTATCTCTTTGTACCCGGGCCACCAGCAGCAACAGCCTGGTTGACCAGGTAAGCACTGGACAGTGGTATAAACCTTGGTAATAAATACCGACAAGTTGGTTTAGAAAAATGTTTTTTTTTCTAAACCAAGCACTAGACGAGCCTTGCCCAGGGGCCAGGCCATGGGAGTAGAAAAACTCTGAACTCGTCAAAGATATATCAGCACTTGCAAGCGTAGCACGAAGAACTTTCACTCTGTTGAATGACTGAGTTTGTCCTGTAATTCAGTTCAGTCTTTATTTCCTTCATCCCTCCATAGAGGAGCAACTGAAGCTTCTCACTGAACATTATACTGTTGTTTGAGGACTTCTTGGTTTATATCTGCTTGAAGATTCGCTTTGTCTTCAACGTACGCTATTATCAGTACCAGATATAGGAATAACAGAAGTGGGGCTAGCACAGTGCCTAGGGGAACGAACGTTTTCTGTCACACCTCCACCTTTATTTACCTTTTCAATGCCCTCCCTTCATTCTTTATGTATGAAGGGAGGACATTGAAAAGTCTTTGGTCTCTTCGCGCTTACTGCATTTTCCGTGATGTAATCATTGCACCCCTAGTTCTCACTGGGAATATTTTGCAGTGTATGCAGATTTGGGACCAATCCTTCTAGAATTTTTCAGGTGTAGGGTATAATGTATCCCTCTCACAGGTGTACAGATCAAGGAACTTCACACGTTTCCAATAATTTAGATGTTTACTTGAATCTGTGCAGGCAGTGAAGATTCTGTGCATATTCTCTAGGTCTGCAACTTTGCCTCATTTGAACGGAGCTGTTAGTGGACAACTTAGAGAGAATATGCGACTTGAAGAGTATCAACACTGGTCTGGCATACTTTGCTTTGAAGGTTATGGGTATCCAGCCTATCATTTTCCTTTGGGTTGTGATAGCGACACGTGTCTATTGTGATCCTTGAAGGCGACTTGAAGAGTATCAACACTGGTCTGGCATACCTTGCTTTGAAGGGTATGGGTATCCAGCCTATCATTTTCCTTTGGGTTGTGATAGCGACACGTGTCTATTGTGATCCTTGAAGGCGAGAGTTTGATAGTTACTCCCAGGTTTCTCACATTAATCTTACACTCTATCAAGTGATTCAAGTTTTGTTGAATACTCCATTTCAGTCTTTAATTCCTAGTACCAGATCAACCAGGCTGTGATAGATAATGTGAGCCAGCGGACCGCTTTTAGTGGCCCGTTGGCTCACATATCTATCAACAGAGTGGCCCCATGCTGGGCTACGGGAGTAGAAAAACTCTCGAAATAGGCCACAAGTATATCCCAGGCTTTGAAAGTAAAGCTTAATGGACACACAAATTGTACTCCTTCAGTCGTCTACATTTTCCCTATTAAATTTTCATTATTTTAAATTTGTTTTTATTAAGCAAAATTGGTTATATGGGTATTGTGCGGCTACTTTACGGATGTACCCAATTTCGTTTAATAAAACAGGAACAAATGTAAGACCGTGAAATTTGTGTGGTGGTGGGGGAGGTGTGTCAAGAGTGAGGGCTTCCCCTTTACGCTGCCTGGGTTATTTATGCGACCCCGATACAGTTAACCAGTGAGAGGGATCTTGCTCCGTGTTTGTTGCCACTTTTGTTGTGCTCCACACTGATCAGATGAATGCCAGTTTAATTTTTGCCTCTTTTAGCGCTTCTCTCCCCACACACACATTCCTTCCTCTCTCTAACCTTGCTTCTCGTCCACTTATTTTCTCTAGTACAGCGGTTGCCAAAGGATGCTGCGAGAGAGAAGATGGCAAGTGTGGCAGGGAGATTCAAGATCAAAGAAACATTTAAGCATTCATATATAGAAACCCGTAAAAGTTTCCAGAGTTCATGCCGTCTCTGTGTTAAGTGTAGTGTTGAGGACGCGCCTCAAACAAGCAAATAAAGTGCTCCCTCTCTTTTTGCATTAGCGCACCGCTGACGTAATCCATTATCTCTTACGTAAGTAAGAGGCTCGTCTATAAGTATATTTTGGGAATGACTCATGGTTTTATGTAGCTGCATTGTTTTTTACTTAATGTCCCATGACCATATAAAGTAGTTGTGTTCTTTGTTATGAATCAGGCACTGCTAGTTTTTTTGAATGTATTTATCATTAAAAAATCGGAGTGACGCGAGCAAATTTTTTAGTCCGGAAGTGCTGCCCAGGGAAAAAAGTTTGGGAACCACTTCTCTAGCGGAACAAAGTTAGAAAAACTTAACAAGGAAACTAGATCACTTTCTCCGTGAGTTGCCGGATCAACGAAGCTGTGATGGGTATGCGAGCCAGCGGGCCAGTAACAGCAGTGTGGCTCAACAGGCAATCAACAAGGCTGTTGTACTGCTAGGGTTTAAAAAAAAAAATAAGCCCTGGGTACTGGTCGCAGATTTGGATATCGTTAAGGGTTATATATGCCTAAATATCTTTACCTGGGATTTACCTATTAAAGACTTGCCACTGACTCATCTTCACTGACTGATGGGCGTGCGGGCGGGTGAGCTACCATGTAACGGAGCGACCTGCTACTGTGGCGGCTGTGGTGAGTTGAAGGTCATGTTGCGGTCATTAAGAGGTGATGCGGCTGACTTTCTTTTTTCGGAGGGCCACTGCTTTCTCTTTAGCACCGGTGTAACTTTCTTCATGGGAGGCCGAGGCGTCGCAGCTTTCTCTTAGTCATGAGGTCCAGCTTAAGATTGCATACAGTCTTGCTTAGACTGATGTGTATTTGTAACCAAAAGTAATGTTTTCCGTGGGTTTACCTCTATGTGTACTCATCATTCTATCTGGCTGCCTGCCTGCCACCTACCTGATGGTAAAACACCTCTTTTAGATTCCTTGTAACACGACAGCCTTCCCTTTAAAAAGGAAGATTCCTGTGAAAGACTGTACATTGTTTTATGCCTTTTAAAAATGCGACATGTGGGATTTTGAGTGTACCTGTTTTCCGTCTTCCAACTACTGCCGTGAAACATTTTTGTCAACCATTGTGTCCTGGTCACTAAAAAATTGTTCCAGTACTTTTGTCCTCCCTCACTGTTAACAGGACGTCAGGTTGCCTTACGCTCATGATGTGACGACATTGTCTCGTAGTATAATTTTGGTGATGTCGCTCATTCAGATGTAAGCAATATTTCACAGTTGCTAAATATAATGCAAGAGGTTCAGAGAAAAGTTAATGTTGGTTTAAAGAAGGTGTCATGTAAACGGTTTAGAAAACCGACAGGTTGACGAATAACACTTTCGGACTGAAGAAGTCACTGGCTAGCGAAACATTTTCTCAGTAAAGATTACCAAATGTTTTACAAGTGTATCGTTCTTCAACAGGCGTGTGTCTTTTTTTTTTTTTTGTTTGTCATCGTAGTTTACGTAGTTTTAGAAAGTTGCTCCCTCCCTCAGCCGCCACCCCAAGCACTGGACAACTTTACCACAACTCTTGAACCTAGCTTTCTCGATCCAAAGTTTCTCCTTAATTAGAGGCAATTTTACACATATAACCCGCATATAGGAGACTGGAACTTACGTTCATTGTTCCAGTCACGGTATTGTGACTTTTTATTCCTTTTAGAGGTAATTTTGACCCACTGTCCAGGAGTGAATGCCTCCTGGCACTCACCGGGGTCACTGCCAGATAATGTGATACCGATGTGGTTGGGTCATCGGTACCTTTTTCTTTTTATTTAGCAAAGCTGGACACATCAGCAATATTTTGTTAACCTATTTTTTATGATAGTTGCATAGTAGGAAGGAAAATAGCTGTGTTTGTGTTGTGTTGTAATAATGTTGGTAAAATTGCCAACAATATGTTAGGTAAAAGGACACAAGTACAACTAATGCGACTCTTTACTGTGGCAACGTTTCACTCTCCAAGAGTTTTGTCAAGCCGTTTCCCTGTCATATTCCATCAGACAAGATGGGTTACATACAGTGTTAGCATCTGTCATCTTGAACTGGTAGACTCCAGTAAGACAATGAAGGTATCGCCACAAGTATTCCATTAAGGATTGAGAAGAAAAACCAAACATAACAATACGAGTATTTCATTGACCTAGGAAACTGGTACAATCAGTGCCACTAACACGTGTTGTACATCATTGTTGTGCCTGAGCGCGTCAGCGACAGATAGTGTTGCTCTTCATTAAAATTCGTCGTGCTTAGCCACGTCTGAGAGGTGAAGTCAAAACAGGTATCGTGTTACCCTCGAGTTTGCCTCTGGCTTTTTATGGTGCCTCTCTTCTCGCTTCTCCGGGAATTGCTTGCCATTTTTAGATATTTTAGATTTTAGTGGAGAATCTTTGACTTAAATTTAAATAAAAAACGTTTGATTTAGTAGTGTAGTGTTTTAGGGAAGGGAAGATGATGGGGTGTTTGCTTGCTGGAATTTATCTGTTTAATGTTGGTGGTGGTGGCGTTTATGGCTGTGGCTATTGCTGTGTTTATGGTAATGGAGTCTGAAATTACTAATACTACTGTGGTAGTCGTAGCTACAACTACTACTACTACTACTACTGTTGTAGTGGTGGTATGCATGGCGAGGGAGGACGTGACCGTATTGGTGGGTCAGCCAAGCTTATATCACCACCTGACCTCTGACATCACTACCTGACCTGTGGCGCCCCTCCTGGTCTCCGTGTATGTGTATGTAGTGGAGTATGCAAGTTGCTATTGGTTGTGTGTGTGTGTGACGTCACTAATCTTGTTATCCCCCCACTACCACTCCCTTCTTGAGGTCAAGTGGTCATCAGGGCAAGTGCTTCACACTCCAGCTGGTCTTCTCATTCACTCTTCTGTAACACTCTTTCGCAGCACACAAAATGCTCACAGATGTGTTATTGAGTTTGCTGTGGTGGATATGTGGGCCAGCAGCAGCAGACTTTGGTATATCATAGTTATAACAGACTAGTTGATGGCCTGATCCAAGTCCGTGACTTATGTATGTAAATAAAAGACTTGTGAGGGATGGGGGGGGGGTGAGCTTGGAGGATGGGAAAGAATAAGAGTAGATCTTGTGTCACGAAGTTGCTGGAACCTGCAAGATCCTTCCTTCATACAAACCCCTTGGCTGTGGTTACATTGGATTGCGCACGGCTAGCACTAACAGCCAGGTTGATCAGACCATTAGGAGGCCTAGCCTGGGATCAGGCCAGGGGGGTGCATTAACCTCGAAACTGTTTTCAGGAAACCTTCCTGTAGCCCCCGGGCTAACTCAATACTGGAAACAAGAAGTAATCCACAGACTATTATTTTTTTTTTAATTTGGTACCACAGCGTGGCTTATCAGGAAGTAGACTCCAGAAACTTACCAGATTCCCTTTAAAGGCAGCTAGGTGTCTAGTTTTGGGCTTCTAACACTTACCTTTGATATATATACCTTTGAAGAATTTCGAGAGTATATATACTCTCTGAGCCCGGCCATGGGCCAGGCTCGTCTAGTGCTCGCCTGGTCAACCAGGCTGTTGCTGCTGGAGGCCCGCTGCCCCACATATCCATCACAGCCTGGTTGATGTGGTACCTGGTGAAGATACTTGTCTAGTTTCCTCTTGAAGGCTTCAACACTTGTTCCAGCAGTGTTTCTGATATCTTCTGGTAAGATGTTGAAAAGTCTGGGACCCCGGATGTTGATACAGTGTTCCCTTATTCCCCACCGCGCCCCTGCTCCTCACTGGGTTTATTTTACACTTCCTCCCATATCTCTCACTCCAGTATGTTGTTATGGCAGTGTGCAGATTTGGGACCAAGCCCTCGAGTACCTTCCAGTTATATATTATCATGTACCTCTCTCTCCTCCGCTCCAGTGAGTACATGTTCAAGACTTGGAGGCGTTCCCAGTAGTTTAGGTGCTTTACTGGCTCAATGTGAGCCGTAAACGATCTCTGTATTTGTTCCAGCTCCGATATTTCTCCTGCCCTGAACGGGGCCGTCAGCTCTGAGCAATTATCTAAGTGAGAGAGCACTGGCGATTTGAAGAGTGTCACCATCGGCACTGTTTTCCTTGTTTTGAAAGTTCTCAATACCTACCCAGTCATCTTCCTGGCTGTCGTGATCTTTGTCTTGTTATGGTCTTTAAAAGAAAGGCCATAACAAGACAAAGATCACGAGAGCCAGGAAGATGAATGGGTGGGTATTGACGTATCTCTTGGTGTACTTATCGCACCCTAGCTTTTTTAAAAGATTACTTTAGTACCGCCTGTTGAACCTCTTGCTCTTGTGCGGAATAATTTCAGTACGCGGATCAGGGGCCAATCTCTGATTCCGAGAGAGTTCCTTATTTAGGTTTGTATGTAGGATGGGAGAAGGGTTAGGTTCCAGGACTGGATCTACGTATAATACACCAGGAAAGCCTGGTCCCAGGCCTTGCTACCGCAGTAGGAAGATCCTCGAAACTGGTCACAGGTATCACAGATATAAAGTATCAAGGATTGCAGATAGTCACACATGCATAACCTGTACACGATTCCGGGTATCGTTGTCTCAGCAGTCCGTTCTCAGACCAAATCTCCTTGGTGACTCCAACAGTGATCAGGTTGTGGAGAGAAACCTCGTACAATTACAGTTCTTTATTGTAGAAACGTTTCTCTCGGGACCAGCTTTCTCAAATCTGCTAATTGTCACCCCATGCGAAACTTTTATTATTAAAGTTTGTATTCGTGGTTTTTTTCTTTCTTCGGCCACATTTCCTACTCATTATTTGATGAAGGCAAATGTTAATGAGTGTACCTCGCACACTCTCCTGGCCCTTAATGCTAGGAAAATGTCTTCAGACTAATGATTTTTTCTCTTATTTTATTTGGTACACGGGTACCTTTTCACTCGAACACTTGATACAGTAAGTACTGAAGTTTCTTGCATACGATATGCCATTTCAACAATACTAAAGTGCCCCAGTACATTTTCCTGGATGTGACCCATGAGTCAGTTAACATACATAAGTATCTATTTGCCCTTATATTTCTCCATGCCTGGGAATCCGACCCAAGACCTTGGCGATTGTGAATAGAAAGCTCTCACTCGTGGGTGGGTGGTATACCCTTGAGGAGGGGGTTCGTGGCGTACCGTTAACGGAGTGGGTGGTATCAAGGGAGGAAGGGGACTGGTGCACTGTGAGGGAGGTAGCAGTTAGTGCCTGTTGAAGGTGATCACGGGTACTTGCACTGTGACGACGGCTGACATGGCTAACTAGCGCCCGGCTATGTGGGTGGGTCATGGTGCCAGGGTTATTGTGCCATGGTTCCTGGATCATATATGTATAGTGTGAAGGCCACCTGTGATAGACCTGCGAGAGATCTTTGACAGATTTCTTTTTTTTTTTTTTAACCGTCTCGGACCAGCCCAAGCGTAGTTTTTTTCATTAACCACTCAACCAGTCTGTTGCTGTTGTATGTTGGTTGATCTAGAGAGATCCACTATTCTCTTGAAAATTTCTACACTTGTTTCTGCAATGCTGGATATCTGCTGTTAGATTGAGTAGTCTTTGACCACTGGGGTTGGCACAGTGTCTTCTTATTGTGTCCATTGCATCCCTGCAAAGGAAAATTTTCTCCGGCATTTCGAGCTAATGCAGAACGAAGCATTCAGAATTATTCTTGGTTGTCTTAAAGGAAGGAGTTTGGTGTTCCAAGTATTAGTGATAGTATTATTGAGATTAACACTGTATTTGGTCTTAGAATGTCAAGAAACGAACCAGACACCATCACTATAAATCTTATTAAATGTCTTAATGCGTTGTGAAAACATGCAATTATATTAAGCTTGATAACCTACAAGAACTGTATCACTGTATACAAGAGCATCTCACCCCTCCATTGAAGATGTGTTCATTAAATATCACATACCTTCAAGCCCCTCCCAAGAAGCTCATCACTAGTAATCCCTTCCTTAAACTGCTTAAGAAGAAATTTTTCGTTTAATTGTTAGTAATAATTTATTACAAATATACAATGATGGGTCTAAGCAGGAATCTACTGGCAGGGCTGCATCTGCTTTGTTGCTACCTTCCTAGATAATAACAATAGGAAATATGTTTAATTAGGCATACGAATTAACAACTGGGCGTCTACACTGTAAACTGAACTGTCTACCATCCTAATGGTCCTATGATTATTGCTGATTCCATGTCATTACTGGAGGCTCTTGACTCGCATGATGACATTAACATGCTCACTGGAGAAGCCAAACATAGGTACTCGGAAATCTAGGAAAATAGAATTAATGTGCAATTGTTATGGATTCCATCACACATTGAATTACTCCTTGATAAAGCTAGAAATGTACCCCGAAGGAAAATGTGGTATATAACTGGCGTGTCTTTGTCTAGCATTATGAACAGTATTAGAAGAGAAGTAAATAATGAAGCTAAATGTTAAAGGAATGCAGTTAGAAGCCTTAGTAGATAAATTACTCACTGTAACATGAACATAAGTAAGTACGTTTATGGAACAACTTGCAATGTGAACAGACTGATGTTATAGTAGCAAGTACTTCTGGCAGTTCGGCAGACACAGATGGTGATTAAACCAAATGCAGCCTTATAGTCACTCTTGGACACAGTGTGCTTAATTGTCCACGTATTGAGGGATGTCGAGATAGTATAATGACCTATGTGGTATGTCAAGATATCTTGTTAATAAAAATAAGATGCCAGATATATTTAGCAAATTTCCTAAATTTGCTTGCAACAGATAAGTCAGCTGTAGATGTAAATCCAAATGTACTCCTGTTAACCTTTTTGGGGCCTACTTCCTAGCCTCTTTTGTGTATCCATATGTTCTTGAGCTACCGTCCACTGGATGGATATGGAGTGCACAAGAAACTAGCAGCTCCGGCGGCTTTTCACTAGGTCTGTTTTGCATTTCCTCCCACTCCAGTGTGTTAAGTTAAGAGATTGATGACCCAAATGAGTTTTTTTTTTTTAATGAAATGCGAAATGCTGCTGGCCACCCCACAATTTGAGTCACAACAACAGGTATATTGTAATTTTTTTTCAAGGGGATTTTAAGAGGCTAGCGCAGATACAATATTAATAAATAACGCATAATCGCATGTTTAAGTCTTCCACACATTATGAGTCATCACATAAAATAAATGCACATGTCAGAGCTTTTATTGAAATAATTGTGGTGTTTGACCAATATAGACCAATAAGCCTGACCTCCATAGTGGGAAAATTTATGGAATCAATAATTGCCGAGGCAGTTCGTAGCCACCTTGAAAAGCATAAATTAATCAACGAATCTCAGCATGGTTTTACAAAGGGGCGTTCCTGCCTTACGAATTTATTAACTTTTTTCACTAAGGTATTTGAGGAGGTAGATCATGGTAATGAATATGATATTGTGTATATGGACTTCAGTAAGGCTTTTGACAGGGTCCCACATCAGAGACTGTTGAGGAAAATTAAAGCACATGGAATAGGAGGAGAAATTTTTTCCTGGATAGAGGCATGGTTAACAAATAGGCAGCAGAGAGTTTGCATAAATGGGGAGAAATCAGAGTGGGGAAGTGTCACGAGCGGTGTTCCACAGGGGTCAGTGTTGGGCCCCCTGCTGTTCACAATCTACATAAACGACATAGATGAGGGCATAAAGAGCGACATCGGCAAGTTTGCCGATGACACCAAAATAGGCCGTCGAATTCATTCTGACGAGGACATTCGAGCACTCCAGGAAGATTTGAATAGACTGATGCAGTGGTCGGAGAAGTGGCAGATGCAGTTTAATATAGACAAATGCAAAGTTCTAAATGTTGGACAGGACAATAACCATGCCACATATAAACTAAATAATGTAGATCTTAATATTACGGATTGCGAAAAAGATTTAGGAGTTCTGGTTAGCAGTAATCTGAAACCAAGACAACAGTGCATAAGTGTTCGCAATAAAGCTAATAGAATCCTTGGCTTCATATCAAGAAGCATAAATAATAGGAGTCCTCAGGTTGTTCTTCAACTCTATACATCCTTGGTTAGGCCTCATTTAGATTACGCTGCACAGTTTTGGTCACCGTATTACAGAATGGATATAAATTCTCTGGAAAATGTACAAAGGAGGATGACAAAGTTGATCCCATGTATCAGAAACCTTCCCTATGAGGATAGACTAAGGGCCCTGAAACTGCACTCTCTAGAAAGACGTAGAATTAGGGGGGATATGATTGAGGTGTATAAATGGAAGACAGGAATAAATAAAGGAGATGTAAATAGTGTGCTGAAAATATCTAGCCTAGACAGGACTCGCAGCAATGGTTTTAAGTTGGAAAAATTCAGATTCAGGAAGGATATAGGAAAGTACTGGTTTGGTAATAGAGTTGTGGATGAGTGGAACAAACTCCCAAGTACCGTTATAGAGGCTAGAACGTTGTGTAGCTTTAAAAATAGGTTGGATAAATACATGAGTAGATGTGGGTGGGTGTGAGTTAGACCTGATAGCTTGTGCTACCAGGTCGGTTGCCGTGTTCCTCCCTTAAGTCAATGTGACCTGACCTGACTAGGTTGGGTGCATTGGCTTAAGCCGGTAGGAGACTTGGACCTGCCTCGCATGGGCCAGTAGGCCTTCTGCAGTGTTCCTTCGTTCTTATGTTCTTATGTTCTTATGTTTGTAAGTTCGACTCACATGTAGTTTCTCGCTTCACCCAGCTTCAATACTAGTAGTGTGAGCTGAGGGAGGGAAAGGTCAGGAGAGATCCTTCTACTCTGCTGTCTTAATTTCATATATCTAGACAAAAGATGTAGGAGTATTTAAACTGTAACTCTGGTTTTCGTTAGATAAGCTAGATATAAACACATGGTCTTGTGTTGTTTTACTCCCACGTACATTGATGATGGTGGCGTGCATAGGTGCGTGGCTCTGCTGAGCAGAGTAATCTTACTAAGTGCTGGACTTGCATGTAACTGATCCTTGTCCATAATCAGCTTAGCTGCAAGTTGGCTTTTTTTTTTATCTCGTTCTTCATCTCTTCAAAACACTCGCTTTGCTCATCCTTATGCTTGTTCTAATTTCTCTTCTCGCCCATCTTCACAACTCTTCCTGCTATGGGCAACATTTACTTGCCACTGTATATAATACTTCTACTCATTCACATTTTTCCAGGTTGGGTACCTTCAGGAACGTGTTGCATATTCACCGTAACCCCTCATGCGTGTTTACCAGCCTGTCTGGGGCTCGGATGTAATGTCTGGCTGTACCTTGGTGCTTGCTATTGCTGTATGTATTCCTCTAGCTTTTATATTAACAATTCTTTATATAATAAATATTTAAAAGCGGGGTATATATTTGTAGATAAGTAGTTGTAGCTAGAATTTTCCTCAGCAAATAACGCAGATACAGACAGTAAGATCAGTTTTGTCTTTCCCATTTTTTCTTTCCTCTCTACCCTTCTCTTATTTGTACTCTCTTGCCGGCCCTCTTCCAGCTTTCCTTTATCTGACCAGTAGTGCATTAAAAAGTTTTTGTTTCTCTTCTGAGGTTAATTGTTCCCCCAAGAGGTGTTGAAAACTTCTCAAGCATGTTTTTGTGGGGCAGTGTTTGTGCTTTCCTAGTTGTGTTTGTAGGGATCGATTCGTAACTCTTGAGCTGGCCTCTTGTATCGACCGACTTTACTTTATTACTGGCATGATTCTCCTCTATTTTCATGTTCTTACGGTTCACCTGTGTCTGCCATCCATACTCTCTGACTCATCGTGTCTGAAAAAGTGTTTTTTTGTTTCTACTCTGTCTAGGCTTCTGGAGTATAGTGTTCATCTCGATCACACCCTCATTTATTTTCAGTGTTATTTTAAGTTCTTTAAGTATTTCATGGTAATCTATATTCCTCTGTCTTGTAAACCTTTTGGATCTTTTCATTTTTTTTACATGCTGGCACCACGTGCTCCATACATCTCCACGTAACTTGTGTTAAATATCCTGCTTATCATTTATTAAGGTTTATGAGAACATTTTTTTCTTCTTGAACCATTAATGGCAATTCTTCTTCTCCCTGGCTGTACTCCATGAACGGTCTTCTTGCCTCCCTTCATTAATAATCATTACTGTTTACGTCTGATGTCTGCCAGTCTCTCGCAGAATTATATTTTTCATCTCTAAACCGTATTGGTGCTTCATGGGATAGCTCTTTGTTTTTCAGAGGCTACGCTTATAAATCTATTTCTACTGTGTATGGATAATAGTCTGTGTTTATAAGTAAAGAGAGGAAGAGGGAAGGGGGGGGGTTACATGATAGAAATTACAAAGTAGTTTCTTTTGAAAATCAAGGGTGCTTCAAAGTTATTAACTTGTCCCTGAATGTTAAGATGGTACTTTAATAAGTATGTAGAGTCTCTCTCTCTCTCTGTCTTTCTCATACAAGTAGGAAAACTCTTGAAACTCATTAGAGGTATATTCAATCAGTAGTGTCTGCCATAACTAACTGAAGTGAGAGATATGGGAGGAAGTGTAAATTATACTCAGTGAAAAGCAGGGGCACCAGGAACACATGTCCGTGGATACAAAGTACTCGGCTTATTAGCAGCAATCAGAAATGTTGCCGGAGCACGTGTAGAAGTTTTCAGGTGGATACAAGATCTCTACTTCCGTTAAGTGTCAGAATAATCAGGCTGTGATGGATATATGGGCAAGAGGACCGCCAGTCGCAACAGCCTGGTTGAAGAGGCAATAAAAAGAAAAAACCTGGTCCCAGACAATGCTACGAGAGTAGAAAATTATCAATTCAAGTATTAGGTGTATCACAGGAATATTTCTTTAATATCGAATTCCATGAATCAGGCCCAAATGCTGCGTGCACTAGCATTTTATTTACTTTTCCGAAGTTTGGAGAACTAAGGGTTTATATTTTGTGTGTGAGGAGCAGAGTTATGTCGCTGGACGGGTTCTCACGTGATGGTAAATGACTGGGCGAGGAAGCACTGAGACAGTGACAGTTGTTTCTTTGTACTGACCTGGAATGTAAATGGTATGCCCACCAGGAAGTAAGGTGAGTGAGTGGGGGCAGTGACTTGAGGCGGGGAAATGCTTGAAGAATGATTTATAGCGTTGACTCATCTACAAGTGTTCTTAAAAGGGCTCGCGAGATCTTACACACACAGGTCACATCTTATTGTGCTCGTCTGAATGTTTTGTTCCGATACAAAGATAATTACTGGATGTGATTTGTGTGTGTGTACTCACCTAGTTGAGGTTGCGGGGGTCGAGTCCGAGCTCCTGGCCCCCTGTGTGTGTGTGTGTGTGTGTGTGTGTGTGTGTGTGTGTGTGTGTGTGTGTGTGTCTGTCTGTCTGTCTGTCTGTCTGTCTTAGTGTGCGTGCGCATGTTTGGAGTGTTAGGCTCTGGCTCTTAGAACTTGCAGTGTCACATGATGGTTCTTCCAAACCATTCCTAGATGTGGCACCCATGTTGGGCTGGGTGCTGCGAGCATCAGCAACCTCACTAACCGCAGAGTTATCTTAACTACTTTTAGAACCAATTGTTGAATCTGCCTGAAATGAAAATCTTTAGCATGTCGCTTTGTCATTACAAACTTTACATAACTTTATTTTACTATTTTACCTTAGTAAGGGAGTTAAAGCTTCATGTGATCTAAATATTCGTTTCTTAACTGATTCTTGTCTTTTTCGAACAGTCTTGTTTTTCTGTTCATTCTGTTTCACAGTATCTTGTACATTATTTTCATCCTCTCTAATGACTTAAGATTGGTACATAATTTTTTTTCCTCATAGCTAATTTCTTTCAGAATCGGAACCTATCTGATGACAGACCTATGTACGTTTTCCATTCTCTATGTATATGTGAAGGTGGGTTCTTAGCGCTGTGTATCTAATATTGCTCTTCAGAACGAGACATGCTAAACCAATGTTTGTGATTTTTACACAATGGTAATCTCGGCCTGAAATATTTATGTACACTATATTTAGGACACTGGAAATTGCAAATATAGAGAATACATTGATAGATTTTACTGTCCTCACTAATTTAAATATCTCATTTATTGGGAATGCCTAAAATCCCGCGGACTCTTCTGGAGTGCACACTTTAAATACTGCTTACAGTAGCTGCAGGCTTGGTAGATGGTGTAAATTCCCATAATCTAATGTACGGGTGTATTAAGTACACTGGAGATAACTCGGCAAATGTAAGGGGTGAAAGACTTAAACATTCTCCCTTCCGATATAAAGATAAATACTAGCAGACTTATTCATTGTCTCCAAGAAGAATTTTGACAAATTCCTACACATCATTCCTGATTAACCGGGTTTTGGTTCCTACGTCAGATTGCGTGACATACGATAAGCACCAACAGCTTGACTGACCAAGACCTTAACAGTAATCTTAATAGGAGGAGCCAGTTAGATGAGGCAATACTGGTGAGAGGAGCGTAAGGATGTTTGCTCTTACAGGCTTTATCATCGCAAAGACAATAGTAGTGATGACATCATACATAGAGGTGCAGCGTGGAATGGTGAGGTGGAGTTGACATCATATGTATTACCTGGGTAGTGAATGGTGTGGTGTGGTCTTACCTGTAACCGGTTTCAAGGTTTCTTCTACCCCTGCAACCCGCCTGAGATCAGGCTTCTTTGTTGACAGCCTGGTCAACCAGGCTGTGTGTCCAGGTGGTTCTTAGCCCTACATAGCCATCACAACCCGGTTGATGAGGCACTTATAAAAGAGGACGCTGCGCCGTGGGCACAATAAGGAAGCACTGTATCAACGTTCGTGGCCCCAAACTATTCAACATCTTACCAGAAGATATCAGAAATATTCCTGGGAAAAGTCTTCAAGAGGAAACTGGACACTTATCTTCACCAGATGCCAGATCAACTAGGCTGTGATGGATATGTGGGTGATCTTAGACCTAGGTGAAATCCCAGAGTCCTTAAAGACTGCAGATATAGCTCCCTGCATAAAGGAGGCTGTAAAGCGCTAGCAAAATATTACAGACCAGTAGCACTGATCTCGTACATCATGAAAGGCTTCCAGAGGGTGACGAAACATTAAATTGCAAATTTTATGAAATATCGCAATGTGCATAACCTAAATGAGCATCGATTTAGAGACAATAATGCTTGTTACGACGACTAAATCACTATCACAACCACAGAATTTCGGAGGTGTTGGAAATATACCAAAACTCTTTTGTAAAGACGTTGAATAAATGCGATTAAGGGGTAATTGGATATAAAATAAGGGCGATAAGTTTAAATGGGATAGTAGGCAAGTGGATATTCACCTTTTTGACAAATACAACACGGAGTAGTAGTAAACAGAGCAAAATCTAGCATTAGCAAAGTAAAAACCTCAGTACCCCAAGGCACGGTCCTGGAACCTTTACCGTTTCTTATCCTCACAGATGACATTGATAAAATCGCTCGCTACAATTTCATATGAACATTACTGAGGTAGAGTACAAGAGGGTGCGAGAAAAATCTTCCACTGGGCAGTGGAGAATAATATGACGTTCAATTGTGACAGGTTCCAGCTGCCTAAATATGAAAATGAAGAACTCAAAAGGGACACTGTATACAGAACATAAGATCACCAAATAGGACGAAATGAACATGTAGAGGTCCAGGATGTGGTAATATCAGCTGACCTTTTATTTTTTTTAGGAAACTATGTGGCAAATGTCACGAATGCAAGAGAGACTGTGTCATTGTCTTGTGACTATTCAAATCGCTTGTACTCTGTCGCTTACAGTATAGTTCAGTATTGATGGCTGCGTTCAGTGCAGGAGAGATATCACAGCTGGAACAAGTAGAGATTTGTTTATGATCCACATGCAGCCAATAATGCATTAAAGTTACTAGGAACGCCTCAAAAATCCTAAATTTATACTAGAGAGAGAGAGAGAGAGAGAAAGGGGGGAGGGAGACTGGGGGGGGTAGCAGAATGAGAATAGTACTAAAACTCTCGGAACTCGTCAAGGGAATAGAAGTATATACTAAGGGGGAAAGGGAGGGATTATAATATATATAAGTGGAGGGTGCTTGATACCTAGTCCCTAATCTGTGCATCGCCAAAGCACCATACTGGAGTGAGATATATGGGGAAAATGCAAAATAAACCAAGTGAAAAGGAGGGGCGCCTTGGGCACAATAAGAGAACTTTATATCAATATCCGTCGTCCTAGACTATTCAACATTCTGACAGAAGATATCAGAAACTTCGGAACAAGTGTAGAAGTGTTCACTAGGAAACACGACAAGTATTCTATTGAGTGTCGGATTAACCAGAAAGTGATGAATATGTGGGCCAACTGGCCACCAGCAACACCTTGGTTGACTAGCAAACACTAGGCAAGACTGGTCCAGAACCAGCCTGCGAGGTAAAAAAAAAAACTCTGTATGTGTGTGCATGTATGTAATTTCATTACATATATAAAGAAAAATTAAGAAAAATGTCAAGGCATGAACAATACCTTTGAAAGTTGGTGGGCCAGGTACACGAATGAGAGTGGCTAAGTGTGAGTAGGATTTGTCTAGCATAGACCATTAAGCCTACTGCACTACTCTAGTTTTGTATTTTGGTTGTTTTAGGTACAGAATATATAAGATTTGAAAAGCTTACTGTCCAAACGATACGTCATCTCTTTTTAAGGTTTCTGTAATGCTTGTATCTCATTTTACTGACGGTGTTGTGGTGTGGGAGTTGCCACGAAGTGCACTGACACTGCATGCACTAGTGAGTGCGTGCGTGCCCTAGGGTTGGTGCACTTACAATAAGGGTGGTGGAATCGGTTGGGGTGCACTGGTAATGCTGGTGGTAGTAATAGTTGTGGCAATAGTAATCGTAGATTCTGCAGTAAGATTGGTGGTGGTGGTGATAATAATAATAATAATAATAATACAGAATAGCTTTCACATAAAGAGTCACAGTATAATAAGAACAGTATGCATATAAAATAATTTGGTGGGTGTGGAGGGGGAAGTGCTTGTTGGGAGAGTGAGGTGACGTCGTGGGTAAGTAAAGTATTAATTAACAGGAGAAATAGGACTTGCGGATACATGATTCCTTACAAAAATAATTGACACTCGGTATATATGAGAGTTTATATTAGCACAAGTAAAATAAAACATTACGAACTGGCACAGTGCCAATTCTTTAACTGTATCACAACGCCCACTATTCTTCCCCTGCTCACCCGCTCTCATCTGCATTGCCGTAGAGGTGTGTCTGAGAACATACTTCTTGTGTCAATGAAGTCATTCTTTCGAGAAACTGGTTGAGATCTGTGATGGTCATATCATTAAGTTCTCGATTTATTTGGTCCCAGTTGATGTTCTTGTTGAAATTGAACCTATTGAATTTGCCTTGATGGTTTATCGTGTTTTTCTCTGCCCCAGGTCACTGTGCACGCAGGTCTGAGCATTGATTATGTTGTGTCTGAAATTACAGTCTTCCACCCAGTTAAAGAATACTGTGTCAGTATCCGTGGCGAAATGTTGTCGGAACGAAGTTGGACGTTTTCAGGAGGAAATTGGGCCATTATCTTTAATCAGCCCAGTTCTAATGACCATGTGGGACTGCGAGCCGTGAGCAACAACAGCCTGGCTAACCAGGTTATCAGCAGGAAAGGCTATCGTTAGGTTTGCGACGGTAGAAGGGCACTCGATACCGGTCACAGGTATGTCACAGCTTATGGGTTTGAAAGTATCATTGGTCAGTGTTATTGAACTAGGTAATGTCGATCGAAGTAGCTTAAGAGTCTAGTCAGAAAGAGCAACTCGACAATTGGCTGCTCATAAATTAACACTTGCAACCTGTGATTTACCTATGACTGGCTTAAAATCACATATCTGAAATTGACGTTTGCTTTACGAGGCTAGGTGACTAGGGATAGGAATGGTAGGTTGTGATAGGGAAGGAAGGTGAGGCGGTGGTAGGTTGTCTGTGTGTGCATGTCACATGGTAGTGATGGGGGTAGTTAGAAGGGCAGTGAAGGAATATGTATGTATACTGGTAGCTGGTGCGAAGGGCAGGGGGGGAGGGAAGGGGTGGCAGATATGCTTTTTAAGCCAATGTTGAGCCCAAACTGGTGGTGACTGCGGTTGATTGGTCATGTATTAGTTCACAGTTCTGCTCAAAATGTTTCATCGGTTATGGTTATTAGCACAACCCATTCAACCAGTCTTTTTATCATATGGGGAATGTTACATTTGTAGATCCCCTCAAGGGAGGTTCCTTGACGCTGGTGAGGGGCTCTTGATCTAGGGAATTGGATCTGTGCTCCGCTTCCCTGAATTTAGTCTGAATACCTTCCATCCCCCTCCCCCCACATGCGCTGTATAATCCTACGGGTTTAGCGCTCCCCATGATTATGGTCTTACAGCTAATAAACTACCCAGCCAGCCAGTCAATAAGCCAGCCAGCCAGTCAGTCAGTCAATAAGCTAGAGAACTTGCATTCCACCCAGGTGATCATCTAGCCAGCCAACCAGCTCTGGGCTGGTGGAGGAAAGATACGTGAAAATATGTACGTGGAAAGTACTTAGAAGTCCTAGTCCCAAATCTGCACACTGCCATAACATACTGGAGTGAGAGGTCTAGGACACTGTTTAGAATATACCCAGTGAAGGGCAGAGGCGCTGCGAGCACATTAAGAGAACATTGTATCAAATGTTTACGTTTTAATATCTTGCCAGAAGTTATCAGAAGCACTGCTGTAACAAGTGTAGAAGTCTTTAAGGGGAAATTAGACAATATCCTCCACCAAGTGCCGGGCCAGCCAGGTTGTGACAGATATGTGGGTCAGTGGCCTCCAGCAGAAACAACCTGGTTAATTAAGTAAGCACTAGTGTATCCCAGGGCCGATGATGGGTGTATTTGTTAGAGAAGACCTCGTTGTGTGTACCTCCCGTCCCTCCCTCGGCTTTTATCATACAGAGACCGTGAATGGTGAGATTAGTAGCTAGGATTAGTGTGGAGTGCTGGCCATTGTGGGGGTGGAGGAAGACATCACTCCTCACAGGTTAGGGAGGAGGGGGGTGAAGGACGGACCCTATTTATCCTTGATGCGAAGGTGGATGAAGGACCTCACTCCTTTCATATGTGAGGGCGGAGGGAGGACCATACTCCTCATGCACCTAGCAATTCCTCTTCAAAATACACATTTCCTTTTTAAAGCCTTTACATACATTTATATTTGTATTCACTTGAACTGAGGAGAGAGAGAGATGCATGATAATATGTTCCTGGAAAGTACTTGAGGGCGTGGTTCCAAATTTGCACACTGCCATAGCAACATACTGGAGTGAGAGAGATGGGAGGAAGTGCAAAATAATCCCAGTGAAAATCAGAGGCGCCGTGAGTGCAATACGAGAACATTGTATCAACATCCATGGCCCTAGACTATTCAACGTTTTACTAGATGTCAGAAACACTGCTTGTACAAGTGTAGAAGTCTTCGAGAGGAACCTGGACAAGTATCTTCAAGTGCCAGATCAGCTAGGCTGTAATGGATATGTGAGCCAGTGGGTTTCCAGCAGCAACAGCCTGGTCGACCAGGTAAGTACCAGACGAGTCTGGCCCAAGTCTGGGTTTCGGGAGTAGGAAAAAACTCTCGAAACTCATAAAGGCACGATCTAAGTACCAAAAATAAAATCCAGTAGTTATTTTGAGGCAGATTAGGTAACCTTAACAAAAATTATCCTAAATTTATGTTCAATTAACCTCCAAAATCTGAATTACTTCTAGTATTTGGGCAAGGCGGAAAAGGATACAACGGAGTTGCTTAAATCGTTGGAAATAATATGCTCGTTATGTGCGGCGCGAGGGCAGGTTGCCTAAGCAGCACAGCTGTTGTGCTCTAGAGGTTGGTACTGAACCCCTTGAAAACTGGTCTTGAAGAGCATCTTGAGACCGCTCCTGAAGCCACTCAGGCAAACTCCTCCGTCTTATTGATGGTGGGCTACACAAGACCTCTGGGGCTGCGAGGAGACGAAACTCGAGTGCAAATTGAATGTTCCAGCTGTCAGTTCAAATACCATATTGTGAAAGCTGATCTCAAAATTTTCGTCTCATTTCGATCTTGGGATGCTTTTGAATCCTTCCCTGGTATCTTAACTATTTTTCCCCAGATGATCTCATCAGATTGCACGAAAGAAACACAATAAGTCATATGTCACGACAGCCAGGAAAATGAGTTGAAAAATGAGAACTTCCAAAACAAGGGGAAATAGTATCATTGGTGACACTCTTCAAGCCACTTGTGCTTTCTCGTTTAGAGTATTTTTCAGTGTTGACAACCTATTTCAAGTCAGGAAAGATATCAGATAAAGATCCTTTACTACTTGCTTAGTCAGAAAAGCATTTAAAATACTGGGAACGCCTCAGTCTTAAATATGTACTCGCTGGAGCGGAGGAGAGACAGATAGAATTATAATACATACTGGAGAATATTTGAGGGCCTAGTTCCAAATCTATAGTCAAGTCATATTATACTGGGGGCGAGATATTTGGAGGTGTAAAATAAACCCAGTGAAAAGCAGGGGCGCCGGGAGCACAATAGGGAAACATTGCATCAACATTTGTGGCCCGAAACTATTCAACATCTTACCAGAAGATAGAAACACTGATGGGACAGGCGTAAAAGTCTGCAAGAATTCCCACTAAGTGCCAAATCACCCAGGCTGGGATGGATACGGACCAGCAGGCTGCGAACAGCAACAGCCTCGTTGACCAGGCAAGCACTAGAAGAGCCTGACCCAAGGCTAGACTTTGGGAGTAGAATGACTCTCGAAACTCATCAAAGGTGTATCAAAGAAAAGAATCTGATGTAGACATTACAGTAATGATGGAAGACTTGACGGAACAGAGGAAGTTTTCTCTTAACATTCGTGTATTTTTTTTTTTTTTGCAATTTCTCTTCCATTTAATGAGAAAATAATGAAAATCCGTGTACCCTTGATGTTCCTAGGTATGAGCAGTAGAACGTGTATGTTGTCTCAATAATTGGGTTTGCAGGGTGCGATTCATAGCTCCTGCCCCCTTCTCTTAACTATTCTCGTTTGGACGGAGGGATTATAACCTAACTGTAAACATGTTTTATAATTTTTCAACTCTGGCATCCCTGTCTGAAGCCCCTTGCCTGGTGACTCGCTTGTCATTCTTGTATTATATGTTGCTGATGCATACACATCCTGCAGTCCATCATTTCTGCTTCCGCCCTCTTATTGGCTTTCATGCTTAGTGACTTACTTGGCTTCTGCAGTGACACTCGTTTTGGTGGAGTTTTCCAGGAAAACCTGGTATCACATAAGGGAAGACTTGGCTAAAGGGAAAGCGATCCAGTTTCCTCTTAAAAAATTCTACACATGTTTTGGTAGTAGCTGAATAATGCTCAAACGTGGATGTTGACACCGCTGCAACCTACCAGCAAGTCGATACTTCATTATAACTCCAGTGGACCCCTGTGACTGGCCTGGTTGTATGGTCTTTGTCTGCCTTGTCTCCGTCTGGTACCTCTCTTACCATCCTGCCAGCATGCTTCAGTTTGCCAAGTTGCTTAGATGTATTATGTACGTGTTAGTGCATTTGCATCCACATCTGCTTCTATATTTGCCTGCCTACTAGCTTTATTTGTTTGACTGCTTGGGTGCCTGCATACTCGCATGACTATGTTTGCTTGAACTCCGATAGTGTTCGCGCCTCACACAACATGCTTACTAGCACTTCCGCTTACATGTCTGGTCTTCGGCGTGCGTGACTGCTGCTCCATTATTGTAAAATGAGTTTTACCGGCACACACCCTCCACATTTGATATGCATTTGATTTTCGAGAGTTTTTCTACTCCTGGAGTCCGGTCCTAGGCCAAGCTTGTCTGGTGCTTGCTTGGTCAACCAGGTTGTTGCTGCTGGCATTCCGCTGGCCCATATTTCCACCACAGCCTGGTTAATTTTTGATGTTTCTGGTAGGATGTTGATAGCCTAGTACCACGGTTGTTTTCATTAGGTTTACACTTTCATTCTAGTATGTTCAGGCGTTGTTCAGATTTGGGACTAGACTTTCAGTTGAGTACTTTCCACTTATCATGTATCTCTCTCTTCGTCGCTCTAGTGAGTACATTACACAAATAACCCGCATTTAGGAGATTGAAACTTATGACGGCGCTTCGGTCCGGCTTGGACTATTAGTGTGAATAGTTAATGGTTCATGTCGGACCAAAACGCCGTCATAAGTTTGTCTCCTGAGTGCGGGTTATTTGTGTATTGTTACAGGTTGTTCTTAATAATTAAGCCACATGTGTAACAGTTGGTGTCTTTACTGTTGAAACGTTTCGCCAACAATAAAGATACCCAACTGTTGTACATGTCTTAATCATCAACTTGACGGTATTTTATAATATTTTCAACACATTGTTCATATCTTGGATTTTTGCGTATGTATAGAAATATTTTGGGTTTCTTGCAATATCCTGGATTGCTTTTTGTGTCATTTGTGCTGTTTATGACAGCTTAAGTTTTAGTTCTATCATGGTGATCTCTCGCATGAGATTATCTTTGCTTCGTAGTGACATTCGCTACCACTACTCCCCTACGTACTACTGCTAATACTACTTCCACTACCAACTTTACCTAAACCACTTCTTCTCCGCTCCCTCCCTTTCTTTGTCCCACCCTTGTCCTTTCGTATATATACTGGCTCCCTTACCTTCGTGTTTTAGTGTGACTAGTCTGTGGTCTCAGCCGGACCGAGCCGTCGCCATAAGCTTCTTCCATGTGTGAGTTATTTGTGTGTTCCAGTCACGGCATTGTGCCTTTTTGTTCGTATATCTGTTCTTAATTTTGTCCCAGTTAATTCTGAACATTAGTTTTCGTACATTATAATTTGAGTTTATACTTATTTGTGTATCTATGATTTGATCAGAGCACATTGTTTTTGGTTATGATGTCTCTGATTAGTTCTTCGTTGTTTGGTAAGATCAAATCCACTTTATTTTAATTTCTAGAGGTATCAGTTATCTGTTGGTTCAGTGCAAACTTTTCACGAAGCCCCATTAGTTTCCTTGTCTGTAGCTGTTGATCTAGTTTGCTTCCAGCAACTGTTTCTGGTACAGTGCTGTGATGAACAGTCTTACCTCCCTATTCTACACCTCCATCCCCTTTCTACACCTCCATCCCCCCTTTAAACCTCTTTCCCACTTCACACCTCCGTCCCACTCCACACCTCCATCCCATTCTACACCCTCCTGCATACCACCCTCCTCCATATTTTGCCTTCCTCTCAGTCCCTCACTTGTGTACATGAGTCTGGC
>NC_091315.1:26489354-26499354 GCF_038502225.1 Cherax quadricarinatus
CCTGATTGATTTTGTTTATTTCCTGTTCTACCGGCACTTCACGGGAGGTAGTGATTCACTTTCTTGAATATTTTTATACTTGTTCCCTCAATACTTCTGGTATCTGCACGAAATCTTGGAACTGGAGAAAGTACTAAGAACATTCACTGTTCATATTAATTTAATTCTATATCTAAATTATTGGGAACATCTGAATCCTTTGATCTGGATTGTGAACAAGAGAGATAAATCATAATTTACATCTGGAAAAATCTAGATTGATCATCTAAATTAATCCTTACGGGAGTACTAGGCTCGGCAGAGGGTGCAAATTACTCCCAATGAATAATAATTAAGTATAAAGAGACCAAGACTTCAATACTCTCTTCATACATGAGGAAGGTTACCAACACACCCTTAGCTGTCAAGTGACCCCCGGAATCGTCTTCAGGCTATGTTTCATGACAAAGTCCTGAGACGTGTAACTAGCGGATATACATACGTTGAGGTGCGAGGAGAGTGAGCCACATGCACGTTATAGAGTATCCGTTTTGTATCAAGGTAATGAGTAAGTGGAAGGCCGTTCTAATATATATATATATATATATATATATATATATATATATATATATATATATATATATATATATATATATATATATATATATATATATATATTATATCATATCCTCTAGTACCTGCCTGTTGTAAATTATAGGGGAATCGGTCGTGCAGCGGGTCCAAGACCAGGTTCTTGGTTGATAGCTTGATATTAGCAGAACGCAGTTGAGTGTAGGCACCACAGTCCTGCTGATCAGTAACTAGCTCGAGGAACTGCTAAGTTTCCTCTTGAAGACAGCTAGGGATCTGTTGGTAATTTTCCTTATATGAAAGGTATGGTGAAAAGTCGATTGATGATTAGCTATTGGTGATGGAGACAAATATACACAGTTTCAAGAGCAGGTATGATCGGGTTCTAGAGGCCAAGAATCATTAAGGCCTGTAGTTTATATCTAAGGTGCAGGTCAGGAGCTGAGAGTCCACACTACATCACAGTACACTCACTACATCATGCTACTCTCACTTCCCCAGAAGAAAGCGCGCTCTTTCCTGCGGCAGTAAATAATAATTGTTTTTGTGTGTATAGATCATATCCACCCACTTAACAGCAAGTGGATGGAGGTGAATATATGCGTGGACACACCTTCATGAAGCTGCTGCTGATGATGATGCTTCTGCTGGTGAGGCTGCTCTTGGTACTGCGGATGCTGCTACTGCATCTGTTTGTGCTGGTGGTGCTGTTGTTGCTGCTTCTGATGATGATAGTGCTGCTTCTGTGATGATGATAGTGCTGCTTCTGTGATGATGATGATAGTGCTGTTTCTGTGGGTTTGCCCTTGTGGCTTAGCGCTTCTTTTTGATTATAATAATAATAATGTGGGTTTGCTGCTCTTGGTACTGGGATTGCTGCTGCTGCTTATGTGATTGCTGCTGCAACTGCTTCTGGGGTTGCTGCTGTTCCTTCTGTAATTGCTGCTGCTACTTCAGGGGTTGCTACTCTTGCTTGTGGGGTTGCTGCTGTTGCTTCTGGGGTTGCTACTGCTGCTTCTGGGGTTGCTGCTTTTGCTTCTGGGGTTGCTGCTGTTGCTTCTAGGGTTGCTACCGTTGCTTCTGGAATTGCTTCTGTTGTTTCTTGGGTTGCTACTGTTGCTTCTGTGATTGCTCCTGCAACTGTTTCTGGGGTTACTTCTGTTGCTTTTGGGGTTGCTACATTGTGACCAGATTTACCTGGAGTTCATTACCTTTGTAACTTGTTCATCTGTCAAAACTTAGGGGTCCAGTCCCTGGACCCATTATGTACCTCTGTAATCTTTTGACTACCGCCCACAGGATGGTTATGGTGTGCATAATAAACATATTAAACTAAACTACTGTTGCTTCTAGGGTTGTTACTGTTGCTTCTGTGATTGCTGCTGCAACTGCTTCTGGGGTTGCTGCTGTTGCTTCTGGGGTTGCTACTGTTGCTTCTGGGGTTGCTGCTGTTGCTTCTGGGGTTGCTGCTGTTGCTTCTGGGGTTGCTGCTGTTGCTTCTCCCATATTTTATCTCTGCTGCTGCTGAAGCTGCTCCAGGCTGAACTGGGATAAGATAGTAGTATGCTCTGGCTGCTTTATATAGTCCCTTTATCAGTAGGGGGAGGCACTTAACGCTGGTGAATTGGAGCTGCCTTTACTTTCTTGAGATCCAACCTGATCTGGCGCTTTCTCATAAATAAGCAATTAATGATTGAGTTTTGGAATTTGGCGTAGTTTGTTATATATATTAGTCGTTGTTTTGGTTAGTGAAGGATGAGTGAGGTAGAGGGCAGCTGTGCAAGGCAGTAGCCGTAGTTTTTTTATTTTTTATTTTTAGTACGTGTGAGAGTACCCTGGAGGCGTGGGGGGGGGATTGACTCTTTCACCCTTGTCATTTTTTCCTCTGCTCCGCTCTTTCACTCTTTCCCCCTGCAGTCAGTCTTTAACTGGGCTTTCACAGTTAAAGAGAAGTTGTGTTTCAATTGTAACTCATCTTTTGTGTTGTCTGCATTGTGCAGAGCGGCTATACACTTTGTTTAGGTACTCAGGGATAGCAAGACTGAAGGCAGACACAGTTCAGCGACATGTGTTAAAGGAATAAGTGAGAAACAATATGAGGAGGGTAAAATACATACACAGATGTTGAGAATGAATGATAAGACGTTGATGCACATAGTCTTAGGGAACAAGAGTTAATGAAAGCGGGAATTAATGGAAGCCTTACAGAATGGGATAGATATACCTGTGACCGGAAGCCCACTCAACAAAAGTGGTAGTGAATCAATCGCACATTACAATAAACTGACAACAATGACGTTACCCATTATCAATACCTTTGAATATGTTTTAAGAGGCAAGATTACTTAACACGTGGATTCGCAACAAAAGCACAACCCAGGGCCACATGGGTTTAGAGCAGACTGCTTCTGCAGGGGTCCAAGACTGTTCAGCAGCCTCCCAGCATACTCAAGGGGGATTATCAATAGAGGGAACTGGATAGATTCCTAAAGTCAGTACCTGACCATCGGGGATATATAGTTTGTGCGTTGGATGGTGTGTGGCCAACAGTAACAGCCTGGTCGATCAGGCCTTGATCCACTGAGGGGCCTCGTCATGGACCGGGCCACAGGGTCATTGACTCCCAAAACACCATAGTTCTGGGGGTCATAGTTTTATACCTGGAAAATTCTGGAGAGGCACTCCCAAGTCGGCGGCACACTGAAATCACTACATTTGAAAGTAAGAGACTTGGCAGACGGTGCAAAATATCTCTGATGGTAAGTGGGATGTAATGAATACACCAAGAGACAATTGAATAAGTGTAAAGGGACTTCAAACTCTGGTTAGAGAAATGGAAAATATCGAGCACAAACTGATTACTTCATATAGTCCAGGAGGAGCAAAGAGCCTATATACAGTACTTCCATGCAAAATCCAGCGTCAAAATTGCTTCCTGTATACCTGGAGAGAGTTCCGGGGGTCAACGCCCCCGCGGCCCGGTCTGTGACCAGGCCTCCTGGTGGATCAGGGCCTGAACAACCAGGCTGTTGCTGCTGGCTGCACGCAAACCAATATAGGGCCTTTACTTAAAAGAGACTTGCAAATACACTGATGGCAGTAAGGAAATAAGTGAAATATTGTTGTCACAATACAACTCTGTATTCCGTGAACGGCTCATCAGTCGACAGATCGAAGACACAAATGAGTGTTTCAGGATTGCGACACAAGACACTGCCACGTCTCCACAATTTCCTATGTAACCCTTTTGCCAGTTGATTTTGAAGAAGCCATCGACAGCATGACTATGCATTCTCCTCCAGGCCCAGACTTGTGGAATTCCATATTTATCAAAAATTTAAAGAAATCACCATCTCAGGCCTTCAGTATTTTATGGAGTAGGAGCCTGGTCACAGTCATTAAAGGCTACTGATTTTGCTCCACTTCGCAAAGGAGGCGATAAAGCAGTGGCGAAAAACTGTAGCCCAATAGTACTAACTTCACACATCAGAATCTTTGAATGGATCCTAAAAAGCAAGATTACTAATCACATGAAGTCACAACAGTTGCACAATCCAGGGAAGCAAGAGTTTATGGCAGGTCTCTCTTGCCTTTCACGATTGCCAGATCTTCATGATGCGGTCCACAAAGCTCTGGAATATAAAATGAATGCGGATGTAGTGTACGCTGATTTTGCAAAAGTGTTCGGCAAATGCGACCATAGTGTGATTGCGCCAATAGAATCCAGAGAGTAGTAAATAGTGTTAAATCGGAGGCTGCCACATTGAAAAGCTCTGTTTCTCAAGGCACAATACTCGCTCCACTTCTGTTTTTCATTCTTATATCCGACATCGATGTCATGTGTGGGGTTCGATAACGTGGATTGGGTAATAACACTAACGTTGGCTAGTTAGTACGTATAATTATAAGGGAATATATGGGAAGCACAGGCCCGCCCTGCCTCTCTGCTCGCTATCTTAGTTAAGACTAACTCACGAATTGGGTCCTAAGGGTGAGCGACATTCAAAACATGCTAGGTCCACTGAACAGTGAATAACAAGTGATTCACAGACGGTTGGTAGTGAGTCATACTACTGGTAACTGGTTACTGGTAACTGGTACTACTGGGAACTGATACTACTGAGATCGACAAGGACATAAATCATAGCACCGTAACATTCTTTGCTGATGAGACCAGAATCTTTGAGGTAGCGGCATCCATCGAAGATAGCAAATCTTCAGGCGGATAAAAATCAAGTCTTACATTGGACCTCAGACAACAGTATGGTGTTTAACAAGGACAAGTTTCAATTACTCCACTATGGAAAAATGAAGAAAATAAAGACTATAAAGGAGTTCAGGACAAACTCAAATCATTCAGTAGAGCGTAAGTCCCATGTGTGAGACTTTGGAGTAATAATGTTGGAAGAATCTCGTATTCAAGGATCACAGGAATTTGGCCATTGATCTTGATCAATGAACTGAGCATATTGACTCCTGGCTGAGGGACTGATTACCTCGAACTCCTTATCTTCCACCTTTCTCTGCATTGGACTGAAGAGGCCATTGGCTAGCTAAACGTTTCCAAAATAAAGATACCCAAATGTTGCAAAAGTGTTTCATATATCAGGTTAATGTTTTTTCTTTCCAGGTCTTAATTTGCACTGAGAACTGGGGTCGTATTAGGGAATGTAAAAAAATAAAGTGAGAGAGGGTGAGTAAAAGAAGTCGGGTCAAGGGGGTAAGGGAAGGTTGGAGAAGAGATGAAGGGACAGGGAAGGTTGGATGAAAACGAGAGTGAGAAAGGAGGAGTGGGACAGGGATGACCAGGGGGATATGAGGGAGCAGAGAGTAAAGAATGGTCAAACGCAAGAGAGAGTGAAGTAGGAGGAGGACAGGGAGGGTTAGAGGAAAGTTAGAGTGAGGGAGGGGACGAGAGTTTGGCGAGAGGCACTCAGGTTGATTAAAACAGTGTTGCGGGATCAAGTCCTTCACGCTCTGTGCTGACCCGGGGGAGGCCAGCCAGTAGACTAGCCACCTTCAGTAGCACCAGTACAAGCAGCAACCACACCTTGCTTCCACTACTCCTAGCACCACAGTAACAGTAAAATGAGTCGAGAAGGAGCTTAGTACTGATTATGACAGAGATGTAAACATTTGGGTGGTGACACGTTGACGTGGGCAGAGAGGAGGGAAGTTACACGTTTGTGAACTCGCCCATTTGTGTTTGCAGGGGTCCATTATGTTTGCAAGTCCGTTGTGTTTGCAGGTCCGTTCATTGACCCGCCATCTAAATTATCTTGATGAACATCAGTGATTCCTGCCCTCTCGGACCTCGTAATATCTACTCTTGAAGCTGTGTATTGAGTTTTCCTTCACTGTCTCATCCAAGTCATTCTAATTTTCAACGTGCCTATGACTAAAGAATTTGTTCTATACATCCCTATAGCTGGATCACTTTCTCCACCAAGTGCCAGATCAACCACTCTGTGATGGGTATATATTGTAGGGGGCCGTCAACAGCAATAGCTTGTTTGAACAGGCAGCCAACAGAAAAGCCTGGCCCCGGGCCGGGCTGCGAAAGTAGGGAAACACTCGACACCGATGACATGTATATCATAGGCTTGATTATCTGTCTTCAGCTTGCACCTGAGTATACCTGGAGGGTGTTCCTAGGGGTCAACACCCTCGCGGCCCGGTCCATGACCAGACCTCGCAGTGGATCAGGGCCTGATCACCCAGGCTGTTGCTGTTGGCCGCACACAATCCAACGTACGAACCACAGCCCAGCTGATCAGGCATTGACTTAAGGTATCTGTCCAGTTCTCTTGAAGACAGGGATGTACTGGTAAATCCTCTTATGTTTGATGGGGATGGGAGGCTGTTGAACAGTCTTGGGCCTCTGACACTTAGTGTGTTTTCTCTGGGTACTCAGAGCTCCTCTGCTTTTCATAGGAGGTATAATGCATCGTCTGCCTAGTCTTTTGCTTTCGTAGGTGCCAGATCAACCCCCTGACCCACTGGGGCATTTCTTTACTATCTCTGGTGTGGTATCAAATAAAATGCTTCATTGCAGTCCAAGAAGATGCAGTCACAGAGATAAAACAAATTCGTAAGGTAGTGTTTTCCATCCCTATATCAGTGTTGGTTTTCTGCAAAGATTTTTCTTCTCTCCAGTTGCTCACAAATCTTTTCCCTTGCAATATTTTTAAGACTTTGACAGTACATATGTTAGAGATGAACACTGCATTGTAATTCAGTGTGAGTGTGAGGGAGATGAGAGCCTGGGAACGTGGGGGAGGTGAGAGCCTGGGAACGTGGGGGAGGTGAGAGCCTGGGAATGTGGGGGAGGTGAGAGCCTGGGAATGTGGGGGAGGTGAGAGCCTGGGAAAGTGGGGGAGGTGAGAGCCTGGGAACGTGGGGGAGGTGAGAGCCTGGGAATGTGGGGGAGGTGAGAGCCTGGGAATGTGGGGGAGGTGAGAGCCTGGGAATGTGGGGGAGGTGAGAGCCTGGGAACGTGGGGGAGGTGAGAGCCTGGGAACGTGGGGGAGGTGAGAGCCTGGGAACGTGGGGGAGGTGAGAGCCTGGGAAGGTGGGGGAGGTGAGAGCCTGGGAACGTGGGGGAGGTGAGAGCCTGGGAATGTGGGGGAGGTGAGAGCCTGGGAATGTGGGGGAGGTGAGAGCCTGGGAATGTGGGGGAGGTGAGAGCCTGGGAATGTGGGGGAGGTGAGAGCCTGGGAACGTGGGGGAGGTGAGAGCCTGGGAATGTGGGGGAGGTGAGAGCCTGGGAACGTGGGGGAGGTGAGAGCCTGGGAAAGTGGGGGAGGTGAGAGCCTGGGAAAGTGGGGGAGGTGAGAGCCTGGGAACGTGGGGGAGGTGAGAGCCTGGGACCGTGGGGGAGGTGAGAGCCTGGGAACGTGGGGGAGGTGAGAGCCTGGGAACGTGGGGGAGGTGAGAGCCTGGGAACGTGGGGGAGGTGAGAGCCTGGGAACGTGGGGGAGGTGAGAGCCTGGGAACGTGGGGGAGGTGAGAGCCTGGGAACGTGGGGGAGGTGAGAGCCTAGGAACGTGGGGGAGGTGAGAGCCTGGGAACGTGGGGGAGGTGAGAGCCTGGGAACGTGGGGAAGGTGAGAGCCTGGGAACGTGGGGGAGGTGAGAGCCTGGGAACGTGGGGAAAGTGAGAGCCTTGGAACGTGGGGGAGATGAGAGCCTGGGAACGTGGGGGAGGTGAGAGCCTGGGAACGTGGGGGAGGTGAGAGCCTGGGAACGTGGGGGAGGTGAGAGCCTGGGAACGTGGGGGAGGTGAGAACCTTGGAACGTGGGGGAGGTGAGAGCCTTGGAACGTGGGGGAGGTGAGAGCCTGGGAACGTGGGGGAGGTGAGAGCCTGGGAACGTGGGGGAGGTGAGAGCCTTGGAACGTGGTGGAGGTGAGAGCCTTGGAACGTGGGGGAGGTGAGAGCCTGGGAACGTGGGGGAGGTGAGAGCCTGGGAACGTGGGGGAGGTGAGAGCCTTGGAACGTGGTGGAGGTGAGAGCCTTGGAACGTGGGGGAGGTGAGAGCCTGGGAACGTGGGGGAGGTGAGAGCCTGGGAACGTGGGGGAGGTGAGAGCCTTGGAACGTGGGGGAGGTGAGAGCCTGGGAACGTGGGGGAGGTGAGAGCCTTGGAACGTGGGGGAGGTGAGAGCCTTGGAACGTGGGGGAGGTGAGAGCCTTGGAACGTGGGGGAGGTGAGAGCCTTGGAACGTGGGGGAGTTGAGTGCCTTGGTACGTGGGGGAGGTGAGAGCCTTGGAACGTGGGGGAGGTGAGAAGCCTTGGAACGTGGGGGAGGTGAGAGCCTTGGAACGTGGGGGAGGTGAGAGCCTGGGAACGTGGGGGAGGTGAGAGCCTGGGAACGTGGGGGAGGTGAGAGCCTGGGAACGTGGGGGAGGTGAGAGCCTGGGAACGTGGGGGAGGTGAGAGCCTGGGAACGTGGGGGAGGTGAGAGCCTGGGAACGTGGGGGAGGTGAGAGCCTGGGAACGTGGGGGAGGTGAGAGCCTGGGAACGTGGGGGAGGTGAGAGCCTGGGAACGTGGGGGAGGTGAGAGCCGGGGAACGTGGGGGAGGTGAGAGCCTGGGAACGTGGGGGAGGTGAGAGCCTGGGAACGTGGGGGAGGTGAGAGCCTGGGAACGTGGGGGAGGTGAGAGCCTGGGAACGTGGGGGAGGTGAGAGCCTGGGAACGTGGGGGAGGTGAGAGCCTGGGAACGTGGGGAAAGTGAGAGCCTTGGAACGTGGGGGAGATGAGAGCCTGGGAACGTGGGGGAGGTGAGAGCCTGGGAACGTGGGGGAGGTGAGAGCCTGGGAACGTGGGGGAGGTGAGAGCCTGGGAACGTGGGGGAGTTGAGAGCCTTGGAAAGTGGTGGAGGTGAGAGCCTTGGAACGTGGGGGAGGTGAGAGCCTGGGAACGTGGGGGAGGTGAGAGCCTTGGAACGTGGGGGATGTGAGAGCCTTGGAACGTGGGGGAGGCGAGAGCCTTGGAACGTGGGGGAGGTGAGAGCCTTGGAACGTGGGGGAGGTGAGAGCCTTGGAACGTGGGGGAGGTGAGAGCCTTGGAACGTGGGGGAGTTGAGTGCCTGGGAACGTGGGGGAGGTGAGAGCCTTGGAACGTGGGGGAGGTGAGAGCCTGGGAACGTGGGGAGGTGAGAGCCTGGGAACGTGGGGGAGGTGAGAGCCTTGGAACGTGGGGGAGGTGAGAGCCTTGGAACGTGGGGGAGGTGAGAGCCTTGGAACGTGGGGGAGGTGAGAGCCTTGGAACGTGGGGGAGGCGAGAGCCTTGGAACGTGGGGGAGGTGAGAACCTTGGAACGTGGGGGAGGTGAGAGCCTGGGAACGTGGGGGAGGTGAGAGCCTTGGAACGTGGGGGAGGTGAGAGCCTGGGAACGTGGGGGAGGTGAGAGCCTGGGAACGTGGGGGAGGTGAGAGCCTGGGAACGTGGGGGAGGTGAGAGCCTTGGAACGTGGGAGAGGTGAGAGCCTGGGAATGGAGTGTGGGGGAGGTGTCAGGTTGGGGTGTCATAACAGTGGAGGTGAGGGAGAGGGAGAGACGGAATAACGACCCACTAACTAGTTAAGAGTTGCAGGGGGCCCGGGATGATCGCTCTCCACCTCGTTTATATTCCCCTTGTTACTGCCTCATCTGCAACTCGTCACCACGACTCCCTCACTACAGGCCCATGGCCCCTTCACTGCCTGCCTTACCCCTCCTCCCCATCTCTCATCGACGACCCCTGGTTCACTTCACCTCATTACTGCTGGAAAGCCGCGCTAGGTGGCCCATTGAGAGCTGCAGGGAGAGTGGTATATGCTACAATGATGTCTTGGTCAGTGTTTGGAGAAGTGCCACTCATCCATCCATCACTGTCCCCGCCCGTAACCCTTCTACCATTTCATTAGTGCCACTTGGTGACCACCCCTTC